>NC_060073.1:105135143-105440456 GCF_922984935.1 Meles meles | reverse complement strand
CGTTGCCTCCTTTTTCTCTCGCACTAAGTAGGAGATGGCTTATGAACTAGACCTCTTTATGGGGCTCTTTGTCAGGCCACTAATGCTTTATTCTTTATAATGCTTCTCTGTGGGAGATAGCGGGGACAAGGCGGGTGTGTGGTCAATTTCCATGGAATGGCTAAAAGACCTGGTAGTTGGAATCGAAGGTAACCTGCTCAGAGCATCCTCAGATTCGTAGATTTCGATTGATACAGTAGTATATACAACTTTGGGAATAATCTGACTGTTGTTTTTTACAGATGAAATTTGGTCTGCTGTTGTCAAAGAACTAAAAACACAACATTGGCACTGTACAAAACTATTTTATCTGATCCTTGAAAGGCTGTATTAAGATAAAATAAAAATGATATGGGGGTATTTCCATTTTTAAGCAATATTTGTCAATGTTCTTGCCAAGAAAATATCTAGAATGTCTTGAAATTCTAGACTTGGAGAAGTTTCCTGAGAGACAGCCCTCAGTGGAATCATGCCATGGCTTGCAGAATTCTAGTCTGTTTAGGAGAGGGATCTTCTGAGGAAAAAGACATTCCCCATCAGTGCTGCCTTTCTGACTTCTCCTGTGGTTTGCTTTGCTTTGATTTGGATGGGCAGCCTAGTTAAATATGATGTCGTTAGTGGTTCTGTTCTTTGATAGCGACTTAGTTCTTGATGTCCGTTAGCATTTGGTGTTCACTTAAGAGTCATCATGTTTGTATAGTAATCTAATTCAAACACTAAGTGGACGGTATCTTTTTTCCCACGTGGCGGGAATGTTGCCATCCTACTCGGGAGGAGTTAGCCGGTAGTACCCCAGTGTCTGTGCACTTAGTAGCTACATTCTCTTGAAGATGTGATGAATCTGAAATCTTCATATTGGAACATGATTTTAGAGATCATCTGGTCTGACCCTTCATTTCTAGATGGCAGAATAAGGCAGGGAAAATATATGATGTGGTTACTCATAACAGACTTGTGAGTTCTCTGAATATGTTGTAGATTAACAGAACTGGACTCTTTTCCATTCTGGTTTTTCTCCTTGTCCACCAAACCCACCAAAAAATTCTTTTTAAAATTGGATAAAAGAGGTTTTCCTAAAGTCCTATGAGTGGCTAGGTTCAAGTATAGCATGATGATCAGGAATCTTAGGATATTCTTCTGGGTAGGGGTGATTCACAACTCTTCCTTGAATGGTTATCAATCTACCTTGAATGTTGCCTTGTTGTCTCACTTTTTTGTTTTTTAAACTATCTGGGGATGCTTCACTAATGAAGAAATGAAACTTAGTTTTCCTGCTGTCTATTACTTTAGTTGTAATTAGCATATATTGAGAGTGGATTTATGAATCCTTAATGTATTAATGGAAGTTTCAAGTTAATTGGTGAGAAAAACACATTTAGGAAGCTAAGGAATAAGACCTTCGTTGATTTCTGTTCTGTTAGGAAAGTTGGTTCCATTGTCTAAAATGTTCATCATACTGGCATAAATCTCTTTTGATTCCTGTTAGGGGAGGTTTTAGTCTCAGAAGAACGTTGAGCCATATCAGAGGTTGGAAAGTCGTGAGCTAAGAGAAGATGTGATAGACCAGGGAGCTCTTAATCCATTTAGAAAATCCAGATTTATAGGAAGAATTTTAGAGAAGAGCCTTGTTTTTTCAAGTCTCTTGAATAAGTAGCAAATTGAGCTGTTTTATAAATTGGCAAAGTCCTTTTATTTAGAATCGCAGAAGTCTGGTTTAATAAGCTGTTGATTCACTCTTGACATCAATTAGGGTTAAATCTTTTCTGTAACCTGGGACTAAGTAGTTCAAGAACTTGTAAGTAGAGGAGTAGATTAATTACACGTTCCTTCAATGAGGAGTTCACATGCCACTGAGTTCAGTGATCTTATTCTGATGTCTCGCGAATGGACATTTTTCTATTCAATAAATCTTCCTTAGTTTACTTTGACAAAACAGACTGAAACTATAGGAAGCTGAGCTGCCCAGGTGCTTTCCTGACAAAAGTTGGTATATTCTCGATTGACGAGCTCCTTGTTCAAATTTATGAAAGCCAAAATTGCACTGAAAAGATGGGACGACTTACTATGAACATGTTCTCAAATATTAATCTTGGTGGCTAGGATATGGAAAAGGTGGCATAGGTTTTTTTTTGTAAACCTATTTTTTTTTAATTAAAAAAAAACTCCCTCACTCACCTGAAATGGTAGAAAAATCAGTTTTGCATATTAATCACTTGGTTGAAAATCTGTTACTGTTATCTTAGTTCTGTTCCAAAAGTTAGATGTTCTAGGTAGAATGTGACTTAACTTAGTTTCTTTGAGGCAGGTTTTTGATGAAAAGAAGCTAAACCCAATTAAGATGTTTTATTGACTCATTAGACCCAGGTAGAGGTCGGTACAAAATGGCTTGTGCTAAAATATGTTCAGCTTAGTCACGACGTGAACTACAAAGCTAAATGTATGCTCTTCATTGTTTAATTTTTATACACAGTTAAAACTAGCCCTCGAAAGCCTCGTGGGAGACCTAGAAGTGGCTCTGACCGAAATTCAGCTATCCTCTCAGATCCGTCTGTGTTTTCCCCTCTAAGTAAATCAGAGACCAAATCTGGAGATAAGATCAAGAAGAAAGATTCTAAAAGCATAGAAAAGAAGAGAGGAAGACCCCCCACCTTCCCTGGAGTAAAAATCAAAATAACACATGGAAAGGACATTTCAGAGCTACCAAAGGGAAGCAAAGAAGATAGCTTGAAAAAGATTAAACGGACACCTTCTGCTACATTTCAGCAAGCCACAAAGATTAAAAAATTACGAGCAGGTAAACTCTCTCCTCTCAAGTCTAAGTTTAAGACAGGGAAGCTTCAAATAGGAAGGAAGGGGGTACAGATTGTCCGACGGCGAGGAAGGCCTCCATCAACAGAAAGGATAAAGACCCCTTCAGGCCTCCTCATTAACTCTGAACTGGAAAAGCCCCAGAAGGTCCGGAAGGACAAGGAAGGAACACCTCCACTCACAAAAGAAGATAAGACAGTAGTCAGACAAAGCCCTCGAAGGATTAAGCCGGTTAGGATTATTCCTTCTTCTAAAAGGACAGATGCCACAATTGCTAAGCAGCTCTTGCAGAGGGCAAAAAAGGGGGCTCAAAAGAAAATTGAGAAAGAAGCAGCTCAGCTGCAGGGCAGAAAGGTGAAGACGCAGGTCAAAAACATCCGACAGTTCATTATGCCTGTCGTCAGTGCCATCTCCTCACGGATCATTAAAACCCCTCGGCGGTTTATAGAGGATGAGGATTATGACCCTCCAATTAAAATTGCCCGACTAGAGTCGACACCGAACAGTAGATTCAGTGCCACGTCCTGTGGATCTTCTGAAAAATCCAGTGCAGCTTCTCAGCACTCCTCGCAGATGTCTTCGGACTCCTCCCGATCTAGCAGCCCCAGCGTTGATACCTCCACAGATTCTCAGGCCTCTGAGGAGATCCAGGTACTTCCTGAAGAGCGGAGCGAGACCCCCGAAGTTCATACTCCACTGCCTATTGCCCAGTCCCCAGAGAACGATAGTACTGACAGGAGAAGCAGGCGGTATTCCGTGTCCGAGAGAAGTTTTGGATCTAGAACGACGAAGAAGCTGTCGACGCTGCAAAGTGCCCCCCAGCAGCAGCCCTCGTCCTCTCCGCCCCCACCTCTGCTTACGCCCCCCCCGCCGCTGCAGCCAGCCTCCAGCATCGCTGACCACACGCCGTGGCTCATGCCTCCAACGATCCCCTTAGCATCACCATTTTTGCCTGCTTCCGCTGCTCCCATGCAAGGGAAGCGCAAGTCTATTTTGCGAGAACCGACGTTTAGGTGGACTTCTTTAAAGCATTCTAGGTCAGAGCCACAGTACTTTTCCTCAGCAAAGTATGCCAAAGAAGGTCTTATTCGCAAACCAATATTTGATAATTTCCGACCCCCTCCACTAACTCCTGAGGATGTCGGCTTCGCGTCCGGTTTTTCTCCATCCGGTCCTGCTGCTTCAGCCCGATTGTTCTCACCACTCCACTCTGGAACAAGGTTCGATATGCACAAAAGGAGCCCTCTTCTGAGAGCTCCGAGATTTACTCCAAGTGAGGCTCATTCTAGAATCTTTGAGTCTGTCACCTTGCCTAGTAATCGAACTTCTGCTGGAACATCTTCTTCAGGAGTATCCAACAGAAAAAGGAAAAGAAAAGTCTTTAGCCCTATTCGATCTGAACCAAGATCTCCTTCTCACTCCATGAGGACACGAAGTGGAAGGCTTAGTACTGCCGAGCTGTCACCGCTCACCCCGCCGTCTTCTGTCTCTTCCTCGTTAAGCATATCTGTTAGTCCTCTTGCCACTAGTGCCTTAAACCCGACTTTTACTTTTCCTTCTCATTCCCTGACTCAGTCTGGGGAATCTGCAGAGAAAAGCCAGAGACCAAGGAAGCAGGCTAGTGCTCCGGCAGAGCCATTTTCATCCGGCAGCCCCACTCCTCTCTTCCCTTGGTTTACCCCAGGCTCTCAGACTGAGAGAGGGAGAAATAAAGACAAGGCCCCCGAGGAGCTGTCCAAAGATCGAGATGCTGACAAGAGCGTGGAGAAGGACAAGAGTAGAGAGAGAGACCGGGAGAGAGAAAAAGAGAATAAGCGGGAGTCAAGGAAAGAGAAAAGGAAAAAGGGATCAGAAATTCAGAGTAGTTCTGCTTTGTATCCTGTGGGTAGGGTTTCCAAAGACAAGGTTGTCGGTGAAGATGTTGCCGCTTCATCTTCTGCCAAAAAAGCAACAGGGCGGAAGAAGTCTTCATCACTTGATTCTGGGACTGATATTGCTTCTGTGACTCTTGGGGATACAACAGCTGTCAAAACCAAAATACTTATAAAGAAAGGGAGAGGAAATCTGGAAAAAAACAACTTGGACCTCGGCCCAACTGCCCCATCCCTGGAGAAGGAGAAAACCCTCTGCCTTTCCACTCCTTCATCTAGCACTGTTAAACATTCCACTTCCTCCATAGGCTCCATGTTGGCTCAGGCAGACAAGCTTCCTATGACGGACAAGAGGGTTGCCAGCCTCCTAAAAAAGGCCAAAGCCCAGCTCTGCAAGATTGAGAAGAGTAAGAGTCTTAAACAAACCGACCAGCCCAAAGCACAGGTACTCTTTTCCATCTTGCCTGTTAGAACTCAGCAGTTTATCGAGCCCCTTCTGTGAGTGAGTTTTAGACGAAGTGTTTCGGTGACATCTACTTCCAGGAATCAGGAGAAGGCCAGAGGACGTGGTGGCATTTGCAGCGGTCCTTCAAGGACTGGTAGGATTTTGACAGGGGGAGAACATTCTTTTTTCTTTTCTTTTCTTTAATTTTGTTAAGAGAGAGAACGCGCCTGCATGCGATGGCAAGCAGGTGGGGGTAGGTGACCCTGGAAAGAGACAGATTCTTAAAGTCCATGCCCAGCACAGAACCCAACTTGGGGCTTGATCTCACGACCCTGAGATCATGACCTGAGCTGAAATCAAGAGTAGGGTGCTTAACCGACTGAGCCCCCCGGGTGCCATAGGGGAAACATTCTAAACAGAGGGCACAGTGTGGGTGGAGGAAAAATGTGAGGCACATTTGAGAGGAATGGCTGATGGCTAGACTGGGCTGCACAGGAAGGTGGTGACTTAAGGCAGAAAGGTAGTCTCATGGGTTTGGTATCGTGGACTCTGTGACCTAATGTTGAAGATCCATTTTTGTAGTCAGATTGGTTTACTGTCATTTACTATAGAAAATGGGGTGGAGGGGACACCTGGGTGGCTTAGGCGTTAAGCGTCTGCCTTCGGCTCAGATCGTGATCTCAGGATCCTGGGTTGGAGCCCCAGATCAGGCTCTCTGCTCAGCGGGAAACCTGCTTCTCCCTCTCCCATTCCCCCTGCTTGTGTTCCCTCTCTTGCTGTGTCTCTCACTGTGTCAAATAAATGAATAAAGTCTTAAAAAAAAAAAAAGAAAAGAAAAAACAGGGTTGTGGAGGGGCTTCTCTTCCTCTGAGTAGCAAGTGATTAGAGCGGTAGGTGATAAGCATTGGCAGAACACAGAGGAGAAGCACTTAGCCTTAAGTTGAAGGCAGAAGAGCTGAAGGATTCAGTTCGTTCAGATGATGACAAATTTTACAAAGAACAGGTTTGTTTATTTTATTTTATTTATTTATTTTCTTTTTATTTTTTGTAACAAGGTAGCTGGACACTGGCCTCTTCTGAGAAAACCTGTTGATCTTTAGGTTCTTTTTAAAAATTGCCGCGTAATAGATAATGTATTTATGCCCGCATACCAGGTTAGGTTAAGATGACCACACACTGAGGTTTTTCATGTTGTTCAACCTAGGGCCATATTTACATTTAGTAATTTTGCCAGTTGAGAGTTCCGGCAGAAGTATGATGGGATTTATTTCTGATAGCATTTTGGATGTTTTTTGGTTAACCTCCTAGTGATAGGAGCAGCGGCTCTTTAAAACGTGAGACGTTTCTGTGCCGAGCTGTAGCCTTTCACGGTACAGTTATAAGTCGTCTCCCCTACTTCTCTGTAGATCGGGGAAATAGAAGAAATAGTCTGTGATTAGATAAGCCCTGTTCACTCCAGGCCAAACTTTTGCATAATGCAGCTTGAGTTTTGAGGGGAGTTTTAAAGCAGTGGTATAATGGCAAATAAAAACTTAGTTGATTTCTGTTTTTTTTGATTAAGAGCCCTGCCGCCCTTTTTGGCTGCCCATTTTAGAATACAGAGCTAATCGATTTCTGTAGATTGTCATGGCCTGTCATCTGGGAATAGCTAGAACTGTATATGTGGTTCTAGATTGTAATAACCTACCAGCTACACCTTGGCTTCATTTATTTACATTCTCAACATGTGTGCTTGCTGTTGTTCCTTTTGACTTGCCTCTTATTCAGGGTCAAGAAAGTGATTCATCAGAGACCTCTGTGCGAGGACCCCGCATTAAACATGTCTGCAGAAGAGCTGCCGTTGCCCTTGGCCGAAAACGAGCTGTGTTTCCTGATGACATGCCCACCCTGAGTGCCTTACCATGGGAAGAACGAGAGAAGATTTTGTCTTCCATGGGGAATGATGGTAGGTCAGGGGTGTCAGCCTTGAAGTCCGAGGAGATTTGATTAGTTTGCTGGTCATTCTGGGGATACCTAGTAGGCTCTTCATAGCACTTTGTGTTAGTCTGGGTCCTCCAAAAAGCAAATGGAAGGGTGTATTAAATATGCAAGGGTTACAGTAGAGAAAGTGCCCAAGAGAGAAAATGGGAGGGAGCTGGGGAAGGCTGGGGTAACAGTCAGGCTGCTGTGCAAGTGTGACCCCGAGGAAAGAGAGAGAGGGGGAGGGTTGGGCAGAATCTTCCCAGACTGTTTTCCCAGAGAGCTTGGCAAGGATGTCAGGGAGTCCTTGAGCAAAAGCTGACGGTTGTCTCCCAGGAACGGGCCCGCCTTAGTATCCCTGCCGTGCTCAGTCACTACTTGGGACCTCTGGATTTCAGAGGCAGCTGTTGGCCCTTGGTCAGTGAGCTCCGTCCCCCGTGCTTGGAGGTCTGGGAGGCACATTCTCATGGTTGCGTTTTGATGCTGGATGACTTAAATGCTAGGTGACTGCTCATAAAAAGTGGAGAGGTTCAGAGAATCTTAGGAAGCAGTCAGTTCACATTCTTGGTTTTAGGTTAGACTGTGTTTTGTTCTCAGTGTTCAGACTTCTGCTTCCATCAAGCTGCAAGTTATAGGCGTTTTTTTTTTTTTAATTTAAAGAATTAGTTAAAACAGGCTCTGATTTCTGCCTAAGAATATTTTTATTATGATGTATTTCATTTTTGGAGTCCCAGTTAAAATGAGGCTCGGATGTATATAATGATATGCGTGGATTTTGAGGAATTCCGCCTCTGCTCCCAAGAAGGAATTAGATACTCCGTCGGAACTAATGACACATTTCTTTAACAGACAAATCATCAATTGCTGGCTCAGAAGATGCTGAACCTCTTGCTCCGCCCATCAAACCAATTAAACCCGTTACCAGAAACAAGGCGCCTCAGGAACCTCCAGTAAAGAAAGGGCGACGATCCAGGCGGTGTGGGCAGTGTCCCGGCTGCCAGGTGCCTGAGGACTGTGGTGTTTGTACTAACTGCTTAGACAAACCCAAGTTTGGTGGCCGAAATATAAAGAAGCAGTGCTGCAAGTGAGTGGGTGTCTTCCTCTGAGGTGTGGACCTCTCAGCCGTGGCGGTTGTGTGTTCATGCCTGGACTGTTGCGGGGATGCAGCAGAAGGCTGAGTGTGGTTGTGTCGTGTCTCCTTGATGTGCAAGGCTAGTTACAGAAGTTGGATTTTGTGACGTGGCCAGGTTTGGGCTGTCCTTAAATAAGAAATACTCGGGGGGCGCCTGTGTGGCTCAGTGGGTTAAAGCCTCTGCCTTCGGCTCAGGTCATGATCCCGGGGTCCTGGGATCGAGCCCCGCATCGGGTTCTCTGCTCAGCAGGGAGCCTGCTTCCTCCTCTCTCTCTCTCTACCTGCCTCTCTGCCTACTTGAAATCTCTGTCTGTCAAATAAATAAATAAAATCTTTATTTTAAAAAAAAAAAAAAAAAGAAATACTCTGGCAAGCACTGTCTAGTAGAAAGTCCTGCAGTGGTGGAAGTAGTCTCTGCCTGCGTAGTCCGCGTGGTAGCCATTAGCCGGACCTGGCTGTAGAGCACTGGAGGGGTAGGTTAGTGTGACCGAGGAACTGCTATTTAATTGCATTGCATTTCAATTAATTTAAATTTAAATGGCCACATGTGCCTAGTGGCTACCATATCAGTGCAGCTCTGGAGGGCTTCCATGTAAACACTGATGAATTTATATATTTATATTTTATACATTATGTCAGTTATATAGAAGTATATGTATATGAAATATGAAATATTTCCATATAACTGAGCTGTAATTTATATTTAATGTATATATTATAATATCTATTTGTATTATAATTTTTCAGGTCAATTGAAATTAATCTTTATGGCATTGAGGAAAAAAGTGGTGATATCTTAGTCTAAGGCCCTTGGCTTTCTAACTCCCAGAATATTTTCATGCACATGGAGTTTTTGATCTGAAAGTTTTGATTACTCGATCTCTTCTCTCTTTTTTAAGTCAGTTTGTGGATTCACTTTCTGCTCTTTGGGATAATTTGTTTTATTTTATTTGTTTATTTTTTAAAGATTTTATTTATTTATTTGACAGGCAGAGATCACAAGTAGGCAGAGAGAGACAGAGAAGCAGGCTCCCTGCTGAGCAGAGAGCCCGAGGCGGGACTCGATCCCAGGACCCTGGGATCATGACCCGAGCTGAAGGCAGAGGCTTTAACCCACTGAGCCACCTAGGCACCCGGATAATTTGTTTTAAATGGGTCAAAGTTGCACAAACAAATTTTAGTGACAGAGCATCTCATAAAGGGCCTGCCACACGGAGGACATATTAGCGATAGGTATTTGCTGAATGAATGGTAACATGAAAGTGATTTATAGAAAATGTGGTTGGGAGAAGTTAGTTCAGGGGAGACGGTTTCTAGGAGACAGTAAGTAGTTCTGGGCTCTGCTTTAGTCTGGCCTTAAGCAAGAATCTTGTCTCAGTCCCACTAGTGGAAAGAAATGAGACAAATCACAGATCAGCAGAAAGGTACATGATTGCAGGATAAACCTGCACTATAATTTAGGGGTTGAAATGTATTCAGCTCAGTTTCAGACTTCAGAGTAAGTCTTAGTTTTTTAGTTAAATTGAGGAGTGAAATGTGTATCAAAACCCCCGAGATAGATCTGTTGCATCGCAGTGTCAAACAAAGGACTTGTTGGTTAATTTTCGTCCATTTTTATTCAGATTACTATACGAACATTAATCTCATAAGGGAGCAGAACCAGTCTGACTTTAAGAAACACCAGCTGATGATTTTGTGGGTGTGGTGCTAAGTTAGTACTGGGTTATAAGAAATTTGAGTCCCATTTCAAAAATAATTTGATATTTATTCCTTTTAGACCCTAAAGGTAGGTAAAATTGCTAAACGAAGCATTCAGAGGCTCAGATTGAATCTGAGTACTTTTTTCACCTCTCAAAATAAACCCTAGTGAAGGTTCACTGATTTTTGCAGACAAATTAACACTTGTTTCAATGGCTTTCCGTCTAAATGTTGTTTACTTTTTTTGGTGTCCCTTATCATCCTAGGATGAGAAAATGTCAGAATCTACAATGGATGCCTTCCAAAGCCTACCTTCAGAAGCAAGCAAAAGGTAGCGTTGTCTGCACATCTTCCCCAAATGCTTCCTGCTCTAATGCCAGAGTCATGTACATCTGGTATAAATGGAATGCCAGTTGCTCATTCATTCGTTATTTGACTGCTCTTCCCAGCGAGTTGGTGGTGGTTGAAGCTGGGTGGCAGTTACATGAGGGTTCATTTTACTAGACCCTTTACTTTGAAATGTTCCATAATCCAAAAAATTTTTAAATTCCTGGAACAATTCCAGTCCATTCCATTTCCGAGAGTGACACAAATACCCCCGTCTCACCTGACCAGTGTCGACTCAGCTGTAGGGCACAATAAACATGATTGTACTACATCCCTCTGCTTCTGTCTTAAAAAAAGTTTTTCTCACTTATTACAGATAAATCATCTTGGTTTTTTTCCCCCAGCTGTGAAAAAGAAAGAGAAAAAGTCTAAAACCAGTGAAAAGAAAGAGAGCAAGGAGAGCAGCGTTGGGAAGAGCGTGGTGGACTCTGGGCAGAAGCCTGCCCCGTCAGCAAGAGAGGACCCCGCCCCCAAGAAAAGCAATAGCGAACCTCCGCCTCGAAAGCCCACTGAGGAGAAGAGCGAAGAAGGGAACGCCCCTGCCCCAGTTCCTGAATCCAAACAAGTTACCACGCCAGCTTCCAGGAAGTCCAGCAAGCAGGCCTCCCAGCCAGTGCCAGTGACCCCTCCACAGCCCTCCAGCACAGCACCACCGAGAAAAGAAGTTCCCAAGACCACTCCTAGTGAGCCCAAGAAAAAGCAGCCTCCACCACCAGAATCAGGTGAGTGAGGAAGGCAAGAAGGAGTTGCTGAGCCAGAAATACCAGCAAAGGACACGAGTGTCTTTCTTAAACAGCTTTTGGAAACCCAAAATGTGTATTTTTGAGCCTTTAGTTAAGGAAAATTAGCTCTCTTTTAAGCTATTTATATAATAATAAAGAAATAGAAGCAAAAAACCAGTTAAATTGGAGGTATTGTCTTAATTTCCTCTGTAAAGCCTAGAGCTTAAGTCAGTTTTTATGTTTTCTAATGCCCCTTTCTTCACAGGCCAGTAAGTCCTGAGGTGGTCATTGCTGTTTAGCACGAACTCTGAGTTTAGTGGCATCTGACTGCAATTTATTTTGAATTCTTTAGGTCCAGAGCAAAGCAAGCAGAAAAAAGTGGCTCCTCGCCCAAGTATTCCTGTAAAACAAAAACCAAAAGAAAAGGTGAGGAGAGATTTGTTTCTCAGCCATTGCTCAGGGATGTGTTCCATTCTGCAGGGACATAGTATTATCCTTGACATTTACGTGACTGAGTGAGTGAACCCGCGGACCTGCTTCTCTGTAGGTGGCAGTGGACCTCCTTAAAGTGGACGAACTTCCAGTTAGGCTTTCGCTCATTTTGATTTTTGTCTTTTCCCTTCTTTGTGGCCTTCTGTGCTTAGGCTGACACCACAGGGCGCTTACTATGATTGTTCTTTGCCCTGAGCATGCTTTAGTGATACTGGTCTACAGCAGTCACCCTTCGCTATGTCCACTATGTTTATTATGTGGAGAGAGAGGTCTTTAAGAATCTTCTGGCTCGGGGTGCCTGGGTATCTCAGCCGGTTGATTGTCTGACTCTTGATTTCTGTTCTGGTCATGATCTCAGGGTAGCGGGATCAAACAGCATAGAGTCTCCCTCCACATTTCCCTCTGCCCCTCTCTCTGTGAGCACATGCGCTTTTTTCTCTCTTTCTCAAATAAACAAATTTTTCAAAAAAAAAAAGTTAAAAAAGAAAGACTCTTCTGGCTCGTTCTGCCAGCTCTCTGTGCCCCCATAATGGTGTGGTGAGCATCCTGGCTAGTGCACCAGCAATGCCAAAGAGAGGCAGATACCAGGGTCTTAGGAAGCCTTTCTCCGAGGTCATTGTCTGGCTTCTAACTGTGATGAAAAAGCATGGTTACCCTGACGAGTTGAAATCACTGATGGTCACAGAGCTGCGGACACTGCTGTGACCATCCTAGACTGTTTTAACAAGAGTGGAATGATCAGCCCCAGGTTCGATGTGCAGCCCAAAGATCTAGAAAAATGATCTAGAAAATGGCAGAATAAACTGCTCCCATGCTGTCTCTTTGGTTTTATTGTGCCAACAACCTCAGCTGGCATCATGGACCACGAAAAAGCAAGACAAGAACCCACTGAGGGAGAAAGTCCCGGAATTCTTCTAGGGCTGTAATGCATACATAAAATGCCTCCATGGAAAAAAGAATCTGAAGATTAACTCTCTGTGTCTGTGGGATACTTGTGTTGGAAGCGTGGTTTCCAGAGCTCTTAATTAGATTGGTTGTTTGCATTGTTACCTGTTGCAAAAGTATGGGCAAGTGGGATGTGGTTTTGTTCTTTATCCGTCTTCTATCTCTATAGGAAAAGCCACCTCCAGTCAGTAAGCAGGAGAACACAGGCACTTTGAACATCCTCAGCACTCTCTCCAATGGCAATAGTTCGAAGCAAAAAATCCCCGCCGATGGAGTCCACAGGATCAGAGTGGACTTTAAGGTAAAAGTGTTTCGTGACCACGTAGCATGTCGAGCGTGATGGGCTTCAAATTAGAAAAATGGTGTTATCCAGGGTATTGATGGAAGGGGGAGTTCAGCACCCAGTCAGGGAGTGAGAGCTCCCCGTTGGCAGGTGGGTTCACGTGTGAGAGAGCTCTGGTCAGTGTCGTGAGGTCACCCTTTACGAGCGGACAAATGAACGCTGGCATCAGCCTGAGCGAAAAAGTCCATTTGGATGAGAACAGCATCTGAGGAAATAATTCTTTCACGCGAGAATTCTCCAACCTTGATGATTGCTTGAATCAGCAAAGCTCTAAGGAAAAGTCACTCCCGGGGTATCTTTGCATTCTCGTTAACATGAAGTAAGTCAGTAGGTGAGCATTTTAACAGTTTCTGTCTAAAACGAACAGTTTTTAAAGCAGCAGTTAACTCTTGAACCCACTGAAACGAAGTCTTCTCGCCACCCTGGTGTCGCTCAGAATTGATGATTGCCGGCCTTGCTCTCAATCCAAAGCTGTGTCACCAGAACACTTGCATAAACGATCCGTCTCTCTCTCCGCAGGAGGATTGTGAAGCAGAAAATGTGTGGGAGATGGGAGGCTTAGGAATCTTGACCTCTGTCCCTATAACACCCAGAGTGGTTTGCTTTCTCTGTGCCAGCAGTGGGCACGTAGAGGTAAGAGAAGCTGCTTCTCGGTACCCCAGACAGTTGAATGGTAGATGATTTTGCTGTGATGAAAGAAATCATTTCTTCTGTCTTGTTGGTATGTAGCAGGTACTATCCTCTCTTTATTTTTGATTTTTTATTTTTTTAAAGTAATCTTTGGGGTCCCTTTGTGGCTCAGTCCTTGGGCGTCTGCCTTAGACTCAGGTCATGATCCCCAGGTCCTGGGATCAAGCCGCATATCAGGCTCCCTGCTCAGTCGGGAACCTGCCTGTCCTTCTCCAGCTCCCCCTGCTTGTGTTCCCTCCCTCGCGGTGTCTCTCTCTGTCATCAATACATAACATCTTTAAAAAAAAAATTTTTTTTTTTAAGTAATCTTTATGCCCATTGTGGGGCTCGAACTTAGAACCCAGAGAGCAAGAGTCGCACTCTCTGCTGACTGAGCCAGCTGGGGAAACCTACTGACCTCACTTCAATCCAGCTAATGAAATGCTTCAGAAGTTTTTTATAGATTTCATGAAGGAATCTGCTTCTTAGTAGAGGAGCAGAATTACTGAGTGTGAAAGTTTTAATGGTCTCATCTCTTAAATGCACTCTTTTTATTAGAGTTCTGATAGTTCTGCTAAATGTCCAAACATGGCAGAAATGATATAGTGCACTTCTGGAAAAAGAAATAGCTATCTTACATTGACTGTCAAAATCCCCTTGTCTATAAAGAGCTCTTAGCAATTAATAAGAAAAAGGAACAACGCTCATTATAAATAAATAGGCTGTGGACAGGAATATGTAATTCACAAAATGAGAAACAAAAACATGGTGAGCAGGGGTCATTAAGCCTTCTGATGACCGAAAATTGGACGTTAAAGCATGATTAAAAAGATCATGTAGGAAGAGGTGCCGGCTGGCTCATTGGGTGGAGGTTGTGAGTTTGAGCCCCACATTGGCCATAGAGATTGCTTAAAAAAGCAAAATCTTTAGAGACACCGGGTTGGCACAGTTGATTAAGCATCTGACTCTTGGTTTCAACTCAGGTCATGATCTCAGGGTTGTGAGATCGAGCTCCCATCAGCTCCGAGTCTGCTGGAGATTCTCTCTTTCCCTCTCCTGTCCCCCCCTCTCCTCAGTAAATAAATTAATAAAATTTCAAAAATAAATTAATAATATCTTTAAAAAAAAATCATGTGGGGGGAAAAGGATCATGTGGAAATAGGGACTTCCTGTTGGTGGAATCTAAGTTAGTTAGAAATACATATTTATCCTTAAATTCCTTAAATTTACCCTTAAATTTTAAATTCATCCTTTTAAGTTTATCCTTAAATTCCTTATCCTTAAAATGAACATACTGTCTAACCCAGCAGTGGCACTCAAGACATTTATCCTAAGGATATAATTAGAGAAATCAACAAATAGGTATCTGGATGCGTAGGTATGTGTGATTATATGTGTGTGTACAATACATACATATATATGTGATGAACCCTTCTGTCTCTATACATGGTAAGCACAAGGATTTATTTCAGTACTATTCATGATGATAATAAATAGGAGACAACCTAAAGTTTGTCAATAAGGGGCGGGAGTCTTTAATCATAGGATATGCATATAAGAGCAAAGATAATAATAATAATAATAATATAGATGGATATTGACGTGTCCATGACACATCACCGAGTTAAAAGAGCAGGTTACAAAGTAGTATATGTAAAGCGTGATCCCATTTTGGGTTTTGGACATTGTTTTAAAAATGTATATGCAGAGGGCGCCTGGGTGGCTCAGTGGGTTAAGCCGCTGCCTCGGGCTCAGGTCATGATCTCTGGGTCCTGGGATCGAGTCCTGCATCGGGGTCTCTGCTCAGCAGGGAGCCTGCTTCCCTCTCTCTCTCTCTCTCTGCCTGCCTCTCTATCTACTTTGGATCTCTCTGTGTCAAATAAATAAAATAAAATCTTAAAAAAAAATGTATATGCAGAAAGAATTATGGAAGGATTTACACCAAAATCTTGAAAATGTGATTGGATTAGGAGTGCCTTGTTGCCTCTTTATCTTTCTTTATCCTTTCGAGTCTTTTGCAGTGAGTATTTGCCACCTCTGCAATAAAGAAGTAAAAGCACAATTTTAAATCGGAAGCAGTAGCTTGTCATTCATCCAGTCCTCACTTCCAGAATACCTCCTTAGCTTGTTACTTTATCACGTGTGTTTTAAGGTCATGAAGGAATTCCAAGACCAGATTATCGCGTACGTGTTGAGCAATCAGGCAGACTCACTAGCTAAGAGATTCAGTCCTGCCCACTTGCTATGTTAAATTGTGTGGTTGTAAAATATAATATATAGTACATCATATATATTATATTTTATGTATATATACACATATATATACTATATATATAGTATAATATAATACCATTATAAATGATGGTATTCAGTCATTAAGCAAATATTTTAGTGCCTATTATGAACAATAACATTGCTCCAAGTGGTGGGGCTGCTTTAGATAATACTGACACTAAGAATATTCAATTCACAAATGTCAGGGGTCTACTGCATCTCTTTTGCCCATAATCTTAATGCTTTCCCTCCACACATATGCTGCCCACAGGAATAACTTGTCCCTCCAGTCCTTCAACTTCTGTGATAAAACGGGTTTTTTCTTTCAGAGTATAATTGCTTTTATTTAAATTGTGTAGTTGTGCACAGCAACCCCACAGGATTCCTAAAAACTGAGCTAGAGAATGACTAGCTCACCGCCTGCAGCATACTCCTGCTAAAGTGTAACCAGTGTTTGATGAATTCTGATATTCGAGGTTTGTTTATTGGTTTTAAGATTTATTTATTTATTTGAGAGAGAGAACACAGTGGGGACAGGCAGAGGGAGAGGGAGACTCTCAAGCGGACTCGCAGAGTGCAGAGCCTGATGCTGGCTGGGTCCCAGGACCGTGAGATCACAGCCTGAGCCCAAACTGAGTTAGGTGCTTAACCAGCTGTGCCACCTACAGATCCCCAGACATTAGAATTTTTAAAAACTTTCTATGCTGACGTAATTTCAGATTTGCAGTAAAGTTACGAGAGTAGTACAAAGAATTCCCATATACCCTTCACCCACATTTCCCAAATGTTCATATGTTTATTTCCTTTATCCTTTTCTTTGTGTGTCTGTATTTTACAAAGTGAGAAATAAAATATGTACATACATTTTATATATATAACACATATATATATTTTTCTAAAATTTGGGAAGTTGTAGACCTGTCCTTTTACATCTAAATATTTTACTATGTGTTTTGTAAAACCACGGGCATTCTCTCATATCATCACGATATAGCTGTCAAAGTGTGGAAATTAACAGTTACTCTTATCTAATCTATAAACCTTATTTAGCTTTGACCAGTTGTCCCAATAATTCTGCTATGGCAAAAGAAAAGTCTGGGTCATCCTCATTTAAATTTTTAAAAACTCCTTAACATGAAAATAACATTTCTACAATTAGAGATGGAAAGGACAAACGAGAGCTTGCAACTGTCTTTAGTATGTTGTAGGAAGCCTTTAACCCTCCCTCTTTCCCCCTTCCGATAGCTCTTGCTCGTACCTCACCTTCGGCACTTAGTGCATTCTGGTAAATCTGGGATTACATTTATGTTGTTTTTAAATCCTACCATTATTACTTTAGGCCCCTACTTCTCCTGCAGTGCCTAATCTTGTGCTTTTTTTTCATAGTCATTGCTAAATGATTATGTGTTAAATTAAAAAAAAAAAATACACACATTCACACACACACACACACCCCGCCCCCATTGGACTTCTAAAGCCTGAAGTCTGTAAATAGCATTTGGTTGATGTCTCTACATGTTATTTGACAACTTCTATGTTCCGGTCTTACCCTAGTTTGTGTATTGCCAAGTCTGTTGTGAGCCCTTCCACAAGTTTTGTTTAGAGGAGAATGAGCGCCCCCTGGAGGACCAGCTGGAGAACTGGTGTTGTCGCCGCTGCAAGTTCTGTCATGTTTGTGGAAGGCAGCATCAGGCTACCAAGGTATAAAACTAAGTAACAGAACTGTTTAGAGCATTACTCTCTATCTCCGTTTCTGCCTTTTGATTTAGGGTTTTGTATCTATATTTTTCCTCTGCTGACTTAGTCTGTTCTGACTATTTAATTGGATATAATTCATTGCCTATTTTTATGTTTTAATTTGGGGAATATAGGAGAAATGTGGCATCAGATAAAATCCCCCCCCAAAACTCCAGTCTGCCTGATAAGAATATTCATCTGGGTGCCTTTGGCAGGACACAAGTCCCACTGCTTTCTTTGAGAGTAAAATAATTTAGGAGACAATGTAAATTGTTCTAGTGATGTGTGATACTTACTTGAAGGTGGATATGAATTGGGCACTAAATGCTCATCTGTGTGTGTGTGTGTGATACCCACTTTCTTGCCTTCATATTTTCTTCCTTTTTTTTAATTGGCGTTTAGCTGACATACAATATGATGTGAGTTTTAGGTGTGCGACTCTGCTCACCACGAGACGCATGGTCCCAATCTGGTGTCACATGTTATGACAGTCTCACGGACTGTATTCCCTCGGCTGTACTTCTCATCTCCGTGACTTAGTTACTTCATAACTAGAAACGTGTACCTCTTCATCCCTTGCCTTTGTGTTCCCTACAGCAGCTGCTGGAGTGTAATAAGTGCCGAAACAGCTATCACCCTGAGTGCCTGGGACCAAACTACCCCACCAAGCCCACCAAGAAAAAGAAAGTTTGGGTGAGTACCCATATCACGCTGTTGCAGAGAGAACTGACATGGGGCTCTTGGGCTTGTAACGGGGATCCCCTTGCTGGAGTACGTCCCTGTGACCGTTTGTCGGTCTCATTATTAGGAAGAGCCAACCCAGGAAAGAGGTCAGCTTGAGAAACGGATTGCGTATAAGGTCTCTTTAAATGAGATGAGCTCTTAAAAATAGGGAATTCCTGTTGAATTTTTTTCCTTTTCCAGATCTGCACCAAGTGTGTTCGCTGCAAGAGCTGTGGATCCACAACTCCAGGCAAAGGGTGGGATGCACAGTGGTCTCACGATTTCTCACTGTGCCACGACTGTGCCAAACTCTTTGCTAAAGGTATTTTAAAAAACCCAATTTTGTCAACTTGTAGAAGTTGTATTTGGTGTTTTGAAGGAGAACTGGACACTCCAGTGCAATGAAGTAAAAAGTTTTATCCGTCTTGTCAAGGACACCATCTAGACCCATTTACTAAGTTCCTGATCTTGCTCTTTACAGCGGAGTATTAGATATGCTTTGTTAACTTATATGGGAAGAATTAAGGGGACCTTTTTGTAATAACTAACCACAGAAGAAATGCTCTAAGCCAGTATTTCCCATTGTGAGGTATATAGACATTTGATTTCAGAAATGATTTTAGGTGGTACTGAGTCAAACATTTTAGTAGTTAGGCTAGAAAAATTTATACCTAATAACTCATTTTATGGTAATAATGATACAGAGTTTACTATTGAATTTATTTTAAAGTAATCTATTAAGTAAAGAATAACAGAGGGGGAGTGCCTGGGTGACTCTGTTTGTTGGGTAAGCATCTGCCTGTGGCTGAGGTCATGATCTCAGGGTACTTGGATAGCGTCCCGTGTTAGGCTCCCCATCCAGTGGAAAGCCTGCTTCTGCCTCCTGCTGCTCCCCTGCTTGTGCTCATTCTCTCTGTCAAATACATAAGTAAAGCTTTTAAAAAAAAAAAAGAGTAGTGGGGGTTCATGGATAAAGCAAACTGATGAAGGCTGTCATTTGTGTTGAATTTTAGGAACTGCTGCTCTGAGCTCTAACTTAAACCATTAAGAATAAGGAGAGAGTGTAAATTAACCACTTTTTAAATCCCACCTCTTCACCTCTTTTTGAAAATACAAACCTTTCTTTGGAATGTGTAAGAGAGAACATTCTCTCATTCTTTTTCTCCTGTGTTCTTTGTAAACTCTACCTCGTGACCTTTAAAAATGAGTCTCAATAAAATCAGTGGGATGTTCTAAGAGCTCAGGAAAACCTGGACACTTGACAGATGTGTGAGTGTTGCATGGTAGGTCCCCGCTGGCACCTGTGAGCAGCTGCAGAGGAGAGCTGGCACACGGAGCTAGGGCCTGGGAGGCACTGGTGTAAGCCAGAGCGCTGCTGAAAAGTGTGCTTTGCTTTCAGGAAACTTCTGCCCTCTCTGTGATAAGTGTTATGATGACGATGACTACGAGAGTAAGATGATGCAATGTGGAAAGTGTGATCGCTGGGTCCATTCCAAATGTGAGAATCTTTCAGGTACAGAAGGTTGGAGTCTTTTTATTACAGTTTCTTCTTGCTTGGTACATTCATAGCCCCCAAAGTAATTTGTAAACGTAAAGTTATGGCCGTGTTGCTTGAAGTCTTCTGAAATTTCCACCTCTATAAGCACCTTCTTGTCAAGGTGTGCTCATTTATCATGAATGTGTCCCTTTAAAGTATGTATTTGCTGTTTTTTGTGGGTACCTTAACCTGTTGGTTCTCCAGTAACCAAATCCTCGGCTAGCGTTAATAGTGTCCCTTCAGAGATCAATACGTGCTGGGTTCCTAGGGGACGTTAGAGTCCTGCTGCCATCCCCAGGGTACAACTTTGTATTAAGTTCAGGGGAGTAGTGTTCTCTTCTCCCTCTCTGCTACTCTTCAGAGCACCTCAGCATTGTGGGTTTTTGTTTTTCTAGATGAGATGTATGAGATTCTGTCTAATCTGCCAGAAAGCGTGGCCTACACCTGTGTGAACTGCACCGAGCGGCACCCTGCAGAGTGGCGGCTGGCCCTGGAGAAGGAGCTGCAGATCTCTCTGAAGCAGGTTCTGACAGCTCTGCTCAACTCTCGGACCACCAGCCACTTGCTTCGCTACCGACAGGTTGGCCCTGGGAGCTCATTCTTGGGCGGGTTCACCCAGCGAGGGAGCGCGTTCATTTGCTCCATTCTTCATTTAGTTTTATAGACTTACTTTGTCTTTCAAAGACAAAGACTTTGAAAGACTTGCTTTGTCTTTCAACCATTAAGAAAATCTTTGCGGGGGGCGGGGGGCGCGCCTGGGTGGCTCAGTGGGTTAAGACTCTGCCTTCAGCTCAGGTCATGATCTCAGGGTCCTGGGATCGAGCCCCACATTGGGCTCTCTGCTCAGTGGGGAGCCTTCTTCCCCCTCTCTCTCTGCCTGCCTCCCTGCCTACTTGTGATCTCTGTCAAATAAATTAAAAAATCTGGAGCGCCTGGGTGGCTCAGTGGGTTAAAGCCTCTGCCTTTGGCTCAGGGCATGATCCCAGGGGTCCTGGGGTCGAGCCCCACATCGGGTTCCCCTCAGCAGGGAACCTGCTTCCTCCTCTCTCTCTGCCTGCCTCACTGCCTGCTTGTGATCCGTGTCTGTCAAATAAATAAATAAGATCTTTTAAAAAAAAAAAGAAAGAAAACCTTTAGTACCAAGAGTAGGACCTTCTCTGGGGATTTTCTTTGCTGTTACTAATAAGAAATGTGTATTTTATACTCTGAGGGCCCTGGGGGGACAGCAATGAAAGGCTTCAGTGAAGAATAACCTGATCAGAGTTGCTTCTTAGAAAAAAATAAAAAGATTCTGACTGGAGAGGGAGGAAGGATTGGCGAGGACGGAGGCTAGAGGCAGGAACAGTGTTCAGGAAGCAGTTGGAATAATCTGGATGAGAGGGAGAGTGGTGGCCTACTCTGACAGTCATGGACTGTCTCACTCTGGGAAATCCCGAGGGCTCCTCAAGGCAGAATTTGTAAACCACTAGTTTTTGTCCATTGAAGTTGTGAACTGTACATTATGGAGTAGTCATTGGAAACACAAGGTAAAATGTTGGAAAAAACGCACAGATAACTTGAACTCAGAGCTAAGCTGCTGCTTTACCTCCTCATAGAGCTCCATTGTTTGAATAGGAAAGTTTGTTTGAATAGGATAGTTCCCTCATAAGGAACTGGACAGTTTCTAAGTCTTCATACTCCATTTGTAAGTTACAAACTTCTAAGTTTACACGGTCAAATGATTACAGAACCGGCTCATTCTAACGCCCTTTTTCTATTATTTAAGAAATCTGTGCTTATTTTCATGTTCGTCAAGTTTTATAATATGTATCATTCAGTACCATCTTTATTAATTTGAATAGAATTTTCACCGATGCCTCATTTTCAGTGTTAGATAAAAGAAACCTGTCTTTCCTGGCAATAGGCTGCCAAGCCTCCAGACTTAAATCCTGAGACGGAGGAGAGTATACCTTCCCGCAGCTCCCCAGAAGGACCGGACCCACCCGTGCTTACTGAGGTCAGCAAACAGGAAGATCAGCAGCCCCTAGATCTGGAAGGAGTCAAGAGGAAAATGGACCAAGGGAACTATACATCTGTGGTATGTCTCTACCTCAGACTACCAACATTTCAAATGCCAGTTTAGCTCCTTTGGGTCTTTGGGGGACGAGGCTGGGTATAAGCACCAAGAGATGGTTTGTATTATATTTAGAAATGTCGTGCGGATTTAAATACCTAAAAATATATGAGTTCTTTTAACTCTGTGTTTCAGAAGATGGAAAGGTAGTGTCTTAAAAGGTTTTTTTAATTTGGCTGTCATCTGAGTTCTCTGAATATTATTTTTTATTTAAACTGTTTATGGAGGGGCACTTGGGTGGCTCATTTGATTAAGCATCTGCCTTCGGCTTAGGTCATGATCCCAGGGTCCTAGGATCGAGCCCCACGTTGGGCTCCCTGCTCAGCGGGGAGCCTGCTTCTCCTTCGTCTCCCTCTGTGCCCCTGCTCTATCTCAAATAAATAAATAAAAATCTTAAAAAAAAAACAAACAAAACTGTTCATGGACAGATGCTAATGTGAAGGTACTTGGTTTGCCCCTCTCAAAATCACGTCTAAATATTGTATCTTTCTATATAAGATACTCATTTATAAATAGATATGTTTTAAAGTTATGGTTTTAAGAATGTATGGGAATGATTATCTGTTATCTCATGGTCCATATTTGCTGTTCAGTTGTTTATTTTAACCCAAATAAAAAGTTACAGCCCTCTTTGGGTAACTTAGCGTGATAGAGCCAGTTTACTTGCCTGCTTGCCTTATTAGTCTGGCTTCTCTTGACTGCCCCAAGGTAATTGTGAACTGACTTATAGAGACCTCTGCTAAAGAGACATTACACGGCATTAAAATAGGGTGTCCATTTTCTGTTGGCTCTCTGGGCTGGGTGATTTAGGAGGGAAGAGGAAGTGGTTTTGAGAACACACTGTTTTATGAATAATTAATACTTTGTTTTCGTATACAGTTGGAGTTCAGTGATGATATCGTGAAGATCATTCAAGCAGCCATTAATTCAGATGGAGGGCAGCCAGAGATTAAAAAAGCCAACAGCATGGTCAAGTCCTTCTTTATTCGGGTGAATGATATTAATAGTTCATGTTTTTAATGCTTATCTATGGGTAATTACTCCACGAACAGAACGGATTTGTTTTCTTCTCCGTTTTGTTTTGCTGTATGTGTAAAACATCTTTTGGTTTAACTCATTCCTCTGATTCTTTGGGAGGAAATTGGCGAGGTCACCAGAGTGGATTGAACTTTCCCTCAGTGGCCTGAAAGCATCCTCGTATTGACTTAGAAGCTGGTGTGAAGTTGTTGGTTTTCTGTGGTTTCCAAATGAATGTTCACATGCTTACATTTTGTTTGTTTGTTTGCTTTTTTGTTAGCAAATGGAACGTGTTTTTCCATGGTTCAGTGTCAAAAAGTCTAGGTTTTGGGAGCCAAATAAAGTATCAAGCAAGTAAGTAAATTCAGTATTACTTTTTTTTCCCAACCTCATCAGCCAGAAATCAGAGTTCTAGGTGAAGGTTTCTTTAGACTAGGTTTTAAGATTAAAAATTAGTCTGTTGAAATGCCTTTTCAGTGCTGATTTAGAGCTAATACTTAATGGTTATTATAGTCTATCACCCCTCTTTTTTCTTTATTATGTTTTGTGCAGCTTGGCTTAACTTGGGACATATGTACAATACACGTGCTTCTATGTGTAGCTTGGTATTCGGACTTGTAAGAGTTGGGCTCTGTATTACTCAGTTCAAGTTGCGTTTACTATTGCTCTTGATTCTCATATTTAACCTTAAATTTTTATTCCAGTAAATCCTTTTGATTCTATGGGAAAGTTATCAATTGCTTCTGGAAGTTTAACCAAGAGTCATATACCAAGAATATGGTTTTTTTAAAATAATGAAGTCCTGTATATTGAAACAGTTTTCAGATTCTGTGGCTGGTCCTTATATCCTGTGAATGGCTTATGCATGGGGCTGTGACGTGATGATAACAAGAATTTGATTATTTTGTATAGTTCCAGGTATATCGTAGGAGTTCAATAAATGCTTGTTGAATCGATTATTTTCAGCAGTGGGATGTTACCAAACGCAGTGCTTCCACCTTCACTTGACCATAATTATGCTCAGTGGCAGGAGCGAGAGGAAAACAGCCACACTGAGCAGCCTCCTCTAATGAAGAAAATCATTCCAGCTCCCAAACCTAAAGGTCCTGGGGAACCAGACTCTCCAACTCCTCTCCATCCTCCTACACCACCAATTCTGAGTAAGGCACCAAATGAGTCATTATCCATTTCTCTCTAGATGCAGCTGATTAACTCTGTGAACATAAATTTAATATACTTGCACGTTGGAAAGAAATTTTCAGGTCCATCCTTAAATGTAATAAAATCATTATTTTTGCCTAGCTTGGCCTGATAACAAGAAATCGATATAAATACTCCTTAACAGATGGTGAGATAGCATAACTTTGAACAGTTTTTGAAGGTGTTTATTTTATAAGCCACAGACTATTTAAGCCAAATTGATTTTCTTCTTCCTGGAAATCAGACCTAGTATTGCCGCTTTTAACTGGATGTCTTTTGGGTTCCAAGGTACTGATAGGAGTCGAGAAGATAGTCCAGAACTGAACCCACCCCCAGGCATAGAAGATAATAGACAGTGTGCGTTGTGTTTGACGTATGGTGATGACAGTGCTAACGTAAGTACCTTGGCGAACGGGGTCCTACGGAGCAGATGCTCATGTGAACTGTTCGATCCTTTGTGTCTAAATTCGATGACTGGGTGCCATTTATTTAAAGAATGTTTGTCACCTAGCTTATGGCACTTGCGGTCTTTTTTCTGTAACTGATTCAGTTGATTTAAAAGATGATTTGCATTGGGGCACCTGGGTGGCTCAGTTGGTTAAGCATCCAACTATTGATATCAGCTCTGGTCTTGATCTCTGGATGGTGAGTTTAAGCCCCACATTGGGCTCCATACTGGGCGTGGAGACCACTTAAAATGAAAAATAATAATAATAATAATGAGTTGCCTTAAATTAACCTGTTGATGTCTAATAGTTTCTACAGGAGATTTCTCAAAAAGATTTTATGGAAATCAGTAAAGTATATAAGTTTGCGTATGAAAGGCTTGTGTTTAACGTGGGCAGGCAGAATGGTGAAGATCCCCAGTTCTGGCGGCTGCCTGGATTCATTTCTGTGCTCTGTGAGGATTAAATCTATGAGGATTAAAGGAAATAATGTTTATAAAGCTTTATTTAGTACTGGGCATATAGTAAGCTTATAATAAAAAAGGTCTTTGATTTTTTATTTATTTATTTGACAGATCACAGGTAGGCAGAGAGACAGGTGGGGTGGGGGGGGCGTGGCGCGGGAAGCAGGCTCCACACCGAGCAGAGAGAGCCCAATGCAGGCCTCGATCCCAGGACCCTGAGATCATGACCCAAGCTGAAGACAGAGGCTTAACCCACTGAGCCACCCAGGCGCCCAAAAAAGGTCTTTTAATGCAAGCTGAGAGGACTGGCTTTGAAATACGGTTTTAAAGAAATCAGTGCACACTTTCATAAACTTACCACATACTGCTTGTGTTTTGATTCTCTATGTTTATAAAATATTTCCCACCTATGGATTCTAGAAAGGTAAGAGGTGGAAACAGAAAAACATTGAGTAATGAGTTTTGATTTTTGTGTGCATCCCCAAGTTAAATAATTATTATTGATATTATCTTGACTGAGGTAAAGCTTATACCAAGGAAAACCTTCTTTGACATTATATTCTTTAAAGAAAAAAGAAATCTCTTGATTTCATAGGATGCTGGCCGTTTGCTTTACATTGGCCAAAATGAGTGGACACATGTAAATTGCGCTTTGTGGTCAGCAGAAGTGTTTGAAGACGATGATGGATCACTAAAGAATGTGCACATGGCTGTGATCAGGGGCAAGCAGCTGGTAAGACCTGGTGTAAATGTTACGGAAAAGATTCCCCTCAGTTTCCAGATGTTCTCTCTGTGGCTTCATGTTACTTCATTGAGGTTTTACACTGCCTTCAGAATGGTTAGCCAGTGACAAATGCTGGTGTATACTGTAGGCAAATTGCTACTCTGACCACTGGGGGTGGTGCATAAGAAATAAAAGACAGAGTGTTACCTAGTTTGGGAGACAATTTAAATGTGCAAGAAAGGTGTTACTTTATTAAGTGATTTAGACAAAATGATCTTGGAAGTCTCAGTTGAATCATCACTCTGTGGTTCCATAGGAAAAACCCACATAAATACACTCACAGGAGAAGGATGAAGGAAATGATCAGTGGATGCTGAGAGTCACCAGAAAGGCCATGAAGGAGTAAAATTTTAAAAGCTATACTTTGAAAGAGGGGAGAAGATAAAGAATTATCAGAAAGAAAGAGAGAGAGAGAAACAAACAAAAAGCCCATGTAGATTGTATGGAGAGCACAAACAAAAAGTCTTCTGTGGAGAGGGGAGCCCAGACCGTGACCGTGACAGGATAAGGTGGTGACATACAGCCTCACTGAAGGCGATCTTTGAATCGTGAAATAACTTTGTAATCTGTTAAGTCTAGTAACTAGAGAACCCTTGTGTTTCTGCCTGGTGTAATCTTTGTAGAAGTGAGTTCTTTTGGATATAGTAGCTTTCTAGTAAGATGATGTTTTTAGAATCAGTCCTCAAAGTTTTATCTTCTATAAATCATTCGTGCATCCTAGAAACAAAACGTTTTGTTTAAGTTCTAAATCAAAGTGTAATCTTTACCTTTAATAGTTCCAGGGCCCCAGGGACAATGGGAGAGAGGATTTGTAGACGAGGCTTTAGGGTTCGTATTAGTTCTCTGTAATTCAGCTGATTACCGATAAAAAAAAAATGACTTGTAGGAAACCCAGAATGGGGTAATTCTACAGAGGAGAAGGAAAGTGGCTTAAAACATCTGAAAGTCTGACTTAGGCTCTGTTCTCTCTGGATGGTTAGAGATGTGAGTTCTGCCAAAAGCCAGGAGCCACTGTGGGCTGCTGCCTTACATCCTGCACCAGCAACTACCACTTCATGTGTTCTCGCGCCAAGAACTGTGTCTTCCTGGATGATAAGAAAGTGTATTGCCAGCGACATCGGGATCTGATCAAAGGCGAGGTGAGAGCTTCGTTGCTTTTCGAATTCTGTAGGAGTTCAGAGAAAATAGGCTGGAAACAGCAAGATGGTAAGCTTTGTTTCACCTTCCTACTGTGTGTTCCTGGAATTGCCTTCTGAGAAATACGGCAGTCCTCCTGTGAGACAGTGCAGTGATTTTGAGAGGCTTTGCACTTGCCCTAAGAGATAGTATCACATGGAATGTGTCAAGGAATAGGCTGTCATTAACAGCTGGGTTTTGTTTTAGGTGGTTCCTGAGAATGGATTTGAAGTTTTTAGAAGAGTGTTTGTGGACTTTGAAGGAATCAGCTTGAGAAGAAAGTTTCTCAATGGCTTGGAGCCGGAGAACATCCACATGATGATTGGTATGACGCGGGCCTCTGGCGGGCGAAGCCTCGCTCTGTCGCTGGGGCACTTCCTAGTCTTTGGGTATAAAGTGAGCCTTCTCATTACCTCCTCTCACCCGTTCTTCTTTCCTTGATCAGGCTCCATGACAATTGACTGCTTAGGAATCCTGAATGATCTCTCTGACTGTGAAGATAAGCTTTTTCCTATTGGATATCAGTAAGTAGCAGCATGGAGCCAAGACACCAGCCCCCACAGCTGGGGCACCCTGAACAATGAGCAGCTCGTTGAATGGAGAGCTGCTTTTAATCGCCACCTAAAATTCACTACTTTTTTTGCTACTTTTTGTAGATTGGGACTAAAGTATCCTTTTATGTCCACTAAATCCAGTTATAAAAGGAATGTATTATTGGCATACTTTCAGAATCATTTCCAAATAAAACCTAAATTTAAAAAAAAAAACACAAGGTCAGTCTCTTTTAAGATTCCACTTGAGTTCCATGTATTTGGATTTAAAGGTCCCGATTGCTGTAGTGGATCAAACACCTCAGGCTTCGGTCCTCAAGCTAAATATGTAACCCCCCACAATAATGATCATATTGTCCAGTGAACATTTATCCTCTCTCCTACGTGAAGCAAGTGGCTTAAACTTCTAGCGGGCTGACAGTGTAAATTTAAAACTCCCTTTCTGTCTCTCCCGTTTTGGAGTATCATTTTGCTATCTATACACCAGTTTATTTTGCATTCCAATTCTGGCCACACAGTCTGTATGTTGAGCTGGCAGCTCTTTGTATAAACCAGGCTCCGTCAGCATCCAGCAGATCAGAAGCAATTACACTTCCCTTGTCTTGTGGGGCTTTTCTCCCAAAGGGGACACTTCAGGTTTGCTTTTTCCCCTCTGTGTACACCTTGGGGGCTATGGTAGTCCTTTCCTGAAGGCCAATAACTATATCTTGCAGTAGATGTTAGTATTTTCCTTTCTCTGCATTTTTAGGATATTTTACTATTTTTGTCTCCTGCTTACGCTACAATAAAAAAAGATTTGGTGCTCTTTTCTGAGAGGCTAGGAAAAACCAACAACTTCAGAAACCCTGGAACACCCGAGCCAAGGGGACGTATAATAAGAATCGGTGATGTAAAGCTAAATTGTGTAAATCAAGGAGACCAGGGGAGCCAGGATGAGAAGAGGCTTTGGCAGATGTTCGTCTCCGCTACTGTCCTGTCACTCACAGGGATTTCTGTGGGTCTGTTTGCCAGGTGTTCCAGGGTTTACTGGAGCACCACGGACGCTCGCAAGCGCTGTGTGTATACGTGCAAGATCGTGGAGTGCCGCCCCCCGGTGGTGGAGCCAGATATCAACAGCACCGTGGAGCACGATGAAAACAGGACCATCGCTCACAGTCCCACATCTTTTGCAGGTGAGTCTTTAATCAAGGTGGGACTCGAATTAGATTTGGGAGAATACTGTGACTGAAGGTGGGGAAAGTCGTCTCTCTAGGAGGTCTCATTTGTTTCTATTTCGATCTTTACCTAACAGCTTGCTTTGTATTGGTTCGTTTGATACTTTAATTGGACCTTTTTTTTTTTTAAAGTAAGAGTTTTTCTTTCCTACCACAGAAATTTCATCTAAAGAAAGTCAAAACACAGCTGAAATTATAAGTCCTTCCTCACCAGACCGACCTCACTCGCAAACCTCCAGCTCCTGTTTTTATCACGTCATCTCAAAGGTCCCTAGGATTCGAACACCTAGTTATTCTCCAACACAGAGATCCCCTGGCTGTCGGCCGTTGCCTTCTGCAGGTAAAGGACTTACCTCATTGACTAACTTGCCCCAAAAAGGTCAGCTCAGGCTTCCAGGCCTTAGTGGCTTTACTCATTGAAAATCTTGATTTGCAGCTTTCAGTTATAAGCCACTGCCAAGTCATTAAAAACAATGGCCACCACACATTCATTCTTTCTGTAATAGACATTATTACTTTTTCTCTCTTGTTCAGGAAGTCCTACCCCAACCACTCATGAAATAGTCACAGTGGGTGACCCTTTACTCTCCTCTGGACTCCGAAGCATTGGCTCCAGGCGTCACAGCACTTCTTCCTTGTCACCCCAGCGGTCTAAACTCCGGATAATGTCTCCAATGAGAACTGGGGGTATTTACTCCAGGAATAGTGTTTCCTCAGTCTCCACCATTGGGACTGCCACAGATCTTGAGTCAAGTGCCAAAGCAGTTGATCATGTCTTAGGACCACTGAATTCAAATACTAATTTAGGGCAAAACACTCCCACCTCTTCAAATTTGCAAAGGACAGTAGTTACAGTGGGCACTAAAACCAGCCACTTGGATGGGTCTTCCTCTTCTGAAGTGAAGCATTCCAGCGCTTCAGACCTGGGATCCAAGAGCTCCTCTTTGAAAGGAGAGAAGACCAAAGTGCCAAGTTCCAAGAGCTCAGAGGGGTCTGCACATACCGGGGCTTATCCCGGCATTCCCAAACTGGCCCCACAGGTTCATAATACAGCACCTGGAGAACTAAATGCTAGCCAGATCGGCACTTTCGCTGAACTCTCTTCAGGGCCGTATTCTTCTAAAGAGGCTCTCTCCTTCCCCCCACTCCATCTGAGAGGGCAGAGGAACGATCGGGACCAACACATAGATTCTAACCAATCAGTAAACCCCCCTCCCGATGAAGATGCGGGAGTCAAAACCTTGAAGCTCTCTGGAGTGAGCAGCAGATCGTCCATCATCAACGAACACATGGGATCTAGTTCCAGAGACCGGAGACAGAAAGGGAAAAAGTCTTGTAAAGAAACTTTCAAAGAAAAACATTCCAGTAAATCTTTTTTGGAACCGGGTCAGGTGACAACAGGTGAAGAGGGAACCCTAAAGCCCGAGTTTGTGGATGAGGTTTTGACTCCTGAGTTTATGGGGCAACGGCCATGTAATAATGTTTCTTCTGATAAGATTGGAGATAAAGGCCTCTCCATTCCAGGAGTCCCCAAAGCTCCATCCATGCAAGTAGAGGGATCTGCCAAGGAATTACAGACACCCCGGAAGCGCACAGTCAAAGTAACACTGACACCTCTCAAAATGGAAAGTGAGGGCCAGTCCAAGAATACACTGAAGGAAGGGAGCCCCGTGTCCCCTTTGCAAGTAGAGTCTGCCTCTCCCACAGAACCAATTGCAGCCTCTGAAAGTCCAGGAGATGGTCCAGTGGCCCAGCCAAGCCCCAATAACACCTCATCCCAGGATCCTCAGAGTAACAACTACCAGAATCTGCCGGTACAGGACAGAAACCTGATGCTTCCAGACGGTCCCAAACCTCAGGAGGACGGCGCTTTTAAGAGGAGATACCCCCGTCGCAGTGCCCGGGCGCGCTCCAACATGTTCTTCGGGCTCACCCCGCTGTATGGAGTGAGATCCTACGGTGAGGAAGACATTCCATTCTACAGCAGCTCCACTGGGAAGAAGCGGGGCAAGAGATCAGCCGAAGGACAGGTGGATGGGGCTGACGACCTGAGCACCTCCGACGAAGATGACCTATACTATTACAATTTCACCAGAACAGTGATTTCCTCAGGTGGAGATGAGCGGCTGGCATCCCATAATTTATTTCGGGAGGAGGAGCAGTGTGACCTTCCCAAAATTTCCCAGTTGGATGGCGTCGATGACGGCACAGAGAGCGATACTAGCGTCACAGCCACCACAAGGAAAAGCAGCCAAATTCCGAAAAGAAATGGGAAAGAAAACGGAACAGAGAACTTAAAGATCGAGCGACCTGAAGATCCCAGTGAGAAAGAACACGTCATTAAGAGTTCCGTTGGCCACAAAAACGAGCCAAAGATGGATAACTGCCACTCCGTAAGCAGAGTTAAAACCCAGGGACAGGATTCCTTGGAGGCTCAGCTCAGCTCACTGGAGTCAAGCCGCCGGGTCCACACAAGCACCCCGTCAGATAAGAACCTCCTGGACACCTACAATACTGAGCTCCTGAAGTCGGACTCGGATAACAACAACAGTGACGACTGTGGGAACATCCTGCCCTCGGACATTATGGACTTTGTACTGAAGAACACTCCCTCCATGCAGGCTTTGGGCGAGAGCCCAGAGTCCTCTTCGTCGGAACTCCTGAATCTGGGTGAAGGTTTGGGTCTTGACAGTAATCGAGAAAAGGACATGGGTCTTTTCGAGGTCTTTTCCCAGCAGTTGCCGACGGCGGAGCCTGTGGACAGCAGCGTCTCTTCCTCCATCTCGGCAGAGGAGCAGTTTGAGCTGCCTCTGGAGCTGCCGTCCGATCTGTCTGTCCTGACCACCCGGAGTCCCACTGTCCCCAGCCAGAATCCCAGTAGACTGGCTGTGATCTCCGACTCGGGAGAGAAGAGAGTAACCATCACAGAGAAGTCTGTGGCTTCCTCCGAAGGCGACTCGGCACTGCTGAGTCCAGGAGTGGATCCCACGCCCGAAGGCCACATGACTCCCGATCATTTTATCCAAGGACACATGGACGCAGACCACATTTCCAGCCCTCCCTGTGGTTCAGTGGAGCAAGGTCATGGCAACAATCAGGATTTAACTAGAAACAGTAGCACCCCCGGCCTTCAGGTACCTGTTTCCCCTACTGTTCCTATCCAGAACCAGAAATATGTGCCCAATTCTACCGAGAGTCCTGGCCCATCTCAGATTTCTAATGCAGCTGTCCAGACCACTCCACCCCACCTGAAACCAGCCACTGAGAAACTCATTGTGGTTAACCAGAACATGCAGCCACTTTATGTTCTCCAAACTCTTCCAAATGGAGTGACCCAAAAAATCCAGTTGACCTCTTCTGTTAGCTCTACACCCAATGTGATGGAGACAAATACTTCAGTCTTGGGGCCCATGGGAAGTGGTCTCACCCTAGCCACGGGACTAAATCCAAGCTTGCCAACTTCTCCATCTCTGTTCCCTCCTGCTAGCAAAGGATTGCTCCCCATGCCTCATCACCAGCACTTACATTCCTTCCCTGCAGCTGCTCAAAGTAGTTTCCCACCTAACATCAGCAGTCCTCCTTCAGGCCTACTTATTGGGGTTCAGCCTCCTCCAGATCCCCAACTTTTGGTTTCAGAAGCCAGCCAGAGGACAGACCTCAGTACCACAGTAGCCACTCCATCCTCTGGACTCAAGAAAAGACCCATATCTCGTCTACACACCCGAAAGAATAAAAAACTCGCTCCCTCTAGCACCCCTTCAACCATTGCCCCTTCTGATGTGGTCTCTAACATGACCCTGATTAACTTCACACCCTCTCAGCTGCCAAACCACCCCAACCTGTTAGAGCTGGGGTCACTTAATACTTCATCTCACCGAACTGTCCCCAACATCATAAAAAGGTCTAAATCTGGCATCATGTATTTTGAACAGGCACCCCTGTTACCACAGAGTGTGGGCGGCACAGCGGCCGCGGCGGCGGGCGCGTCTACAATAAGCCAGGATACTGGCCACCTCACCGCGGGGCCTGTGTCTGGCCTGGCAGCCGGTTCCTCCGTCTTGAATGTTGTATCCATGCACACCACAGCAACCCCTACAAGTAGTGCATCCGTTCCAGGACATGTCGCGTTAGCCAACCCCAGGTTGCTCGGTACCCCAGATATCGGCTCAATAAGCAACCTTTTGATCAAAGCCAGCCAGCAGAGCCTGGGGATGCAGGAGCAGCCTGTGGCCTTGCCGCCGAGTTCAGGAATGTTTCCACAACTGGGCACCTCACAAACTCCGGCTGCTACAATGACAGCGGCGCCTGGCATCTGCGCGCTCCCCTCTGCTCAGACTGCGGGCATGACAGCTGCTTCGCCTTCTGGGGAAGCGGAAGAACACTATCAGCTTCAGCACGTGAACCAGCTCCTTGCCAGCAAGACAGGGATTCTCCCTTCCCAGCGTGAACTTGATTCCGCACCAGGGACCCAGGGATCCAACTTCACCCAGACAGTAGATGCCCCCAACAGCATGGGGCTGGAGCAGAACAAGGCTTTATCCTCAGCTCTGCAAGCCAGCTCCGCCTCTCCCGGGGGCTCTCCGTCCCCTGGACAGCCGTCAGCCAGCCCCTCAGTGCCGGCTCCCACTAAAACCAAACCAAAAATCAAACGGTTTCCGCTGCCTTTGGACAAAGGGAATGGCAAGAAGCACAAAGTTACCCATTTGCGGACCAGTTCTTCTGAAGCACACATTCCAGACCAAGAAGCCAACACGACGTCCCTGACCTCAGTCACAGGGTGAGAGATTGAAATACTAGCTACCTTGGGTAGGTGGGATTGTTTTTGCTCTGGACAAGAGGCTGCTCGCCTGGCAGTTTCCTGGGAAGGACACTCGTCCATCCATGTTGCATTACTCGGGGGTGTTCCGGGTTTTGACTTTGATTTTTTTTTTTTTTTTTTTTTTCCCCTCCTCACAGTGGTGATTTATAGAGCAAAATTTAGTTCCCCCCGTGGGCAGTTTGTCTCTTGGAGAGAACCACATCTCTAATCACTCTTTGCTCTGATTTTTTTTTTTTAAGATTTTTAAAATTTATTTGTCAGAGAGAGAGAGAGCAAGCACAGGCAGACAGAGCAGCAGGCAGAGGCAGAGAGAGAAGCAGGCTCCCTGCTGAGCAAGGACCCCGATGTGGGACTCGCTCCCAGGATGCTGGGATCATGACCTGAGCCGTAGGCAGCCACTTAACCAACTGAGCCACCCAGGCATCCCTGATTTATTTATTTATTTATTTATTTTTAATGGAGGGTGGAGAGGGGCAGAGGGAGAGAGACTCCCAAGTGGCTCCATGCCCAGAGCGGAGCCTAGCGCGGGACTGCATCTCACGACCCTGAGATCATGACCTGAGAGGAAATCAAGAGTCAGAAGCTCAGGCCCCCTTTGCTATGATGTAAAACAATGGTCTTGGCTTTGTTGCTTTTGGGGTTTTGATGTTGTTTTGGGGTTTTTTTTTTTTGCTGAGTCTTAGGATACTGAGGGACAATGATTATTCCCGTCTGAAGCGCAAAGCCAACTGTCATAGATCCTGACGAAGTTCTTTTTAATTAGTGTCGGGGTGTAACATGCCTGGAATACACAAGTGAAGTTTTACATACCTATGCACCCATGTAGCCCCATGGAGACCAGGAGATAAAACATCCCTAGTGTTCCAGAAAGCTCCTTGTGCCTTCTCTTCATCAGAATGCCCTCAGGGTAACGACCGGCTAACCTGTTCAGCACAGATTAGTCTTCCCAACTTGTAAATTTTATCAGATCCTGATAGAGTCTAGAGTCTTTTTTTTTTTTTTCTTTTTTTTTTCTGACCTCCACCTTTAGTACGTAGTCACTGGTGGCTTTTCTTGAAAAGATGCAATGATTTTCTTCCAGGTCTCAGGGAGCAGAGGCTGAGCTGCAGGACACAGCTAACGTGGCACAGTCATCACAGAAGGAGTGCGGGCAGCCCACAGGGTAAATACAAAGATCGTTTCTCTAAGGTTGAGCCCTCAGTTCTGTCCACCTCATTTAAAAAATATTCTTTCTCATTTGCATTGTTCTTGTTGCCAGAGTTTTTTTGGTTTTTTGGTTTTGTTTTTTTTTTTAAATATTTTATTTATTTGACAGAGAGAAATCACAAGTAGGCAGAGAGGCAGGCAGAGAGAGAGGAGGAAGCAGGCTCCCTGCGGAGCAGAGAGCCCTATGCGGGGCTCGATCCCAGGACCCTGGGATCATGACCTGAGCCGAAGGCAGAGGCTTTAACCCACTGAGCCACCCAGGCGCCCCCAGAGTTGTTTTTTTTTAATGGAAGTAATACATACTTGTAACTTTTTAAATGCATAATTACTTAAATAATAAATGGTTCTATGTTCGTCCTGCCTACCCTCCTCCCCTTCTGTTCCCTAGTAACAACCACTGCTAATAATTTGTTTTCATCCAGTCACACATTTTTATACAGATACACATGGTATATATATGAATATATATTTATATTCCTTTTTTATATAAAATGAGTAATGCTATACATACTGTTCTCTACTTTTTTTTTTTTTTTTTAATTTAAATAGCCCCTTATTGATACACATTTGGGTTGTTTCCAAGATTTAATTTTCAAAAATGAAAATTGATGGTAGTTTACTGGCTCCTTAAGCTTGCTTTTGCTTTTGGTTAAATCAGTTAATTTACTTAAGTAACTCCAGAACTGCTTCTAACGAGTGTCCTTTTAATTTTTTCTAACACCGAGGGTATGAGAAAAATTTCAAGGACATAATCTACAAACTCCAAAAGCCCAAACTTAATGCCAATATTTAGGAAAGAATCTCATAGAAGAGAATTTTATGTTACATATCATACAGTAGGGTGGTGTTTATCCAACAGGTTATACGCAAGACGTCCTATGGTCCGTTTCTGGTAGTTGTTCTGTGTAACCGATATGGCGCTATGGCCAACTGTGGACAGTTTTCATGTTTGAATTAAAGAGTAGCTGATGCTCCGTCTTACATTGGGTTTTCTTCTCATTTAGGCAAGTTCTTCCTGAGATTCAGGCAACACAAAATCCAGCAAATGAGCAAGAAAGTACAGGTATGTGGGTGGGTAACAGGTTAGCATTAGAATTTTAAAGTCAAAAGTACTATAAAAATGGCCTACGTTATCTACGAATTTTCTAAATTAAAAAATTTAATCTCCAGAGAAGTTAAGTGACTGGCCAGAGGTGTAGACTAACCCGCAGGGCATCTATTCCCTGGTCTCGCGCCCTTCCACTGTATAGTCTGTGACATCTGTCGATTGTTCTGCTCTGCTTGCTTTAACATCAGTGTGGTCTTCATAGCTAGTGGTTACCTGACCTCATCCCTTAGTTGTCGCTGAAGAAAACCACATATCTGGTCACAACCCCAGGTACAGCTCCATAGCACTTTCTGTCTGACTACTGAATTTGATCAGTAAAGAACTGTCCACTTCAGGATTAGAGAGATCTGGATATGGGTTTCGCCCGTTTCCAACAAGGTAACTTCCCAGAAGAGAAGCAGGTGGAGAAAATGCTCAGGAGTAACATTTGGGATATAATCACCGTCTGCTGGTTGGCTGATTCCTCAGGAGGACTGAGGCGCCTCTTTCTGTCAGAACATACGGTTATATAAACTCGGGCTAATTAATTTACCATCTCTCTGCCTCAGGTTTCACACCTTCACGTACACTTTGAAGTGTACACGATAGTAACACCTCACGGTCCTTGTGAGGTTTATCTGAATTAATTTACAGGAAATTCCTAGAAAAGTGCCTCATGTACAATGCTTCATTCGTATTAATCATCATTTTTTACCTTTGACCTTATTGAGGGCAATTGCTTATTGAAAAACTATCAAATTGTCATACTAGAAACTACCACAGAGACAGCATGACTTCAGGTAAAAAAAAAAAAAAATCTAGTTTTAGTCACTTTCTAGCTGTGACCCAGGGCCAGTTGTTCCACGGCTTTGAGCCTTGGTTTTGTTTTGTTTTTTGTTTCTTTTTCTTAAAAATTTTATTTATTTGACAGAGGGATCACAAGTAGGCAGAGAGGCAAGCAGAGAGAGAGAGAGGTGGGGAAGCAGGTTCCCTGCTGAGCAAAGAGCCCGATGTGAGGCTCGATCCCAGGACCCTGAGATCATAACCTGAGCTGAAGGCAGAGGCTCAACCCACTGAGCCATCCAGGCGCCCTGAGCCTCAGTTTTGTTATCTGTAAATGGGAATAATCATACCAACTGTGGAATGTTGGTAGGCTTGGAGAGAATGTATCAGTGCTCAGTGTTTGCTAATGCAGTCAGTTTGGACCCTATCTGTCTTCTCCCTCGCAGAACCTAAAACAGTGGAAGAAGAAGAAAGTAACTTCAGCTCTCCACTGATGCTTTGGCTCCAGCAAGAACAGAAGAGGAAGGAAAGCATTGCTGAGAAAAAGCCCAAGAAAGGACTTGTTTTTGAAATTTCAAGTGACGATGGCTTTCAGATCTGTGCAGAAAGTATCGAAGGTGAGTGGACTAAATGAGGTTGGCAGGCACTCCGCTGGCTCAGTTGGTAGAGCTTCTGACTCTGGATCTCAAGGTCATGAGCTCGAGCCCCACATTTGGTGTAGAGATTACTTTAAGTTTTTTTAAAAAAAAATCGGGTTGTCTTGTCAGTGCAGGCTCTGTCTCAGCCAGAGCCACGCTTATTTACGTTAGTACCGTTGATGTGGGCAGTTGTGCGCTAGGTGTTACAGAAGGTACTCGATGGCATTACACATCCAGTTAGACGTATAATCTAACTTGTCCTCAAGAAGTTGGAGTTCCTGGAGAAATAGTCCATAGCTTAGCAGAGCATGTGGGGTGTCTTCTCTCTCACCCCTGTGCCTTCACCTGTTTCTTCTCTCTGCCCAGAATGTTCTTTTACCCTCCCTTATCTGGTAAACTCTACCTTGTCCCTCAGGGTTCAGCTTGGAAAGTCTTCCCTGACCTTCTGAGGCAGATAGGCACTCTCATTCTCTCCTTTCTGTTTGTTTTAGAATCCTAAATGCTTTTCTTAGAGCTTAAAATTTGTTTTTATAATAAAACGTCTGTTTACTTTTACGTCTTAACTCAATAGAGAACTTCCTAGTAAGGCTGGCATTTTATTTTCTTGTTCCTCTTTGTATCCCAAGCATTCAGGTGTTCATTAGCTGTTGAAGGACTAGTGAATGTTTTCTAGGCAGTAAGTACCAGAGGAATTTGAAGGAAAGATTCCTGGGGGTCAGTTAGAGTTATCAAACCCAGAAAGAATGGTAGTATAGACGATTCTGTTAAAGGAGTTGACGAATTGGTGCTAGGAAAAGAGGAATGAGAAAGACTTTCTAAAAAGAGACGCCAGCAAAGTTAGACAGAATTGCATGTGGTGGGTTTAGAGTGTCCTCAGGTGGGAGAGGACATCGAAATCCCAGTCAGGTAGTAGTGAGAGAGAAAATTGGGAAGGTGGATTGGGCACTGGCTTTGAAAGGGCCTTCAGTGCCGTACCATGAGGCCTTTGAAAATCTGGGGAAGTGGAATAAAGGCAGAATTTCAAGAACCTTAATGTGGTAGCTCCTTTTCAGGTGGAGTGAACTGGAGACATGCGGTGGCAGGAGGTCACTAATGAGAGCATAGCTACAGTAGAGAGGTCGGTAATAAAGCCCCTTCCCAGCAGGAAAAGGGAGGAATGAATACTCTTCAGGACTGCGTGGATATGGAGAGTGGAGAGAGGAGTCCACAGTGACTGCAGATTCAGGCCTGGTTCACGAAAAAAAAAAAAATACGTAAGGGAAGAAAAGACTATATTGAGTGTATGAGTTTGCAAATACCACACATTGAGTGTGAAGTGATCGTCACGAGCCCACCAGACAGTAGGAGATCCTAGAGTCTTAAGTTGGAGCTGGAAGTGGAGGTTTTCTAGTCACACCCCCTTAGTTTTATGGAAAAGATGTTCGGTCTCCCCACAGTCTGGGTTGAATCGTTCACATTAGTGTTGTCTTGTTCAGGGGCATGGGGAATAGAAGTGATACCCAACATTCAGGTTTGGGACCCAGACTTCCATCGAGGGATGTGAATGCTTTGGGGATCCGGGGTTCATTTTCAGAAGGTGGGACCCTCCTGTCTAACTGTTGGATAAGGCACCTTCTCGGCTGCTTTCTTATGCATGGAACTCATTGAAACTGAGAAAACAACTCAAAGCCATTTTAGCAGGGTGTTTTCACCCTGTAGCGATTCTGAGCTCAGTGCATTTGCTTGCCACTGGTGTTAGAAATATTTGATGGACTAATTTATTTCCTCACAGATGCCTGGAAGTCCCTGACAGATAAAGTCCAGGAAGCTCGGTCAAATGCGCGCTTAAAGCAGCTCTCATTTGCAGGTAACGGCCACAGAGGTCATTTTACCCCTGTCTCAGAGTAGTCTGGTAGCTTGTTGGTCTAAAGCTATAGAGTTGATTCTACAAAAGCATCAACCTTTTTTAGAAATCGTTTTCACAGCTTTATTGAGTTATAATTCTTATATAGTTAACCCATTTCAAACATGCAGTTCAGTGGTTTTTAGTCTATTGACAGAGTTGTACAACATCACTACTTACTGTATAATCCAGAACATTTTCATCATCCCTTCAAGAAACCCCAGACTCATTAGCAGTCGTGCCTCAGCCCCAGTGCCTGGCCACCATTAAACTACTTTGTGTCTCTAGGGATTTATACAGAATCACACAACGTAGAGCTTTTTGTGCCTGGATTCTTTAGCGTAATGCTTTCAGGCTTCCCATCTGCTGTAACATTGCATTGGGACTTTATTTTCTTTTTCCTAAACAGATTAATTTTTTTATTGAGGTAAAATATACACAACATGAAACGTACCATCCTAACCATTTTTTTAAAAGATTTTATTTATTTGACAGAGATCACAAGTAGGCAGAGGCAGACAGAGAGAGAGGGAAGCAGGCTCCCCGCTGAGCAGAGAGCCCAATGCGGGGCTCGATCCCAGGACCCTGGGATCATGACCTGAGCCAAAGGCAGATGCTTAACCGACTGAGCCACCCAGGCGCCCTGAGAAAGATAGTCGTACATGGCCTTTCCCAGTCATCACTTTGAACTGATTACTGATAATTTGTGTAAAGTCCAGCTGCTAGAGTAAGCCAGTGTCCTGAACTCCGTGTTCTCAGCCTCACCCCGAGGAGCCAGCCCTTTGTTTTTGCCAACAGGAAGAAATTTCTTGGGTTTATCCATGTCCTTTAGTGCCCCATGGAATAGTGGTAAGAAACCATGAGCTCTGGAGTTAGAAAAAACAAAATAAGCTACATTTTTGCCCTTTGTGATCAGTATTACATTGACTGCAAGCTAATTGACTTCTCTGAGTCTCAGTTTCCTTATCTAAAAAGAAATATATAGGGGCACCTGGGTGGCTCAGTCATCAAGCGTCTGCCTTAATTAAGCTCAGGTCATGATCCCAGGGTCCAGGGATCGAGCCTTGCGTTGGGCTCCCCGCTTGGTGGGAAGCCTGCTTCACCCTCTCCCACTCCTCCTGCTTGCTTTCCCTCTCTGTATCTGTTTGTTAAATAAATAAGTAAAAAAAAAAAATTTAAATAAATAAAACTAAAAAATACATAAATGTGACCTCCAGAATTTGTGGTGAGGATTAATTAAATAATAAACCTGTTGTGTCACCCTATAGTCAAATCAAAAAAAATTTTCAAAAAATGAACCTGATGGGCGCCTAGGTGGCTCAGTCAGTTAAACGTCTGCCTTCAGCTCAGGTCATGATCCCAGGGTCCTGGGATTGACCCCTGCATTGGGCTCCCTGCTCAGCAGAGAGTCTGCTTCTCCTTCTCCCTTCCCCCTTGCTCGTGTGCTCTCTCTCAAATAAAGTCTTGCCATACCCACTGAGCCAGCCAGGCACCCTGAACATTGCTATTTCTAGTGTCAAAGTGGGCTGGCTGTTGTTGGGATGCCCCATACCTTTAGTGAAAGAAGCCAGTCATTTCAGAAAGCCTTTCATCATCTCTGCCAGCAACTTAGGTAAATGTATTTTTAGAAAATAAAAAAGAATCGAAAATGCTCATTAATGGCATGAGACCGAGTAAAACACAGCATCTATCGAGTGAATGATTCCACACATTCACTGTAACAGCACAAAAGAGAGTTCTTTGCTGGGGGTTATTACTAACCATTCTTCGCAATTTTAGTGAGGTACCTATGTGAGTATGAAGTTACAGAGCCCAGATACCCCATTCACCTATAAATGAAAATGGGATCATGACTGGAGCTCCAGAGCCCGAGGTTCAAACCTTGTCACACCAGCTGTGCAACCTTGGGTGTGGTATTTAAATTCTCTGAGCCTCAGCTGACTGACCTGAAAACGAAGCTGGTAATTCTTTTTTTTTTTTTTTTTTTTTTTTTTTAAGATTTTATTTATTTATTTGACAGAGAGAGAGGTCACAAGTAGGCAGAGAGGCAGGCAGAGAGAGAGGAGGAAGCAGGCTCCCCGCAGAGCAGAGAGCCCGATGCGGGGCTCGATCCCAGGACCCTGAGATCATGACCCGAGCCGAAGGCAGCGGCCCAATCCACTGAGCCACCCAGGCGCCCCGAAGCTGGTAATTCTTGACTCACGTGGGCATTGTGACCATGAAATTAAATAGTACGTATAGCCTGTCTGTGTACATACAGAACATGGAAGATAGTTCGGTGATGTGGCTGTTTTTCAGTCTACCATGAACATTTTCCATATTGATAGCCCTGTGTCCACGTCATCTTAATGGTTCGCTGCCGCTTATTCTTGGCCAGACAGTAATGCAGTTCCCCGTGAGCAGCCTCTGGCAGAGTTCTTCTCTCGCCCAGGTGCTTCTTTGTACCAAGCACTTTCCTGCTGGCTGCACACTGGCTACCCTGGTGCCTTCTGTCCCACAGGTGTTAATGGTTTGAGGATGCTGGGGATTCTTCACGATGCGGTCGTGTTCCTGATTGAGCAGCTCTCTGGTGCCAAGCACTGTAGGAATTACAAATTCCGTTTCCACAAACCAGAGGAGGCCAACGAACCCCCCCTGAACCCTCATGGCTCAGCCAGGGCTGAAGTTCACCTGAGGCAAGTTCCGTTTTCTTTCCTAAGCAGCTTTGGGTCCCGATGTTATTATCTGATGACGCAATCATTTTCCCCACGTCACCTTTGAGATTTCCAGGGTCAAAGCTGTCCTTCGCTGCTTCTGTTCAAAGCCTTTCTATTAAAGCGTGCTTCAATCTTTTGGCTCCAGGAAGTCAGCATTTGACATGTTTAACTTCTTGGCTTCCAAACACCGGCAGCCTCCTGAATACAACCCCAACGATGAGGAAGAGGAGGAGGTACAGCTGAAGTCAGCCCGGTAAGTCTTGAGTGGAGGGGTTTCGTTAGGAACCCTCTTCGCTTCCCCCTGCTCTGGCTGTTCAGGTCCCTGTGCGGTTTCACTTGGATTAGAATTTCCTGGGTCACATTTAAGAACACTGAACTGCAGTTTGTATTAAAGTAGCAATAGCTGGCTGGCAGAGGAGAGGAGAAATTCAGATAACCGTAACATGCAGATCTTATTTTCTTTAACCGAACTAAACTGTCAGCTTTGGACATATCCCTACCACCGTAGTTACCACGGTCAGAAAGGACTGTGTATATTGTAGGCCTCATTTTACGAGACACTTGTTGTTACACTTGGCATCGAACAAAGGGAATACTATGGTCATATTCTCTAGAAACCTTTGATCTACGACTCAAAACTGGTAATTTCCTGAAGAGAATTCATGAGTAATACGCCTTGTCTCTTTAGGAGGGCAACTAGTATGGACCTGCCAATGCCCATGCGTTTCCGGCACTTAAAAAAGACTTCCAAGGAGGCAGTTGGTGTCTACAGGTATGGCTAAAATTTCAGAAAGAATTACGGAAATCTAATCGTTTTCCAAAATTAAAGTGGACCAAATCATGGAGTGCCCTCCTTCATTCAGTAAGTGAGGTTTTTCTAGCTGCTATTAATGGAACCTGATGTCCTGGGATCCTGCTCCTCCTTGAGGTGAACAAGGAATTTAACATAGTAAACAAGGAATTTAACATAGTAAATGTTAAAATGTTGCTACTTCTGGTGGGCTCCGGAACAGAGAAATCTTTCATTCTTGGCCATTTGTTAGAATAAGTAATATACTCAAATCAAGTGGGTCCAGCTTCTTTTTTTTTTTTTTTTTTTTTCTTTGCTTTCCAAGAGTCTGTCCTTCCTGGGGAACTGATAGAGCAGGAGGTTTTATTCATTTATTCAGTATTCACACAGTTTAACCTGATTTGCAAAATTGCTGGCTGATCTCTTTTCCATCTTTATGTTCTAGGTCTCCAATCCACGGCCGGGGTCTTTTTTGTAAGAGAAATATCGATGCAGGTGAGATGGTGATTGAGTATGCTGGCAATGTCATCCGCTCCATCCAGACTGACAAGCGAGAGAAGTATTATGATAGCAAGGTGAGTCTCGCTTTCACTGTCCGGATTCTGACAGTATTTGTACAGAGGGGCCATGAACTAAAAGTATTAACCCCCATATCCCAAAAGAAATGGTATATTTTATGAATTCAAGCATACCTTTTTTCCCTTTCCCTTTTTTTTTAAATTATTTTTTTATAATGTTTTGACATCTTTAAAATTTGTGGTGGGCCCAGGAGAAGCTCAGAATCCACCCTAAGGATTAGCATATATAAGGATACTGCTCTTTGAAAGATTTGTCTGAGTGCATCCCAGGATCAGAAGCACCTAATGACACGATGTCTTAGGTTTCTCTTTCCTGTGGAGACATTAAGAAACCTCAAGTCGCTATAATGTAGGAATTTGCTAGGGAAGCATCTTGGGAGCTGAGAGAAGTCTGGACGTTTTACTGGAAGAAATTGTTTTCGTCAGCAGCTGTAGGCCCCCTCAGAGAAAGGCTGGGAGCTGTCGTCCGGCCTGAGCTATGCCGAGTGACGAGGTCTCCCTCTCCCCCACCCCCCGCGCAGGGCATCGGCTGCTACATGTTCCGCATCGACGACTCCGAGGTGGTGGACGCCACGATGCACGGAAACGCCGCGCGCTTCATCAACCACTCCTGTGAGCCCAACTGCTACTCGCGGGTCATCAACATCGACGGGCAGAAGCACATCGTCATCTTCGCCATGCGCAAGATCTACCGGGGGGAGGAGCTCACCTACGACTACAAGTTCCCCATCGAGGACGCCAGCAACAAGCTGCCCTGCAACTGCGGCGCCAAGAAGTGCCGGAAGTTCCTCAACTAGAGCCGCTCCCCTCCCCCGGGTTGGAGCGCTGGGACGGTGCCGCCCAGAGCCGCGCTGAAGGCCTGTGCCGCAGCTAGGAGATCCAGGATGGAGCAGGCGCCAGTGAGGGGCCTCCGTGACGGCTGCGCTCCCTTACGTCCGGTATTCGCATTACACATGTGATCCTATTCCTGGAGAGAGAGAGGGGGTCTTGAAGACAAGATCCGCGACCGGCTTTGTACCGGGGCCCCTCTGATTGTGTGCTGTTACGGAGTGGTAAATGGGGTCGCTAGCAGACTTGCCTGGAAGGAGCCTAGAGAGGGTTAGTCATGCGGGAAGACGGGGCCTGAGTGTCTCGTCCGAGAGAAGTTGCCATCCGCGCCTTGGCCCTTCCCCAAGCACTAGGCGAGGGGTCAGCCGGGGCCGTGGATTCAGAGTTGGTTGGACACCTGGTAGTCTGCCAGCCGGGCCCAGGCTGTAGCCGTCTGTTGAACAAACAGAGAAGGTCTGGTGGTTCTCCCTACTATCCTCCCACTTGAGAGTCCACTTCTGGTTGGGAGACAGGATTCTTAGCACCTTTGGTGTCAGAAGGCTGTCTTGGGGTTGTGCCAATGAATCACCAAACATGGAGCCTGTGGGCTTTAAGTGGGAGTGTTGCCCCCATGAGCCTTATCTCAGCCAATTACCTTTCTTGACAATAGGAGCGGTGTCCCTCGCATTCCTCCCCCGCCCCCTCCGCTTTCTTGGTTCCCCCGTTTCATCCCACTGCTTTCCTGTTCTTTCTGGGTGGTAGAGGGGAGTGACTGCCTGCTCAAGGACACTCCCTGTTGGGCATTGTCTTTGCCTGCGGAACAACCCCTGAGCCTATAAGCACGCCCAGGGGGGAAGTGGACAGGAGCCATTGGCCATAACCAGACAGAATATGGAGTTTTCATTAAAGCTCCATGGAGAGTTTTAAAGAAATTTATGTAGCATGATTTTTTTAGAGGAGGAGAAAGATTATTTAAATAGGATCTGAATCATGCAACAACCAGAGTATCACAACCAGGATGACCCCTGGGTCCCAATCCCAGGACATGGTAACTTTATTTTCCCCTCGTTAAGACATAGGAAGACTCAGTTTTAAATGGTCGGTGTCCAGTTGAAGGCAGAACACTAATCAGATTTCAAGGCCCAAAACTTGGGGACTAGACCACCTTGTATGGAGGGACCTCGGCCACCTGCGCAAAATCCATAGGTTAAGTAAATTAAATGACACTACTGCCCTGATTACTCCTTAGGATGTGGTCCAAACAGCATCCAATGTTTCTCCTCTTCCTTTCCCCAAGACGGCGTCCTGAACCTGTTAAATTAAGTCATTGGATTTTACTCTGTTCTGTTTACAGTTTACTATTTAAGGTTTTATAAATGTAAATATATTTTGTATATTTTTCTATGAGAAGCACTTCATAGGGAGAAGCACTTACGACGAGGCTATTTTTTAAACCGCGGTATTATCCTAATTTAAAAGAAGATCGGTTTTTAATAATTTTTTATTTTCATAGGATGAAGTTAGAGAAAAATATTCAGCTGTACACACAAAGTCTGGTTTTTCCTGCCCAACTTCCCCCTGGAAGGTGTACTTTTGTTGTTTAATGTGTAGCTTGTTTGTGCCCTGTTGACATAAATGTGTCCTGGGTTTGCTCTTTGACAATAAATGGACAAGGAAGGTCACCCTACTCCGCTGGGCCACTCCCCTCCTTCCCGTGTTGAAGCTCCTCAGAAGGCTGTGGTCGTGTCCTGGCACAGCAGTGTCCCCTCTCCGTCCCTGCCCTCTTTCCCTCCCTTCTGGGACTAGCTCGGAGCGGCGAGAGCTGTATACTCCATTTCCCTCATCTTGCCCTACTTCCGAGATAGCAACCAAGTTGAATGGCACCCTGACATTTTCCTCACCATCTGCCTCATCACCTTGTCCCCTTGCCCTCTGCCCACCAAGTCCTCATATCTGCAAAGAACCCACGGATCCCCCTGTGCCCTCTCGTGGGGCAGCCCGTTGAAACTGAAGCACAGTCTGACCACTCACGATAACGCAGATTCTTCTCTGCCTCTGTCGGCCACTGGGTTTCAGAGCAGTGCAGTCCAGTAGAGGGCAGGGCGCCCTTTTCTCCCACAAGAAGCCCATTCCTATGGAAGTCTAGCAAAGCAATACGACTCAGCCCTGCGCTCTCTGCCCCAGGACTCATGGCTCTGCTGTGCCTTCCACCCTGGGCTTCCTGTTCTTCCGTGACCTTAAGAACTGTGTCTGGTGGCTTTGCTGGAACATTGTCACTGTTTTCGCTATCATGCAGGGAGCCCAGCACTGTGGCCAGGATGGCAGAGACTTCCTTGTCATCATGGAGAAGTGCCAGCAGGGGACTGGGGAAAAACACTCTACCCAGACCTCGACTCCCTTCCTCCTTTGCCCGTGAACAAGATACAGTGGCCCTAGGGGTTCCACTAGTGTCTGGTTTCCTTTATTATTGCACTGTGTGAGGTTTTTTTGTAAATCCTTTTATTCCTTTTTTTTTTTTTTTTTTAAAGAAAAAAACCTTAAGCTGCATTTGTTACTGAAATGATTAATGCACTGATGGGTCATGAATTCACCTTGAGAAAGACCCAAAGGCCAGTCGGGGTGGGGGAAACTCAGCTAAATAGACCTAGTTACTGCCCTGCTAGGCCATGCTGTACTGTGAGCCCCCTCCTCATTCTCTTTCTACCAATCCCGAACCCTGAGGCCAGGGGAGGGACCCACATCTCTCCTTCTCTTGCCAGCTGCAGATGGTTTGCCTTGCCTTTTCACTCCCTGTCAACCATAGAAATGAGTAATTCTTCTTCTAGTTCAGCCTTGAGTCCATTGCCAAAATTCAGCATACCTGCCAGCAACTTGGGGAATAAGCTAAGGTTTCCCTACCAGAGGGAAAGAAGGCAAAAAAAACAAAAACAAACCGGCATATCTGTCTCCAAAACACCTGAGTTTGTTTTGAAAGTGACCAAGGGAATCTCCGCACATAAGTGCAGACCGAGGAACTGTGGTGGGTCATTCCCAGGAATCCCCCAAGGGGCATCCCGAATCCCTAAGGAGTCCCAGCTGCAAGCCTGGTCAGTTCTCCGTGAGTCAGCCAGCTCCTGGAGAGCTTTGCTGCTAGAACCTGTTGTGGCCGCATTTCCTGGTGGCCAGTGACAACTGTGTAGCCAGAACAGCTGCATGGCGCTGACCCTACGGCCGGAACTTGGTCCCTTGGCTCCCTCTGTTACCGTCCACCACCTCCAGCACAGCCCCTCCGGTTTTTAGACCAATCACCAGAATTAAGGGGGAAGCCCTGGCAGCTATACTCTAGAAGTTTTCAACCAGACTCCTTTGCCGGGATACAGTCCGCCACCCCGCTTGCCTCTGTCAGCCCCCCCGGCCAATGCAGTGAGCACCATGCAGCTCCCTTGATTTAAAATATACAACAACAACATTAAGGAAAAAAAAACAAAAAGCCAAAAAAACAAAAAAACAAAAAACAAAAAAAATCTTTTAATGAATGTATCTTTCTAAAGGACTGACATTCAATCAAATATCTGAAAATACTAAAGGTCAAAACCTTATCAGATGTTAACTCTTAAGTTTGATTTGGGTTTTTTTTTTTTTTTTAACTAGAAATCAAGTTTGGGTGTTTCTTTTTTGTTGTTTTTTCTTCTTTTTAAAGGAAAAGCGGGTCATTGCAAAGGGCTGGGTGTAATTTTATGTTTCATTTCCTTCATTTTAAAGCAATACAAGGTTATTGAGCAGATGGTTTTGTGCCGAATCATGAATACCAGTCAAGTCTCACACTCTGAAAACTTGCAACTTTTTTGTTTTGGTTTTCAAATAAATATAAATATGATATATATAGGAACTAATATAGTAATGCACCATGTAACAAAGCCTAGTTCAGTCCATGGCTTTTAATTCTCTTAACACTATAGATAAGGATTGTGTTACAGTTGCTAGTCGTGGCAGGAAAACATCAGTCTGGCGCTCCTCGGATCCTCCGAAGTTTGGGGGGGGACCCAAACCGCAAGGGACGGTAACGCGGTCCGTTCCCAGGGTCAGAGAGGAACGCAGAAGTGGTGTCACCCGGATTTTTTCTGCCCGTGAATGTTGCCAGTCAGTACCTGTACTCCTTGTTTCTCTATTTTTGGTTATGAATGTTGGGGTTACCACCTGCATTTAGGGGAAAATTGTGTTCTGTGCTTTCCTGGTATCTTGTTCTGAGGTACTCTAGTTCTGTCTTTCAACCAAGAAAATAGACTTGTGGTGTTTCTTTTATTGAACTTTTAACAGTCTCTTTAGTAAATACAGGTAGTTGAATAATTGTTTCAAAAGCTCAACAGATGACAAGCTTCTTTTCTAGAAATAAGACATTTCTTGACAACTTTATCATGTATAACAGATCTTTTGGTTTTTTTCCTTGTGTTCTTCCAAGCTTCTGGTTAGAGAAAAAGAGAAAAAAAAAAAAGGAAAAAATGTGTCTAAAGTCCATCAGTGTTAACTCCCTGTGACAGGGATGAAGGAAAATACTTTAATAGTTCAAAAAATAATAATGCTGAAAGCTCTCTACGAAAGACTGAATGTAAAAGTAAAAAGTGTACATAGTTGTAAAAAAAAAAAGGAGTTTTTAAACATGTTTATTTTCTATGCACTTTTTTTTATTTAAGTGATAGTTTAATTAATAAACATGTCAAGTTTATTGCTGCACACTATCAAGCTTTCTTTTGGCTTTGGGTGGGGTGGAGAAAGGGGCGGGGTGGGGGGGGAGCAGCCGCCAATGGCCTGTGGCCTGATTGCCCAGTGCTCGCCACCGCCCTCTCTTTGAAGGTGGAATCAATAAACCACTCTGCCTCGACTCCCCGGGCCACCCGACTCCCCGGGCCACCCGACACTGACTCTGCCTCACCTCCCCAGCCCACCCCACAGTGACTCTCCCAACTGGGTCTTCTTCTCATGCTCATCACTGGTTTGTGTTCAGGACCTAATTAATCCTGGATATGAGGAAGGGGTCAGGAGGACAAAGAGCTTCACCTCCCGCATATCGCCCCTTTTATTATCCTGTGGGCCATCAAGAGGCCTCCGACTGATTTCGTCTAGGAATGCGTTAAAGGGAGAACCTGAACAGCACCCTCTGCTTCCCTCCACCTTGAGGCAGAAATTAGATTCATTTACTCTGGTCCATCTAACACTGGGGTGGGGGTGGGAAGGCAGTTGAGGACTGTTCGTGAATATTCTGCCAAGCCAGGGTTAGCTAACCCTGAGCCAAATGAGGTTGGGTTTGCACTACAGCCAAGGAATGGAAGACACTCCTCACAGGGGATGGACCTCAAACAGAACCTCTGCCCTCCAGATAACTGGCCACCAGGCTCAGCCCCAACCCCTTCTTCCTCCCTCCTCTAGCCTGATTTACTTTCTGGGATTTGGGAGTTGAGCACCATGGGGACTCCAAATGACCAGGCAGTGTTGCAGGCCATCTTTAACCCTGACACCCCTTTTGGAGACCTTATTGGGTTGGACGTGGGAGAGGAGGTGGAGGAGGAAGTAGATGAAGGTGAGTTTGACCTTGGACTACAGCACTGCACACTGGCTGGCCTCAGGGGGTTGGCAGAGGATGGTGGTCTCACAAGGCCCCCTTGTTCCATGACCTTTGGACGGCGATTGAGGCTAAAGAGCGAGAGGTCTGCTGACCCGTAGTGCGCTGGCGGAGGCTTGGCAAGAGTTACTCTGCCAAAAGGAGCAAGTCACGGTTTGTCTGTCCTTCAGCCCTCATATCTCCGAACTTAACCTCACCATTTCACTCCCGCCATTATCCAAGCTCAGCTGTGCTGGGGGAGAGGGTGGGGGGATGCTCAACTCACATCTTTGTCTTAGCAGGGCATTTCACTCCACACAGAATGGAAGGGCAGGGGTGGCTCGGTTGAATGGTTCCGACCTCAGTAGGAAGAGCGTAAGCAAGCCCAGCTCGGACCTAATCCCTCCACAGAGTGAATCCACTCCCGGGCCCCTCCTTCAGTCTCTAATGTGGCCTTATATCCCCATCAGGAGTTTTTTGAGGGTTTTTTTTTTTATTAGTATTTTTTTTTAAGATTTTATTTATTTATTTGACAGAGAGAGATCACAAGTAGGCAGAGAGGCAGGCAGAGAGAGAGAAAGGGAAGCAGGCTCGCCGCTGAGCAGAGAGCCCTATGCGGGACTCCATCGCAGGACCCTGAGATCATGACCTGAGCCGAAGGCAGCGGCTTAACCCACTGAGCCACCCAGGCGCCCCGTTTTTTGAGGTTTTTTATTTATTTTTTTAAAAGATTTTATTTATTTATTTGACAGAGAGAGAGATCACAAGTAGGCAGAGAGGCAGGCAGAGAGAGAGGAGGAAGCAGTCTCCCTGCAGAGCAGAGAGCCCGATGTGGGGCTCAATCCCAGGACCCTGAGATCATGACCCGAGCCGAAGGCAGCGGCTTAATCCACTGAGCCACCCAGGCGCCCCTTTATTTTTGTTTTAAATAGGCTCTATGCCTGACATGGGGCTTGAACTCATGACCCTGAGATCAAGAGTTACATGCTCTACGGACTGAGCCAGTCAGGCGCCCTCCCCCCACCCCCATCAGGAGTTTTTAATGGCCCTTGTTTCTAAAGGAGGGAAGCCTAGGTCTTAAGGAAACTTCAGTCTGAAAAGCTGGGGGATATGTCAGACATGATTTTCCTGACCCAAGTATGTCTTGGTGGTCAGTATAGTAGAGCAAAATGGGGTCAGGCTAAGGAGCCAGGGAGACCTGGGTTCAAATTCAAGCTATGCATTTAAGAGCTGTGTGACCTTGAGTAAGTCATTTAGCCATGGGCTGAGTTTGGGCTTCATTTTCTTGGCAAGGAGCCGACCAAAGTCTCTTTCCCACGTTCCTTTGGAACTTAGACAGTGCTAGCTCTCAGCCTTGGTGACCTCAGCTCCCCCTGCCCACGACACTGCGTCCGACTCTTGCTGGGACTGACATCCCAGCCCTTCTTGGCTCCAGCTCAGGCCTCAGCTTTCTAAAGCCCAAAGGGTTTCAGCTTCTTGCTCTCCACCGCCTACCTGTCCCTCCTGCCTCCCTCCCCCACCCAGATGGAGTTTTCCCGAGAGCACAGTTGGAGCAGTCTAAGGCCCTGGAGCTGCAGGGGGTGATGGCTGCGGAAGCTGGCAACCTCGGCACAGCCCTGGAGAGGTTTGGCCAAGCCATCAGCCTGCTGCCAGAAAGGGCCTCTGCCTACAACAACCGGGCTCAGGCCCGCCGCCTCCAAGGAGATGTGGCAGGTGAGAGGAGCTGGCCCGGGGCTTCTGCAGGGGGGCCCTGCAAGTCCACAGACCAGAGCAGAAGTCCTTGTGGGGTTGGGGAATCCCTAAACTGTTCCGGAACCTATATTCTTACTTATAAGAGACACCTTATGGGCCTTGCTAATCTCTTGGGGCAATTGTGAAAGTCAGAAGAGATTGAATTCCATTCGTTTATTTAATACACATTTAATGACAGTTTACTATTGTAAGCAGTGGACAAGGCACTGAGAACAAGGATACAAGACAGACTGCTTAGACCAAGCACTACGTGCAAGGCATCCAGCACTTTCCACATGAGCTAAAGTAACTCAGTTGATTCTCACTATCACCCCAAAAGGTGTGTGCTGTTGTAACCTCCATTTTACAGACGAAGAAACTGGAGCAGAGCTGGGATTTGAACTCGGGGGGACAGGGCTCGAGTCTGTGCTTTGACTGCCCTGTGATACCACTTCTCATGAAGCTCACAGTCCAGGGCCATGGGACAGACACATAACTGATTGTGTGTCTAATACGTTGAGAGGGTTCAGCATGGTATCTACCCCTAAGGGGTGAGTTTTATTTTATTTTTAATTTTTAAAAAGATTTTATTTATTTATTTATTTATTTATTTATTTGACAGAGAGAGACACAGCGAGGGAGGGAACACAAGCAGGGGGAGTGGGAGAGGGAGAAGCAGTCCTCCCACCGAGCAGGGAGCCTGTTGTCAGACTCAATCCCAGGACTCTGGGATCATGACCTGAGCCAAAGGCAGATGCTTAACGACTGAGCCACACAGGCGCCCCATATTTTTCATTTTTTTTTAAAGATTTTATTTATTTATTTGACAGACAGAGATCATAAGTAGGCAGAGAGGCAGGCAGAGAGAGGGGGAAGCAGACTCTGCTGAGCAGAGAGCCCGATGTGGGGCTCGATCCCAGGACCCTGAGATCATGACCTGAGCAGAAGGCAGAGGCTTTAATCCACAGAGCCACCCAGGCGCCCCATATTTTTCATTTTTAAAAAAGATTTTATTCTATTTGAGTGAGAGAGAGTACAGGAAGGGGCAGAGGGAGACGGAGAAGCAGACTTCCTGCAGAGCAGGGAGCCTAATGGGGGGCTTGACCCCCGGATCAGGACCTGAGCCAAAGGCAGAGACTTAACTGCCTGAAACACCCAGGCACCCCAAGGGGTGAGTTTGAAAGGATGAGTAGGAGGTAGCTGGATGGAGGGGACAGAGTGGGAGAAAACATAGCCTGTAGAGAGACCAAGAGTCCTGGAGTCAGACCAGTGAAAAGGTACAGGGAGCTTCAGATCTCCAGGCTGGCTGGAACGGGGAGGGGTGAAGGGTAGCGTAGAGCCTGCAGAACTGAATAGGGACCTGATGGTGAAGAACCTGGAATGTTAGGCAGAGGTTGCACCGTGCCTTGAAAACATGGGGAATCATTAAAGGATTCTAACTGGATCAAACTTGCTACTCTTGGGTTACTCTGGAATGGGGACAATGGGATAAGGCCATGCTGGCGACAATGCTGTGAAGGAATGCCAGCCTAGGGGCTGTGGACTCCACTCCAGGAGCAGCGGGGAATTGAAGACCCCCCTTTCCAAGCTTTGTTCCCTGGCTGTGAGGGCAGGACGAGGCTAGGTTCTAAGAGCAGCCAAAGACAGTCTGCAGACAAAACCGCAGAGAGGAACAGAGGCGATTGATACTGCCTGGAAAGAGTTTCGGTTCCTCCAGACCAACTCCTCAGAGGGAACCCCAGAAACACTGCCATCAGAGAGCTTCTTAACCATCTGGGTGGCCTGGGGAGCACAGCCCCTGCTGGGTTCTGGGCTCAAAATACACAGAGACAGGACAGAGATGGGGGTCTCTGTAGGGTGATGCTGGAGTTCCTCCGGCGCCCTGACAGCAATTCCAACGGGAGAGCATGAGTGAACTGAGGCAGAGCCCAGAACTGCTGCTGGGCTCTAAGCTACATGCACACCAGCTGGCTGCCTGAGGTCGAGTCAGAGTTCTAATGCCAAATCCAAGTATTTTATGAGAATGATAAACATACAAATGTCCATGTCCAGGGCCAACTCTGGCTCCTTTAATGAAATACCAAATACTAAATTTGGATACAATATAATGAAGATTGTGGAGATGATGAATGAGGAAAGGCAGTCAGAAGGAGAACAGGTTTAAAGCATACAATGAAGGAGAGGAGAGAAATGCCTTTAAAAGGAAAAGAGGGAGCACCTGGGTGGCTCAGTTGGTTAAGCGGCTGCCTTCGGCTCAGGTCATGATCCTAGCGTCCTGGGATCGAGTCCCATATCGGGCTCCTTTCTCGGCAGGGAGCCTGCTTCTCCCTCCGCCTCTGCCTACCTCTCTGCCTACTTGTGATCTTTCTCTGTCTCTCTCTCTGACAAATAAATAAACTCTTTAAAAAAATAAAAAATAAAAGGAAAAGAGAAATGAATTTTATTGTAAGAAATGATTATCGGCACATTATCATTTTTTTTAGACTCTGAGTCAGTCACCTGGCACAGGGTAGATGATCAATAGCATACGAGTGGAATACACTGCCCGCTACTGTGGGACCATGGGCCAGATTCATGAACCCGGTGACCACTCAGAACCGTCCCAGCACCCGTCGTGTTTTGGCGTATTGGGTGGTGAAAGGTAGTAGGGACTTCAGTCCCAGCTCTGCCACTATAGACAGACTATGCAGCCCAGGGCAAGTTTTGCCACCTTCTGCAGATGGGAGCAAGGATACTAAGGAGCAAGAGCCGGCGGGCTGGAGGTGGCCGAGCCCCGGGGCCGCCGTTCTGACCCCATCGCCCGTCTGTCCCGCAGGCGCCCTGGAGGACCTGGAGCGCGCCGTGACGCTGAGCGGCGGCCGGGGCCGCGCCGCACGCCAGGGCTTCGTGCAGCGCGGGCTCCTGGCGCGGCTGCAGGGCCGGGACGACGACGCCCGCAGGGACTTCGAGCGGGCGGCGCGGCTGGGCAGCTCGTTCGCGCGGCGCCAGCTGGTGCTGCTCAACCCCTACGCCGCGCTGTGCAACCGCATGCTGGCCGACGTGATGAGGCAGCTGCGCGGGCCCTGCAACGGCCGCTGAGCCGCACCAATAAAGCTACTTGCTGTCCCCGACTCTCGCTCGTGTCTGCGTCCATCCGCTCGCCCCCCAGCCGCAGGGAACTCCGCGGTCAGCCCCGGTGGGGACAGGGGGCGAGGGCGGGGGCGGGGGCGGTGCGGTGCCTGTGGGGGCAGGGCTGGCCAGCCGGGCTCGGGCGTTGATTGGCTCCGTCTGGCACCGCCCGCCGCGGACCGCAGCGCCCTGCAGACCTGAGCAGTCGCTCGTGCTGAGCGCGGGGCGGGCTTCAGGTGAGGCGCGCTGGGGGCGGGGCTGCCGCACGCTTCCCCCCCCCACCCCTCCCCTCCCGGACCCCCGCTGCTCCGGCCCGCTTCCGCCTGGTCGCAGGGGGAAGGGGCGAGGGAGGGACGGGCCGGGAAGACGGTCCCTCTGGGGGAGGGGTGCCGCGCCGCGAGTCTGTGTGTGTGCGTGCGAGTGTCGGGCCCGGGGCGGGCTGCGCGGCGGCGCGCGGTCTCTGCGCCTGCGGGCGGGAGTCTGTTTGCCCCCGGGAGACGGCGCCCGGTTCTGCGGCCGTCGGTGTGTGCTGGCTGGGCTCCGGCCTTCGCCTGGGCGTCCTTGGCTTCGCCACTGCGGGTCAGTCTCCATCTGTGTGTCGGTGCACGGTTTATTTTTTTTCTGGAGAGTAAATTCCTAGAGGAATCCCCGAGCCTGCCTGCGGCCACCAGGCTCACATCGAGGCCCACCCCTTGTCTCCGCAGCCTGGGGCCTAGGCCTGAGGGACCATGGCACTACCCCGGGGCCCAGCTGCCCTCCCGCACACGCTGCTGCTCCTGCCAGCCCTTCTGAGCTCAGGTACACCCCGTTCACCCCTTGGCGAAGCCCTTCTGGGGACAAGCCACTCTCTCTCCCCTCACCTTGGGTTTGGGTACCTACCCAGGCCCCAGAGCACCAGAGCTGGGTTCCCCTCACCCACCCACCCACGGCCCAGCCAGTTCCTGGTGAGCAACCTAGGTGCTCCGGCTCTTGGTCAGCTGCCCCTCCGTAACAGGATGTCATGCTGGTCACAGACCAGTTCCATCCGTCCCCCAGCTCTCCCCAGAACCCCCTGCTGTGTTCCAGGTTGGGGGGAATTGGCACCAGAAATTGATGGTCAGACCCGGGCCGAGCTGGCACTTCGGGAGAACGAGCGGCACGCCTTCACCTGCCGGGTGGCTGGAGGGCCTGGAATCCCCCAATTGGCCTGGTACCTGGATGGACAGCTGCAGGAGGCCAGCACCTCGAGACTGCTGAGCGTGGGCGGGGAGGCCTTCTCCGGAGGCACCAGCACCTTCACTGTTACTGCCCAGAGGGCCCAGCATGAGCTTAATTGCTCCTTGCAGGACCCCAGCAGTGGCCGGTCAGCCAATGCCTCCGTCATCCTCAATGTGCAATGTGAGTGCCCCTGAGGTGGGCAGGGACAGAGGTTCCCTGCCCGAAGACCCCCAGCAGCCACCAGGCAGGTGGTCTGATAGGCCCCTTAACAAACACTTAAACACTTTGCAAATATTAATTCACATTATCCTCAGGATATTCCTGTGAGGTAGTTATTATGGTTAACCCCCTTGGTTAAGTATTATGTCTGCAGTCCTACAGCTAGTAAGCAGAGCCAGGATTCAAATCCAGATATTTCGGTTTTAGTGATTTTACTGTTAATCACTGTGAAATGCTGCCCCTCAGGGAGACCCTGCCATCCTGTTTCCCAGTGCCCCCTTGAGAAGAGGTCCAAGCTCCTGGCTCCCTTCTGGGTTTGGGGAGAAAGGGCAAGGAGTCTGAGGGCTGTGGTGAGAGTATATTGGCTTCTGCTTTGCACCAGTTAAACCAGAGATTGCCCAGGTCGGGGCCAAGTACCAGGAAGCTCAGGGGCCAGGCCTCCTGGTTGTCCTTTTTGCTCTGGTGCGTGCCAACCCACCTGCCAATGTGACCTGGATCGACCAGGATGGGCCGGTGACTGTCAACGCTTCCGACTTCCTGGTGCTGGATGCCCAGAACTACCCTTGGCTCACCAACCACACTGTGCAGCTGCAGCTCCGAAGCCTGGCCCACAACCTCTCTGTGGTGGCCACCAATGACGTGGGTGTCACCAGCGCCTCGCTTCCGGCCCCGGGTGAGCATTGCCAGCAACTGGCCCAACACAGCCTCGGGTGGGGGCAGGATCACAGTACAGAAATGAGAAGACTGTTGCCCTCTGGGTGAGTCTTGTGAATGGGCTGTGTGCTGATCACCTTGGGCAAGGACATAATGGTACCTATGGCATCTCCGAGGTGGGGGCCCCTGCCCACTTGGAACCTAACCAGAGAACACCTTGCAGGGCTTCTGGCCAGCCGAGTGGAAGTGCCATTGCTAGGCATCGTTGTGGCTGGAGGGCTTGCACTGGGCACCCTGGTGGGGTTCAGCACCTTGGTGGCCTGCCTGGTCTGCAGGAAAGAGAAGAAGACCAAAGGTAGGGCCAAAGCAGTGGGGTGGGGGGTGAGGGGGGCTGAGGAGCAGGGAGAAGGAGAGGAAGAAGCAGCAAGGGCAGCACGTGGGGCTTGGCAGGACAGGTCATCTCTGACGAGTGGCAGAATGGATCTTCCTGGGCATGTCCACGGGGAAAACCCGATGCAACTCAGAGCAGGCCTGGGCACTGGGGACCCAGTCTGTCCCAAAGCTAGAGCCGGGCATTGGAGAGATCCCTTGCCTGAGGGTCCTGGGTCTAAAAGGGCATAGGGCCTGAGCCCAGAGTGGGTGGGCTCCCTAAGAAAGTGTGTGGTTTCTTTCTCCCTAGGCCCCTCCCGGCGCCCATCCCTGATCTCTAGGTAACTTCCTGGGGCTGGCTGGATGGGCCGAGCTGAGATGCAGCATGGGGACAGCCGGAAACCGCGGGTCTCCCTAGTTCTGGAAGGGGCCCCAAACCAGGAATCTGGGCCTGCTGGAGCCAGGGCACATCCCAGGCTCTGTCTGCCCTGTAGTGACTCCAACAACCTGAAACTTAACAACGTGCGGCTGCCACGGGAGAACATGTCCCTCCCGTCCAACCTTCAGCTCAATGACCTCACTCCGGATTCCAGAGGTACACCCTCTGTCTGCCCCAACTTTACCTTCAGAGGTGCTTCTGAGGCAAAGAGAGATCCTGGTACTTGAGGGGTTAGGCCCTATCAGGCACACTTCTCATCCTGGGCAAACCCCCCCCCCGCCCCCCGCCCCGTGTCACCCAGCAGGGAAGCCAGTCGACCGGCAGATGGCTCCGAATAACAGCCGGCCGGAGCTGCTGGACCCAGAGCCTGGAGGCCTCCTCACCAGCCGAGGTACTGGGACACGGGCGCTCCCCCACCCCCAGCCCTGGTGCTTCTGCCGGAGGCCTCTGAGTCTCCATGGGCAGCTTCCAGGCGGTGAGGCTCACCGCGTCTCACAGGCATCTTTGCCCCTGCAGGTTTCATCCGGCTCCCCATGCTGGGCTATATCTACCGAGTGTCCAGTGTGAGCAGTGATGAGATCTGGCTCTGAGCGGGGCGAGAAGGGGGGGGGTACCCTCTTGGCTCCTGGGCACCCCCCCCCGCAAGGCCACCTCTGCCTGGCCCTATTGCCACTGGGAAGAGGTCATGCCCCTGCTGCTTTGGCTTGCCGTCCTGGTTCAGGCACCCTCTGTGTCATCCACATGACGTTTGTCAGTGGGATCTGACCCTCAGGGCACAGGTGTCTTGGCAGAACCACCATGTGGACCTCAGCCCCTTGTTCTACCTCAGGTAGGGGGGCCTTCAGGCGCGTGCACCCCGGCAGCTGGAGCTCTTTGTGCAGGTGTGTGTGCGGTTGTCTGGCCTCTGAGTGTGTGGTCTGGCCCTGCCGGCCTGGGCCTGCTTTGGGCCACACACCAGTAGTGTAGCACTTTGTACAGCAGGCACGGGGCATTCCCGGTGGGGGGGCAGGGAGGGCCCTGCATGTCTTCAGTTTCCTCCCCATGCTGTGCAGCTTTGTTCCCTCAGGGAAAATGTAGGACCCTGATAGCTGTATCGAACCAAACTGCCCTTTGCACAGGAACCAACCCCTGGCCCAGGGGCAGGGGCCAAGCACAAATTTTGCTGCATACCTCTCTGCCCTTCTCTTGTCTCCATCTCCTCTTGGGCATTGTATGTTATACTTTGGACCTTCTGCATTTCTCCACTGGGGCACTGGACTTCTCCACTGACCTAAGCCTGGCGGTGCCAGGGCCCGGTGTTAGCACAAGTCAGGAGGAAAAGAGGGAGGCAGGAAGTCCAGGGGCACCCCCAGCAGCATGTAGCTATGCATCTTTTTCTTACGGTGTTGGCACTTTAAGCACATCCCCTGGGTAGGGGGTTAGGGAGGGCCCCAGGGCCTTCTCTGTGGCTTCCCCAAGTCTGGCCTTCCTCTGATTCACTGTGAGTGCCCTGAGCCCTCAACCTGTCCTCACAAACCCCCACCGTGGAACCCCATTGACCAGCCCCTAACTGCCTCATCAGCAGGAAGCCCTGCTCTTCCTGTCCCAGTGTTGGTTCTTCAGGGGCTGGTGATAGGGGCACATTAGTTGACAGAGCTAGAAGCTTTTAGGGCGCCATGGAAAAAGGGGGGGGACCACATACCCCCAAACAGTGTAAGAACTCTTTGGAAAGCAACACGGAAATAGCAAATTATGATAGTGCAGAGTATATTTTTCCCTTGTTGATAACTTGTTTTATAGTTTTTCTCATGTTACTGCCTAGGACAGTGCTGAGCACACAATACATTTAATAAACTTGGCTGAGTGAATGTTACATGTTTCATTTCTTCATAGATGGTTCTAAAACGGAAACTTTATATCCTACAGAAAATAGGGGAAACACCTGTGTACCCACTACTCAATTCTGTTGAATCTTCTCATTTTACTTTGTTTGCTCCAGAACTTTTATTTTTAAAAATGAATAATGCGGTTTCTTTAATTACACTGTTGTCAGTGGCAGGGCTGGCGTTTTCAGTTTTGGGGGTGTCAGAGCAGGGTTAGAGGTGCAGAAGGCTCAGACTAGGCTGGTGATTTAAAAAAAAAAATCTGGAGAATCGTAAGGAGAAAAAAAAGACTAGAAATGAGAGATTTTTTTTTTTTAAGATTTTATTTATTTGATAGAGATCACAAGTAGGCAGAGAGACAGGCAGAGAGGGGGAGAAGCAGGGTTCCTGCTGAACAGAGAGCCCAATGTGGGACTTGATCCCAGGACCCTGAGACCATGACCTGAGCTGAAGGCAGAGGCCTTAACCCATGAGCCACCCAGGCACCCTAGAGATTTTTGAGGACAATTTATAACCTTTTCTGAGCAACAGATCGGCTTGTCTTGCATAGCTCTGGTTTTCTTCCCCGCTCTCTGGCTTCCCTCTTGTTCAGTAGGGTATCTGCTCCATGGAAGTGGCCGAGGCCGCTGCCCCAGTCTCTGCTGGTTTTGCATGTAAGCGGCTTTGTGGCTCCAGAACGTTTAGAAGCCAGGGTGCCTCTCTGGTGACGGTCGTCCACTGTTTCCTTTGAGAGGTCCTGGAGCCCCTTCCTTGGTAGTTCTTTGGCAAGGCTACAACCCCTGTGCTCCTCTCAGCTGCCCCCACCTTTCAGCAAAAAGGTGGGTTCTTCGGGCAAATCCATCCTCGCAAGTGTTTGCAAAGGGGAGGACTTTGAAACTAGTGTTCCAGTCTCCCTTACATCAGAATCCTTGTCCCTTTGTCGAGTCCCCGGACACCTTGGAGAGTTTGATGAGAGGTAAAGACTCCTTTCTGAGAAATGCAGTTAAAGGCCCTGCTCACTCTGCAGGTCAAAGCCCATCAAATTACAACTTGAGCGAACCTTGAGAACATGCTGAATGAAAGCAGCCAAATCCAAAAGACTGTTTGTGACTCCATTTATGTGAAATGCCCATAATGGGCAAATCTGCAGAGACAGAATAGGTTCGTGTTACCTGGGACTAGAGGGAGGGAAGAATGGGGAATGGCTGCTAATGAGTATGGGGTTCTTTTGGAATTAGTGGTGATCGATGCACAATGTTGATAACTTGTTTATCAACAGATCAGAAACCACCCAACTGTACACTTGTGAACTTTATGAAGTACAAATTATGTCTCAATAAAGCTGTACTTTGTTTTAAACTTTTTAAGGATTTTTTTTTATTTTTTTATTTTTTTTGGTATTTATTTGTCAGAGAGAGAGAGAGTGAGAGTGAGCACAGGCAGACAGAGTGGCAGGCAGAGACAGAGAGAGAAGCAGGCTCCCCGCCGAGCACGGAGCCCGATGTGGGACTCGATCCCAGGATGCTGGGATCATGACCTGAGCTGAAGGCAGCCGCATAACCAACCGAGCCACCCAGGCGTCCCTAGGATTTTTTTTTTTTAGATCCATTTGAGAGAGGGAGAGGGAGAAGCAGCCTCCCCGCCGAGCAGGGAGCCCAATGGGGGGCTTGATCCCAGGACCTTGAGATCATGACCTGAGCCAAAGACAGATGCCCAACTATCTGAGCCACCCAGGTGCCCCTGTACTTTATTTTTTTAAAGTGTACTCTACCCCCCAACATGGGGTTCGAACTCATGACCCCAAGGTCAGGAATTGCATGTTCTACCAACTGAGCCAGCTAGGCACCCCAATAAAACTGTAGTTTTAAAAACCATCAAATGGTTGATGCACCTGGATGGCTCAGTTGGTTAAACATCTGCCTTTGGTTCAGGTCCTGACCCAGGGTCCTGGGATCAAGTCCCACATTGGACTCCCTGGTCAGTGGGGAATCTGTTTCTCTGCCTCAACACGGCACGCTCCCTGCTAGTGCTCTCTTGCTCACTCTCAAATAAATAAAATTATTTTTTTAAGATTTTATTTATTTATTTGACAGAGAGAGAGGTCACAAGTAGGCAGAGAGGCAGGCAGAGAGAGGGGTTGGGGGAAGCAGGCTCCCTGCTGAGCAGAGAGCCTGATGCAGGGATTGATCCCAGAACCCTGAGATCATGACCTGAGCTGAAGGCAGAGGCTTTAACCCACTGGGCCACCCAGGTGCCCCAATAAAATATATTTTTAAAGATTTTATTTATTCATTTGAAAGAGAGACAGAGAGTACAAGCAGAGGGGAAGACAAAGGGAGCAGGGAGCCAGATTTGGGGCTCAATCCCAGGACCTGGAGACCATGACCTGAGCTGAATGCAGACACCCAACCATCTGAGCCACCCAGGCACCCCATAAATAATATATATATATATATTTTTTTTTTTTAAGATTTTATTCATTTATCTGACAGAGAGAGATCACAAGTAGGCAGAGAGGCAGGCAGAGAGAGAGAGGAGGAAGCAGGCTCCCTGCTGAGCAGAGAGCCCGATGCGGGACTCGATCCCAGGACCCTGAGATCATGACCTGAGCCGAAGGCAGAGGCTTTAACCCGCTAAGCCACCCAGGCGCCCCTAAAATATTTTTCTAAAAGTCATGAAATGGTAATTTGATTTGTACATTTCACTATAAATTTCACCTGATAAAAACATAAATATTGAACTCCAGGTAATTATATGCATGACAAAATGTTTGGGGGTAAATTGCATTGATGTCTGCAACTTCCTTTGAGATGTATCCAAAAAAAACAAGATATATAGGGGGCTCCTGGGTGGCTCAGTCCGTTAAGCTTCTGCCTTCAGCTCAGGTCATGATCTCAGGGTCCTGGGATCGAGTCCTGCATCAGGCTCCCTGCTCAGTGGGGATCCTGCTTCTCTTTCTCCCTCTGCACCTTCCCCTGCTTGTGCTCTCTCTCTCTCTCTGTCTCTCTCAAATAAAATTTTTTAAAAAGTTAAAAATAAACTATCCCATTGTGGGGCTCAAACTAACAACCCGGAGATCAAAAGTCTCGTAATTACTCAAGAGCCGGCTAGGTACCCCCCTTAGGTACTTTTTAAAAAAATTTAATTGTTTACGAGAGAGAGAATGGGAGAGAGAAAGTATGAAGGGAGGGGCAGAGGGCGAGAACAGACTGCTGAGCACTGAGCCTGATGTGTGGCTTGACCTCACACCCTGAGATCATGACCTGAACTGAAATCCCTGCAGGCGCCCCCCTTAGGTACTTTTTAAAAAATTGAAGTATAATTAACACAGAGTGGTATATTTGTTTCTGGCATATGACATACTGATTTAACAATTCTACACATTACTCAATGGTTATCCAATTTGTTGGCATACAGTTGTTCATAGTACACTACTTTTTATTTATTTTTCAAGATTTTATTTATTTGACAGAGAGAGAGTGAGAGAGGGAACACAAACAGGAGGAGGGGGAGAGGGAGAAGCAGGCTCCCCCTGATGTGGGGCTTGATCCCAGGACTCTGGGATCGTGACCAGAGCCAAATGCAGACTATGACTGAGCCCCCAGGCACCACCCCCCAGGTGCTCCTCTATTTTTTATTCCTGTGGAATTGATAAACTATCCCTACATTCATTTCTGATTTTAGTTATTTGAATCTTCTTTTCTTTTTTAGACAATTTGGCTAAGGCTCTTCAATTTTTTTTTTTTTTAAAGATTTTATTTATTGGGGCTCCTGGGTGGCTCAGTGGGTTAAGCCGCTGCCTTCGGCTCAGGTCATGATCTCAGGGTCCTGGGATCGAGTCCCGCATCGGGCTCTCTGCTCGGCAGGGAGCCTGCTTCCTTCTCTCTCTCTCTGCCTGCCTCTCTATCTACTTGTGATCTCTATCTGTCAAATAAATAAATAAATAATCTTAAAAAAAAGATTTTATTTATTTATTTGACAGATAGAGATCACACGTAGGGAGAGAGGCAGGCAGAGAGAGAGAGGAGGAAGCAGGCTCCCCGCCAAGCAGAGAGCCCGAGGCGGGGCTCGATCCCAGGACCCTGGGATCATGACCTGAGCAAAAGGCAGAGGCTTTAACCCACTGAGCCACCCAGGCGCCCCTTCAATTTTTTTTAACGTTATTTTTTGTCTCTTCTTCTTCAATTTTTTAAAAAGATTTCATTTATTTGAGAGAGTGAAAGTAAGAGAGATCACAGAGGGAGAGGGAGAAGCAGACTCGCTGCTGAGCAGGGAGCCCAACATAAGGCTCAATCCCAGGACCCCCAGATCATGACCTGAGCTGAAACGGAGAGTCAGATGCACAGCCAGCGGAGCCACCCAGGCGCCCCTATTTGAGTTCTTTTTTTTTTTTTAATGCGAATTCCCCCTCTGAGCACTGCTTTGGCTGTATCCTGTAAGCTTTGATATGTTTTGTTTTCATCTTCATTTGTGTCTAAGTATTTGCTAATTTCCCTTGCGATTTCCTATTTGACTCGTTGGTTAACACTGTATTCTTTGATTTCCCCAGGTTTGTGGGTTTTTCAGTTTTGCTTCTGTTATTGATTCTGACTTCATCTCCTTGTGGTCAGGGAAGATACTTTGTATGATATCTACCTTTTAAAATCTATTGCGTTACGCTGAAAAAATAAATAAAATGGAAAAAAAAATAAAATCTATTGCGACTTTAATTTGTGGCCTAAAATATCACGTGTCCTGAAAAATGTCCCATGTATCCCTGAGAAGTATGCTGTTGCTGTTGGACAGGTTGTTCTGCCCATGTCCATCAGAGCTGGTTGGTTCACTTTGCTGTTTAAGCCCTCTGTTTCGTTATTTACCTTTTGTCTCATTGTTCTATCCTTTATTGACAGTGTGGTATTTTTTTTTTAAGGATTTTATTTATTTATTTGAGAGAGAGAGGGAAAGAGCACAAGCAGGCAGAGTGGCAGGCAGAGGGAGAGAGAGAAGCAGGCTCCCTGCCAAGCAAGGAGCCCAATGTGGGACTCGATCGCAGGACCCTGGGATCATGACCTGAGCTGAAGGCAGAGGCTTAACCCGCTGAGCCACCCAGGCGTCCTGACAGTGTGATATTGAAGTTCCGAGCTATTAGTGTAAAATTATTTCTCCCTTCCATTCTGTCAACTTTTGCTTTATATATTCTGAGGGTCTGTTATTAGGTGTGTAAATGCTTATACTTTTTATAGCTTCTTGCTGTGTTCATTGTTCCTTTTGTAGGTCTCCTGATTTCACGGAAATCTGTAACAGCAATTCTCGAATTTGTCTGCATATTGAAATAATCTGAAGAGCTGAGGAAAAAAATGGATTCCTGTATCCTACCTACAGAGATTGTGATTTAAATTAGTCTGGTGTGTCGTCTGAGAAAGGAAACCTCCCTTTTTTAAAGATTTTATTTATTTATTTGACACGCACACAGAGCAAACACAAGCAGGGGGAGCAGTAGAGGGAGAGAGGGAGAAGCAGGCTCCCCACTGAGCAGGGAGCCTGATAAGGGACTTGATCCCAGGACTCTGAGATCATGTTCTGCTTTTTTTTTTTTTTTTTTGGAGATTTTATTTGTTTATTTGAGAGAGATTGAAAAAGAGAGAGATCATGGAGGGAGAGGGAGAAGAAGACTCACTGCTGAGAGGAGAGCTGGATTTGAGGCTCGATCCCAGGACCCTGAGATCATGACCTGAGCCAAAGGCAGAGGCTTAACCCACTGAGCCACCCAGGCACCCCTAGTCTATGAGTATTATTAACTTTTTCCCCCTTAGCTTACCCGCTTTGTTTCTCTGATTTACTTTGTTCTGCCAGTTTTAGTCTCTATTTTTCTGGCTCTCTTCAAAGTACAGTGATCTCCGATTGTACATCATGTTTAACATGAGAGTTGCAAACAGGTGTACAAACACAAGAATGAGATAACCAGAAAACTGATTGGAAGCTGATGGGGAAGTTGGGACCTGGACATGTGCTTAAAGACTCCATGTCAGTATCTAAAGGTCTTTTCTCTTTGGCTGATCAGTTTGCCGAGAGGACTTTTCCAATAATCTGCTTTGGAGGTATAAATAAGCATAGGAAAGGGTGACGGTCTCATTGCTCACTCTGTTTCATCCATTTCTTTTAAATATGGCCCCTTACGGCTGTCCTCATAGTGTCTTGGTGTTCTCATGTCCAGGGCCTCCCTGGTTCAAAGGTGACTATGTGGGGCGCCTGGGTGGCTCAGTGGGTTAAAGCCTCTGCCTTCAGCTCAGGTCATGGTCCCAGGGTCCTGGGATCGAGCCCCGCATCGGGCTCTCTGCTCAGCAGGGAGCCTGCTTCCCCCTCTCTCTCTGCCTGCTTGTGATCTCTGTCTGTCAAACAAGTAAATAAAATCTTTAAAAAAAAAAAAGGTGACTATCTTCTATTGGGATAGAAGAGATAGGGTTCTGCAGTGTGACGTGGCTCACTTCTTAATCAGTTTCTCTGTCTCTCTCCTCTGTAGGTAAATTCCAGACCCCCCCCCACCCCCTTAAATTAAGTTACCACTTATCCATCTTCCAAAATTGTTGCTGCCTAGTCTCCCGTCATTTCCTTTCCTATTATCTATCCTTGCTGGTCTGTATCTTTTTCAGAATTATTATTCTTGGGGCACCTGGGTGGCTCAGTGGGTTAAAGCCTCTGCCTTCAGCTCAGGTCATGATCCCAGGGTCCTGGGATGGAGCCCCGCATAGGGCTCTCTGCTCCGCAGGGAGCCTGCTTCCCCTTCTCTCTCTGCCTGCCTCTCTGCCTGCTTGTGATCTCTCTCTCTTTCTCTCTGTCAAATAAAATCTTAAAAAAAAGGAAAAAGGAAAGAAAAAAATCACACCCAAAACTCTGCTCAGCAGGGAGCCTGCTTCCCTTACTCTCTCTCTGCCTACTTGTGATCTCTGTCAAATAAATAAATAAATAAGATCTTTTTTAAAAATTATCCTTACACCGTCATTGTATAGGGCTAAAGGAAGGAGTGAAGATGTAAATACGGTGTTCATTATTTGTTTATTTCGAAGTGTTGAGAGCCCATGATCAGCCAAGAAGGAGGGGGACACTTCCGGCTGAGGAAATAGCCAGCATAGAAGTTTAGTGAGAAGGGGGACTTCCTGAATCCCGGGTAGAGCCTGGCAAACAGATCAGAGTTGCAGTTTGCCTTGAGGGATTATGGAAAATGAGGATCTACGGGGAGGGAGAAAGTGGCCAAATGCAGTCTTCAGAGGCCTAGTTGAAAATTTATACTTAGTAACATAATTACTACATATGACATTTTGGGGCACTTAATCTTTTCACATAACTTTACCCACAGGACGAGTCTCACAGTTAATTAGTGTTTATTTTAACTGTTTCATAGCTAGGTTAACAGAGATAGGGAAGTTAGGTATGGAAGTTACTGGCTTTTTTCTAGGGCCACAGAGTAAGGAGCCAACGGGGAGGAAGGACAGGCGTTGAGGCGGAGAGAGGCGCGCAGGCGAGCCTGGGTCGGTCACTGGACACTGTCACTGGACACTGGTCACTGGACGGTGGTGCTGGAACAGGGAGGTAAGCTAAGGCCGCGGCCTAACAGTGCCTTTGGCAGGAAGTGCCCTTGATCTGTGTTGCTTGCAGATTCTGCCTTTGTGAATCCACTTTCTCAGTAAACGTGTTTACTATCCCAAATCAGTACTGGCAGTGTTTTCAGTTATTTGCAGACATGCCCAGAGCAATGAAAAATTTGTCACCCGACACCTACCTTCCCTGCTGAGGCTAAAAAGGGGGACGGTCTCGCTCCTGGTTTCAGCTCTCCTACTGTAAACACGTTCTGTGTATTGCCACGTTTTCTGATCGCTGGTGATTAGTGCACTAGAATGACCCCCAAGCGCTGACGTGGCGGCCAGCGCTCCTACGTGTAATAAGGCTGTGATGTGTGTCAGGTAAGCTTCAGTTCGGCACGATTCAGAGGGCTGGTAGTTCTGAGTTCAGTGAATCCGTAGTTGCTTGATGAACATGGTGTGACCAGGGGCTCATAGAAACCTAACCTTGCATTTCCCCGAGGAGCAATGGTTCATTGTTTGCTGGTTGGGTGTTTGCTGTGACTGGAAGAACAGAACCACTGTGCATAACGGGGCGGCGCCTGGCGGGCTCAGTCCGTAGAGGCTGTGACCCCCTCATCTCGGGGTTGTGAGTTCAAGCCCCACATTGGGCGTGGAGCCTGGTTAAAACAAAACAAAACACAACTACTGTGGATAATGAGAATCAATGGTATTTATTAGTGCTGACTCTCAGCTCTAGCCGAAGGAAGCAGTCTGAGTGTTCGCCGAGAAAGGAATGGAGAATTTGAGCTCCTGTTGTTTTGCCTGACTTTTCCCCTATGAGTTAAATGTCCCAGTGGGATGTCACAGTGAGGCCTGAGCATGGATGTTCCGGCTCCTCAGACTGAAGCATGATAGGACCCTCACGCCTGGTGGAAGAGTCTATGGGAAACAGCCCCTCCCATCTCGGTGTTTACTGTGCATAGGTTAGGCTGACAGGGTAGCACTGTAATGTAATTCTCCCTTCCAGTCACTTCTTGCCCCCACATCCATACTTGGTTCCTTTACCCCTTTGCTGCTCCAGCCAAACACCTGGGTGTCATCCCTAATTCCCTTCCTCCGTCCCCTACAGCCACTCTACCGGCAAGGTCTGTGGATCTACCTGTTGCCTCTCAGCCGCATGCCTTCCCTTCCGTTCTGTTTTCTACTGCTGGGTTTTCCAGATCCCCTTGCCACCTGTTGGTTTCTGCCAGTGGGAGGCACCAGCAGGATATGAGAAGGTGGGAGACAGGAAGCAGCAGCCGTTATTCACAGTTGCCATGGTAGTGGGGTGAGGGCATGTGGACTGTAGTGCCTCGGTGCGGTGCCCCCTCAGCCACTCAAGACCACTGCAGCACCCCTTCTGCCCTGGCACCTGCAGCAGATACCTCCCCTTGTGCCTCTCCTTCCTGCAGCCCACCTTCCCATCTCCCTTTTGCTGTCAGCCCTTCCAATGCTTTGTGACCAATTTCCCACATTTAACACCCCATGGTAGAATAACTAGCATGGGGGCATCTGGGTGGCTCAATGGGTTAAGCCTCTGCCTTCGGCTCAGGTCATGATCTCAGGGTCCGGGGATCGAGTCCCGCATCGGGCTCTCTGCTCAGCAGGGAGCCTGCTGCCCCCTCTCTCTCTGCCTGCCTCTCTGCCTACTTGTGATCTCTGTCTGTCAAATAAATAAATAAAATCTTAAAAAAAAAAAAAAAAGAATAACTAGCATGGGGGTGCCTGCGTGGCACAGTCAGTTAAGTGTCCAACTCTTGATTTCAGCTCAGGTCATGATCTCAGGGTCGGGAGATTGGGCTCCATGCTAGGTGTGGAGCATGTGTCAGATTCTCTCTCTCTCTGCCCCTCCCCACCCTCTAAAAGAGAAAAGAAAGGGAAGGGAAGGGAAAGGAGAAGGAAGGGAGGGAGGGAGGGAGGGAGTGAAGGAGGAAGGAAGGAAGGAAGGAAGGAAGGAAGGAAGGAAGGAAGGAAGGAGTGAACTAGCATGCTTTCTGACTTCCTGACTGGAGCTTGGCTGATGTAGCCTCCAAATTATTTCCCGAATCGCCTCGTCTCCACTTCTACCACTACTTCCTCCCTCATCCGGGGCACAATCACCCTCACCCGGATGGTGCACCAGCTCGGCTGTCTGGAGACCACAACCACCCAGGTCTGGAGCTAGAGGGGCAGGGGAACCTGTAAGGCGGCAGCAGTAACTGGTGAGAGACCCCAGGAAAATCAGTTCCGGGAGAAGATGATTCACCTACTGCCATCACTGGACCGATCCTTATCTCGGCCTGCATAAGGGTCAGTCTGTCTTGCTTCTTTCATATTACAGAACAGCACAGCAACCTGAAAGATAGAGCATTTTATTTGTGAAATCTTTGCCAATAACATTAAGAATGGAAGAAAATAATTCTGTCGCTGTCTCCAAAAGAACATCTTTGAAGCTTTCCTCCCAACCTGAGCACCCCAGAATCCCAGACATTCCAGTCCTTCTAGTCTTCTAACTCAAGTCCCCACAGCGGTGTAGACGCGTACTCCCATGGGAAGAAAGCCGGAAACAGGCAGAAGCCATTTAAGGAGCCTGCGCAGTACGTTCTGGCAGAGGGGGCAGCAGACTTTGGTGTCCGATCAGGCTGTGGTGCAGGCACGGTCGCCACGAGGCTGATGACCGTCTCTCCTCGGCCAGGGCAGCGGCGCCAGCTCAGCCTTGGAGCGGAGAGCCCCAGCGTGTCTCAGCTGAAGGTTAATGTCTCTGCATCTCCAGCTTGGGAAGCGGGGTTGGATGGTGGGGTGAACGCTTTCTTGCCTTCGGCGAGAGCTTTAAAATGCTGTGAGGAGAGAGAGGATGCCTGGAGTATTCGGCATGCTAGCGGCTATCTCTGAGCAACAACTAACCTCTCGACAACCCGTTCAGCTCCAGTATTTTCCCAGTTCTACTTTCGGAACAATTCCTTGGTGTTGTCCTTGAAAAACAGCTAGGAATTTGCCCCACCTCCTTCAAAGACGAACCCCTTTTTTCCTTCTGCCCCGCATCCATTCATTAAGCCCTGTGGTTCTCCCACAGGAGGGAGTGTCCCTGCTGGACTCTCACAGGCCTGGCCACGCCGAAGGCCCACAGCTCTTCTGCTTCCCTGCCTGTGCAAGTCCCACGCTTCCTGCTTGCTGTTCTTTGAATGACGGGGAAGGGTGAGTTACCAGAAACATCCCTGTCCAAGGACAAATCGCAGCCGGCTGGGAAGAGTGGTCACCAGAGCGCTCACTACAGCAGAAGACCCTCGACGCTGGTCTTACCTGCGAGTTCTTGAATTCCGAGTAGAGGGAGAAGAGCAGGTGCAGGGACTGAACCCGACTCTTGTAGACAGGAATGTCTAGGATGGCTGAAATCGAGAGCTTGCATGAGCAGAACCAAACGCAACTGGGCATTATGGGGCGTTTATATCTAGGAAAGCCATGCCCCTCCCAGATGGGATGTGTCGCTGTGACTCTGGGGGCATAAGCCCAAATACACCTTCAGGGCTGCCAAACAGCAAACTGGCTTGGAGTGTGGGGTCTAACTCAAGATGCTATCTTCCCAGAGCAAATGAGCTTTTTCAAAAGCCCACAATGTATTCGTCCAGAGATGCGGTCAGGAAGGGACAGAAGAACTTACCACAGATCATGTCAATGTACTCTGCCAGGCTGCAGTCAATCTCTGCCGTGGGCAGGCTCACCTAGAAGTAACGCGGGGCGGACCAGAGTCCGAAGGCTGAAGTTTCAGTGGGGCCAGCACCTCTGTCTTTCTCTCTCTCTCTCTTTTTTTTAAAAGATTTTATTTATTTGTAAGAGAGAGAGAGAGCGAGCGCACACACAAGCAGGGGGAGCGGCAGGCAGAGGGAGAAGCAGACTTCCTGCTGAGTAGGAAGCCCAGGGAGGGGCTCCATCCCAGGATCCTGGGATCATGATCTGAGTGCAAGGCAGACACTTAACTGATGAGCCACCCAAGGGTCCCTTTCTCTTTCTTTCTGAAGGAAGAGAGCTCCTAGCATACGGTGTGTCATGGGCTGAATTGGGTTTCCCCCAAATCCATATATTGAAATCTGAGTGCCTACCTCAGAATATGATTGGATTAGAGAGACACAGTCTTAAAAGAGATAATTGTTTTAAAAGATTTTATTTACCTATTTGTTAGAGAGAGAGAGAGAGAGAGCGCACAAGCAGGGGGAGCAGCAGGCAGAGGAAGAAGCAGGCTCCCTGGTAAACAGGGACTCGGATGAGGGATGCGATCCCAGGACCGCAGGATCATGACCTGAGCTGAAGGCAAACACTTAACCCACTGAGCCACCCAGGTGCCCCATCAGTTTCCTTTGCTTGATATTGAAGAGCTCTTTGCTTGGACAGTAATCATTTCATATGTATATATATTTAAATATTTTTTTTCAATCTATCACTCTTTTGTTTGCTTAATAGTAACTACTGGTACTTAGAACTCTATTTTTGAATCTAAATTGTCACATTTTTCCCACTATGACTTTTAACTTTCTTTCTAAAAAAATTTTTTTTCTTTATTTACTTGAGAGAGCAAGCAAGAGAGAGAGAGAGAGAGCGCGCACACGAGAAGGGGGAGGGGCAGAGGAAGAGGGAGAAGCAGGTTTCCCGCTAAGCAGGGAACCTAATGTCGGACTCATCCCAGGACCCTGGGATCATGGCCTGAGCTGAAGGTAGATGCTTAACTGACTGAGACACCCAGCCACTCTGACTTTTAACTTTCTTAAAAGCAAGAGAAATATGACACAACAGAGGATGATAGATTTAGACAGCACACAAAATAGGCAGGTTGGTCTAGCCTGTTAGAAATCAGGACAGTGATTACGTAGGGAGGTGGAAGCATGAATGGGCCTCCGAGATGGTAGTGATGTTCTGTGTTTTGATCTGATATGTTCGTTACACAAAGGTGTTTGGCTGTGGAAAATTAACGTGTGTGTGTCTCTGAATTATATTCTAATTAAAAAGCAAATATAATAAAAATACAGGAAGTGGGGCGCCTGGCTGGCTTTTAATATTTTATTTTATTTGACAGACAGAGATCACAAGCAGGCAGAGAGAGAGGAAGGGGGAAGCAGGCTCCCCGCTGAGCAGAGAGCCCGATGCAGGGCTAGATCCTAGGACCCTGAGATCATACCCGAGCTGAAGGCAGAGGCTTAACCCTCTGAGCCACCCAGGCGCTCAAGCGTTGGACTCTTGATTTTAGCTCAGGTCATGATCTCAGGGTCATGGGATCGAGCCCCATATCAGGCTTCGCACTCAGTGGGGAGTTTGCTTCTCTCCCTCTCCCTCTGCCCCTTCTCACGCTGCACGCTGGTGCTCACACACACTCTCTCAAATTAACTAATTAATTAAAAAAATACTTAAAGTTGGTCAATTTAAAAAAAACTTAAAAATAATACAGGGCCGGGGCGCCTGGGTGGCTCAGTGGGTTAAAGCCTCTGCCTTCGGCTCAGGTCATGATCCCAGGGTCCTGGGATCGAGCCCCACATCGGGCTCTCTGCTCCGCGGGGAGCCTGCTTCCTCCTCTCTCTCTGCCTGCCTCTCTGCCTAGTTGTGATTTCTCTCTGTCAAAAAAAAAAAAAAAAAAAAATACAGGGCCTTCAAGTAAATGACACACTTTTTTAGCTCCTGCTCCCTCCACTTACCTTGCCCAAAAGCTCCTCAAACTCTGGGGACCATTCCTGCATCAGCGTGTCAATATCAGGCATGGGCCTACATGGACAGAGGTAAGTATGAGCAAGAAACATGGACCAATGACATCAGCAACCTCTGGGTCAGGAGATTGTAGGATGAAGGGAGGTGGTCAGTCTGAGAACACAGACTGGGCCGAGGTATCTAGGGTCTGGGGGTCTGGAAGAATGGCTAAGGAATACCAGATAAATCACAATCTTTATGTCTGTAATTTCAGCCAGTAGCTGTCAAGATCGACAGGACCTCAGGTTAATCCAGTATGTGCTCTGCCTGTGGGCCTTCCTCTCAGAAGTGATGGGTCTGCGGCTGGTGAAGGTTTCCGCGGGTTACTATGGGGAGGGTAGTACTTCTTACCTGGTATAGTGCACGGTCGCAGGGGGCTTAGAACGGTGTAACTCTGAGATGCTCTCGATCCACGTGTCAATGGCTTTGGGATTCTTCTCTGCATCTTCTAGGCTCTTTACTTTCATATGTTGCTAGAAAAATAAGGGGAAACCCTGGCTGATGGGATCTTTTATTTTTTTTTTAAGATCTTATTTATTTGTCAGAGAGAGAGAGCACAACCAGGGAAGCAGCAGGCAGAGGCGTAGGAAGCAGCAGGCTCCCCACCGAGCAAGGAGCCCGATGCGGGACTCAGTCCCAGGACCCTAGGATCATGATCTGAGCTGAAGGTAGCTGCCCTACTGACCGAGCCACCCAGGCATCCCAGTAGCTCTCTTATTTTAATGGGATGGCTCATCGTTGCTGCTATTTCGTATATAGCAGGTAGGTGATGAATGGGGAAGCTGACGGCAGCCAATGGAGATGAGAGGAAACTCTGCTACATTTTCTGGAGCCATGCAAAGGGGGCAGCTCAAGAGGATAGGACTGACCACACCGAGATGGTATTTCACACCGCTAGGATGGCTGGAATAAACAAGACAGGCAGTGACAAGTGTTGGCGAGGATGTGGGGAAACTGCCACTCTCGTTCATTGCTGGTGGGATTGTAAAATGGTTCAGCTGCTTTGGAAAACAGTGTGGCAGTTCCTCAAAGTGTTAAGCAGTTAGCATGCAGCCCAGCAATCCCTCTCCTACATACATACCCAAGAGAAATAACAATATATGCCCAAGCAAAAACTTGTACGTACACACAAGCTCATAGCAGCATGTTATTAAAATTGGGAACAACTGGAGAACAGACAGCCACATTGTGGTATGTCCACACAATGGAATATGAGTGAGCCATAAAAAAAGGAGTGAAGTATGATTTTACTTATAAGGGGGATCTTAAAAAAAAAATGAATAAACAAAAAGCAGAATCGGACCTACAAATACAGGGAACGAACTGATGTTTGCCAGAGGGCAGGGGGTAGAAGGGATGGGCAAAACAGGTGAAGGGGAGTGTGAGTCACAAGGAGTAGAAGGCACGGCCTAAGGGCTACAGTCGATAGTGCTATAATAGCGCTACGTGGTGGCAGACGGTAGCTACGCTTGCGGTGATCGCAGCACAGTGTACAAACTTGTCCAGTCACTGTGTTGTACACCTGGAACCACTGTAACACTGTATGTCAGCTGTACTCAAATAGAAAAAAGAACGAACTGAAGTACTTAGCAGGGTCTAGGAGGAGTGGGGAATAAGGAGTGACTACTAATGAGTATGAGATTTTTTTCTGGAATAATGAAAGTGTTCTTAAATTAGACAGCAGTGATAATTTGTACAGCTCTGTGAATACACTAAAAATCACTGAATTGTACAATCTAAAAGGACAAACTTCATTGTAAGTAAATTATATCTCAATGAACTATTTTTTAAAAATAGGGTTGGCCTGGGGCGCCTGGGTGGCTCAGTGGGTTGAAGCCTCTGCCTTCAGCTCAGGTCATGGTCCCAGGGTCCTGGGATGGAGTCCCTGCATCGGGCTCTCTGCTCAGCAAGGAGCCTGCTTCCCCCTCTCTCTGCCTGCTTCTCTGCCTACTTGTGATCTCTGTCTGTCAAATAAATAAATAAAATCTTTTAAAATAAATAAATAAAAATAATAATAGGGCTGGCCTGAAACCACAGCCATCCCTTTTGATGGGCAGTAAGTCACAGACACCAGCCTGTCCTGGGCCATTATCTTACTGTGACGTTGTGCTGTTTGGAATTCTCAGTTAACCAGAGCGAGAGCACTGTGGGGTCCGACTGCTTTGTAGAAGGCTCGTCCAATACTAATAGGCCAAGGTTGTCAGGCTTTCCATCAGGACGTGGGACCTGGTTAAGAGAAAGGAAGAGAGAGAAAAAAATGGGAGGGGGCACATAAAAAGGTCAGACCTGTTGTTTCCAGTAAGTCGAAGAGGAAGACCTCTTCCTACTCATCATTATTACTAGTATTAAAAGGTATGCTTGTCTATCATGCAGTAGTAAAGCACTATCTACAAAAAAATACATGATCTACAGTGCCTTAAATGTAAAGCTAATAATTAGGAGGTAAATGAATGACAAGTTTTTAATATATAATGATTCAATCCAGTATTACCTAAATAGCAATGAGTAGAATTAGGAGAACCAGATTGAGAACTCCAGTGAAATGAAGAACATATATAAAGGTAACCAATGCTAGCCAAGGGAATTAGTTGGACTGTTAACAGTAATAGGCAGGCCAGAAGAAACACCTAAGAGGTCATTTTAGGATGTGCCAACTGTACCTTTAAGAATGCGTCAATATCCCCAACAGCAGGGATAAAATCAGGAATGAAAGGTTTCAGTTTGTGGTCCAGGTCAATCAGCTGAGGTGTGTACCTAGGAGACATCCCCAAGGGAAGGTAGAGAAAGTCAGAGAAATGGACTTTACCGCTCAGGCTGAAAAAAATCTAGGAAGAACGGGCTTGTTTCAGACTGGAGGTAGGAAAGGGGTGGGGGTCACGGGAGGAAGGCCTCGTGCTCACCTGCTGATATACTGGAAGAGTTCCTTAATCTCCGCCGAGACTGGCAAATGTTCATAATCTGCGGGATCATAGGCCCTGGGGAAGGGAAAGTACACAGCAAGGTGGCCAGAGAAGGGCAGATGGAGCAGATGTGGCTGAGCCCAAGTTCAGGATCAGTCAGCGTGACCCATCCCCACACTTTGACCACAGACCCTGGGACTCTGAACCTGGTTTGGGCCCCACCGACATCTGCGTTTCCTGCGTGGTTGGCAAGGCACCTTTAAAGATTTTCTTTTTTTTTTTTAATTTGACAGAGAGAGAGAGAGAGCACACAAGAGAAGGAATACAAGCAGGGGGAGTGGGAGAGGGAGAAGCAGGCTTCCATGGAGCAGGGAGCCCGATGCGGGGCTCCATCCCAGGACCCTGAGATCATGACCTGAGCTGAAGACAGAGGCTCAACCCACTGAGCCACCCAGGTGCCCTTAGGCACCCCAAGATTTTAATTTCTGACATGAAAATAGTTTGCCTCGAGAAATAAGAATTTTTACAAAGATGTTTTTAACAGTGGTATTTATAAAAGTAAAAAATTAGAAACAAAATATCCAATACTTAAAAGATGGTTAGGTATATTAAGTTGAATATTGTATAGTTATTATTATTTTTAATTTTTAAGTAAGCTCTACACCCAACATGAGGCTTGAACTCACAACCCAGAGGTTAAGAGTCACACACTCTACTGATGAGCCAGCCAGGAGCCCCAGATATTGTATGGTTATTAAAGAGTACTTGTATTGATACAGGAAATATATACAGTAAAAAAAATAGTAGAACACATTAATTATAATAATTATTATTTTTAAAGATTTTATTTATTTGACAGAGGGAGAGAGGGAATATAAGCAGGGGGAGTGGGAGGAGAAGCAGGTCTCCCACTGAGCAGAGAGCTCGATGCGGACTCCATCCGAGGACCCTGGGGATCATGACCTGAGCTGAAAGCAGACGCTTGACTGGGCCACCCAGGCGCCCCAATTATAATTAAGTGAAGTGTAATGAATATTGGCTAAGTACATAAGTGACTTGAAAGTTATTAAAGAAGTCCTTCTGGGGAGAGTAGCTTAAAAAAATTAAATATATTATTGATATGATCCCAGGACCCTGGGACTGAGCCCTGAGTCAGGCTCCCTGACTTATAATTTATGAAAGCAGGACATGATCATGAAGTAAATTGGGAGGCATGAAAAGTCAGTCTGGAATTAAACGTTTGTCTCATTAACTAGTGTGTACCTGCAGGTGGATAACCCACAGGGAACTTATCCGTATTAAACTATGTCATAAGTGACACATACAGATGATATAAAGTAACAGGAACAAATGTATACGGTGAGAAGTCATGGCTCACTTCCACCCTTCTCCCCTTGCCACCAAGTTCCTCCTCCAAAGTAATCACTATTATTAGTCTCTAGTGTTTCCTAGACAGAGTCTCTGCAATGTTTTATATACATGGTAGCACAGCATAAACGTTCTTTATATCTTTCTATTTTTGTTTTTATTTATTTATTCTTTTATTATTTATCTATTTATTTATTTGATGGAGAGATCACAAGCAGGCAGAGAGGCAGGCAGAGAGGGAGAGGGGGAAGCAGGCTCCCTGCTGAGCAGAGAGCCCGATGCGGGCCTCAATCCCAGGACCTGGAGATCACGACCTGAGCTGAGGACGCTCAACCATCTGAGCCATCCAGGTGCCCCTCTTTATACCCTTTTGAAATTTAACACTCTTGGGGCGCCTGGGTGGCTCAGTGGGTTAAAGCCTCTGCTTTCGGCTCAGGTCATGATCTCAGGGTCCTGGGATCAATACCCACATCGGGCTCTCTGCTCAGCGGGGAGCCTGCTTCCTCCTCTCTCTCTGCCTGCCTCTCTGCGTACTTGTGAGCTCTCTCTCTCTCTCAAATAGATAAATGAAATCTTTAAGAAAAATTTAACCCTCTCTCTTGGATATTGTTCTTTACAGTGTAGAGAGTGCTGCCTTACATTTTTAATGGCCATTTTTAAACGGAATCCTACTGATTGGCTATGCCAACGTCACTTTAACCAGTAATGGTATTTGAAATGAATGGGTTTTGTTTTTTTTTTTAAAGATTTTATTTATTTATTTGACAGAGAGAGAGATCACAAGTAGATAGAGAGGCAGGCAGAGAGAGAGAGAGGGAAGCAGGCTCCCCGCTGAGCAGAGAGCCCGATGCGGGACTCGATCCCAGGACCCTGAGATCATGACCTGAGCCGAAGGCAGCGGCTTAACCCACTGAGCCACCCAGGCGCCCGAAATGAATGGGTTTTATAATCCACTCTGATTAAAACTTCTAGGGGTGGGTCATGACTCATCTAGCACAAGGGCTGGGACAGAGTAAGGAGATTTTTAAAATATTTTATTTATTTATTTATTTGACAGTGTGACAGCGAAAGAGGGAACACAAGCACGGGGAGTGGGCAAGGGAGAAGCAGGCCTCCTGCTGAGATCGAGCCTCAGGGGCTCGATCTCAGGACACCAGGATCATGAACTGAGCTGAAGGCAGATGCCCAATGACTGAGCGCCCTAAGGAGATATTTTTTAAAGATTTATTTATTTATTTATTTGATAGAAAGAGAGAGATAGTGAGAGAGAGCATGAGCAGGGAGGAGAGGGAGAAGCAGGGAGCCTGACTCAGGGCTCAGTCCCAGGGTCCTGGGATCATGGCCTAGGCCAAAGGCAGACGCTTAACTGACTGAGCTACCCAGGCATCCCAGAGATTTTTTTTTTAAGATTTTATTTACTTGAGAGAGAGAACATGAGTGAGGGTGGGGAGGCTCTCAGTCCCAGGACCCCAGGAGTATGACCTAAGACAAAGGCAGACGCTTGACTGACTGAGCCACCAAGGCACCTGGGTAAGATTTTTTTTACCAAAGCATCACCAGGGACATCTGCCTCCATGTGGGGCACCGGAAGCACTTACTCTCCACTCTCTCAAAAGGTGCTGAGCCTAAAGCAGAAATGCCCCCGCGCATGTGTGTTTCCCTTGCTAAACAGAATTGCGTGGGTATGTATATAAATTTTATTTTCCCTTTCCCAAAATAAGAGCTCCCTGAAGGCAGGGACCACCTTTTAGATTTATTCAGCAAATCCTCATGAACCCCCCCGAGCCCACAAATATTTCAGATAATGCAAGTGACATCACAGAACTCAGTGAGGCAGTATAGCCAGAAAAGGAGGAAAATTCATTCTGTTGGTTTCTGAGACATCTGAAAATCCTAAGTAAGGGAGATCAAAAGAGATGCTAGAATTTCACTCCCAACTCATCTCCTCCCAGGCCAGTGTTTTCCTCCCTGGCTTGGGGGTCCTCAGCCAGGGGGCTTTCCTCACCCTTCCAGAGGGGCCCCGTGCTCTTCGTCATCGTCATCTTCATCAGAATCCGTCTCAGACGAGTCATCATCATCATCTTCATTTTCACTGAAGGCCCGCTGAGGTGTCAGCTGCGAGGTCTTCTTCTCCTGAGATGGGGCAGGGCAGGCATGGAAGGCGCCACATGAAGAGAAGCTTAGTGAACCTATGCCCATCCCTCCCGCTACTCCCACAGCTACCCTCCCACCTGGCACCACTTTCTGGTGAAAGAGAAACGTGCTCCCCAGAAAGGCTGCGAGAACTTTTGTCTACTCCTGCTTAGCTACAAACGGGGTCCTCACTTTTTCTTTTTTTTAAGATTTTATTTATTTACTTGTCAGAAAAAGAGCATAAGCCGGAGAGAGGCAGAGGGAGAGGGAGAAGCAGATTCCTCCACTGAGCAGGGAGCCCGATGTGGGACTTGATCCCAGGACCCTGGGATCATAACCTCAGGCGAAGGCTCGGGTAGCTTAACCAATTGAGCCCCTCCCCAGCATCCTGGTCCTCACTTTCTATAACCATATTCTATTCTTCTCCTTGAGGCTTCAGTATACATTTTATCCAGTAATTGTCCATTTTGTCTATTACTTAGGAGACCCCAAGAATTGTGCATAAACTTATCCAGTCAGCTTCAACTCTAAAAGTTAGGGGATTTTGCAGAAGAGGAAGGCACCTGGGATGAGTTATTTGGAAGGAGATGGGGGAACATGAAGTTGGAAGACAACTTCACACTCACAAGGATCACAAGAACTCTAGCATTTAATTTGCAAGACAGCCCAGGGTTAGCTGCTTATAACTCTCAGAAGAAGGCGCGTAACGAACCAGCAGTTCCAGGACCCAGGAGTCTTGTACTCCCATTCAGTGACACTTCTCTTCGGTGGGGAGCCGCCCTGCCTGTATTTCCCTTCCCTGCCCCATCAGTTAAATGCAGTGACTACATGTTCTATCTCAAGATAAGAGACTCTTCCATTCTTGGCATTACTTCCTACCTTCCTGACCTTTCTGGGTCTCTAAGTACCACCCTACCCTCTCAAGTGTATGAGGAGTCTGGTTTGGGGACTTGCAGGGGCTTTTGGGATGGGGTCCATATCTTTGCCTCTGTGGTCTGGAGCTTGTGGCATGCGCTCACTTAGGACCTGAGGAATAGCCAACTGGCCCCCTTTGTAAGTAGGTGTTTTTTTGTTTTTGTTTTTGTTTTTTTTAATATAAGGTTTTGAGGGGCCCCTGGGTGGCTCAGTTGATAGGGCATGGACTTTTGGTCTCAGGGTTGTGAGTTCAACTCCCTCTTTGGGTGCAGAGCTTACCTAAAGATATATAATTAAATAAAAGATAAAAAAATAAAAGTAGATTTTGAAAGCTTGGTTTCCATATACCATATGGCTTATACTGAGGTTAGCAGATGTTTGGTTCTAGTTTTAAAAATTATTTAATGTTTCAAAAACGTGACATATTACAGGACATCAGAAATGCTTTTGGTCACATGTTCTTTTAAGCATAACACAGATTTATTATACATGGATAAAAATATATGTTAACTACTCTGTAATATGTGTGTGACAAATAGTTACACAATTTATTTAGTGACTACGACCTACTGGTATACATGGATAAGCATCTCTTAATGTGTTCCTTTCTTTTTTTCCTAAAGAAGAAGAATGGGGACGGGCAGAAGAAGAGAGAGAATCTTAAGCAGACTCTGGGCCCAGAGCAGGGCCGGTGGTGGGGGCCAGGGTTCCGATTTCACACCGAGATTATGACCTGAGCCAAAATCAAGAGTCTGATGCTTAACCAACTGAACCACCCAGGCACCCCAAATTAATCTTTCTTAATTCAAAATCTGTCAAAGCTATCCTTGTTTGGCAAAGGGATCTTTTTAAGAATACTGATGGTCAATTTAAAGGTCATTCAGAAATATATCCTTCCTGCTGATTCTGGTTGCACACTGAATTAGAAAGATAAATGAGTCTTGAATATTGGCCACCGCATGATGCAGACTAGTAAATTTAGGGTGAATATGCAAAATTAGGTCAATTTAGGAAAACTGCTCAATTTTTTTTTGTCTGCTTCTTCAAAACTGTGCTTTACAAAATCTCTGATCTAAAGGCTTTACATGGCATAGACTAATGCCTAAAAAATTACTTTGTGGGTAAGGTGTTAAAACAGCACACTAATCACAAGTGGGAATACTTTATCTACTTAAAAAAAATTTATTTATTTGAGAGACAGAGAGAGAAAGAGAGAGAGCATGAGCGGGGAGGAGAGGGAGAAGCAGGCTCCCCATTGAGCAGGGAGCCTGATGTGGGGCTCAAAACTAGGACCTGCGATCATGACGAGAGCTAAAGGCAGATGGTTAACCGACTAAGCCACCCAGGTGCCCCTACTTACTTCTTAAAAAAGATTTACTTATTTGAGAGAGAGTGCATGTGCATATGTGTGAGTGGGGGGTGGGCAGAGAGACAGGGAGAGAAGCAGACTCTGCTGATCAAGGAGCTGGAGGCCGGGCTCCATCTCACAAACCTGAGATCATGACCTGAGCCAAAATCAAGAGTCCGAAACTCAAATGACTGAGCCACTCAGGTGTCTCTACTATTTTTAAAAATACCTTATTTAGGGGCACCTGGATGGCTCAGTGGGTTAAAGCCTCTGCCTTCAGCTCAGGTCATGATCCCAGGGTCCTGGGATCGAGCCCCGCATCGGGCTCTCTGCTTGGCGGGGAGCCTGCTTCCTCCTCTCTCTCTCTCTGCCTGCCTCTCTCCCTACTTGTGATCTCTATCTGTCAAATAAATAAATAAAATCTTTTAAAAAAAATACCTTATTTATTATATTTTTTAGTAATCTCTACACACCCAACGTGGGGCTCGAACTCAGGACTCTGAGATCAGGAGTCACATGCTCCTCCCACGGAGCCAGGTAGGCACTCCAAAGTGGGACTCCTTTAAAATGTGACCTTTCAGGCTTTTTATGCTATCAGTCTACATTACTACAGCTTTTTGCCCTACTTCAAATACCCTTCTTCGCTTGTTTGCAAAACTCTTGTTGTTGAAGGACAATTAAAATGTAACCATTGGGGTCGCCTAGGTGTCTCAGTCAGTTAAGCCTCCGACTCTTGACTTAGGCTCAGGTCATGATCTCAGGTTTATGATCTCAAGGTCATGAGATAGAGCCCTGTGTAGGGCTCCCTGCTGAGCAGGGAGTCTGCTTCTCTCCTTCTCCCTTTTCCTCTGACCCCCTTCTCTCAAACAAATAAATCTTTTTTTCTTTTTTTAAGATGCTACTTATGTATTTGACAGAGAGAGAGAGCACAAGCAGGGGGAGTGGCAGGCAGAGGGAGAAGAAGGAGCCCGATGGGGGGTTCGATCCCAGGACTCTGGGATGATGACCTGGGCCAAGGGCAGATGGTTAAGGACTGAGCCACTCAGGTTCCCCCTCGAATAAATAAATCTTAAAAAAAAAAAAAAAAGTAATCCCTGGATTACGTGCTAAGACCGAACACAGTGGCAGTCAAGCAGAGCATGTACACAGCTTCAAGGGCCTGCCTAGAGCCTGCCTAGAGCTGTAGATATCTTTCCAGCTTTCGTTCAGTAACCTCCAGGTTCACAGAACAACAATGAAGAGACAACTTCAAAATTAAAGTCTCTTTCACAAAATATTGGCAATATCCCAAACGCTGACAAGGAACAGATGCTAGACCAATAATTCCAAACTTGCTTTACCATAAGACTTACTTGGGGTGCTTGCTAAAAATACAAATTCTCAGGCTTTTACCTTCAAGATTCTGATTCAGTAGTTCCAAGTGGGAACTACTGGAGAAAGTATTGTTAAAGATAAGTATTCTACTTGATTCTTAAGCCCACTAAAGTTTGCAAAACACTGGCCTGTATCATATGAAATTCTTCACCAAAAAGTCAGCTGTAACAGTAGGCTTTACTCCTGAAGAAATCACAATCTTAAGACTCTTGCTCCTGATTTTCCCACATGAGCTCAAAGGTACCCAATCCAGCCCCTGGAGTTGAGGATCCAAGAAATGTTTACTACTGAACGACTGTCACCTCAAACTAGCTACCAACAGCTCAAAGCAAGAAAGTGCGAGAAGCTGTGGCTTGTACTATACCTTGTTGTTGTCGTCTTCATACTCATCACTGCTGTTGTCAGCCATAGTCTTGTTAGGAAGATCGGTGGAATGAAGAAGTCCTTAGAAGACAAGTTTTCCCATTAAATTATTAAGATTTTATTTTTTTTAATCCACTGAGCTACCCAGGCGCCCCGGGATTTTTATTTTTTTTAAAGATTTTATTTATTTATTTGACAGATAGAGATCACAAGTAGGCAGAGAGGCAGGCGGAGACAGGAAGGGAAGCAGGCTCCCCACTGCAGAGAGCCCGATGCAGGGCTCGATCCCAGGACCCTGAGATCATGACCTGAGCCGAAGGCAGAGGCTTTAACTGAGCCACCCAGGCGCCCCTATTAAGATGATTTTTAAAGAAATATTTTTAGTTTATAACATTTTATGTTCTGTTTTATGGAACAGTGTCTATAAGAACATCTAGTTAAAGGACAGGGGACTGAATTCTAGCCATGGCTCCGTCAACTCAATTCAGAATACATTTACTAAGTATTACTGTGTGTAAGGCATTAGATTAGACATCATACTAGTCAATTATCTGCCATTACATAAATCATAAAATCTTCCCTTGGTTTACACATTGGTAAGATGAGGTTAGTAATTAATAAAGTGACAAGAGGGCTGGGTTGATGGTCAGAAGACTGAGATTAAAGAATAAATCTAGGGATGCCTGGGTGGCTCAGTCGGTGAGGCGACTGCCTTCAGCTCGGACTGTGATCTCAGGGTCCTGGGATCGAGCCCCGCATTGCATTCCCTGCTCAGCAGGGAGCCTGCTTCTCCCTCTTCCACTCTGCCTGCTTGTGCTCTCTCTGTCAAACAAATAAATAAAATCTTAAAAAAAAAAAAAAAGAACAATTCTCTGACATGTATAAAATGACTTAGCCTGAGTCTCAGTGTTCCCACATCTGAAGGGAAGCACTAATATTTATCACTCTGAACTGCTATGAGGATCAAACGACAAAACTCAAGTGAAAGGAACTGACCCAGGAAATGGCAAATAATAGTCACAGGTATAAATCTGAATCAGCATCCATATGATAAGAGGAATAAAAATATTCTGAACAATTAAAAGTATAATCAGATGTAAGAGAGTAACTTGCATGAAAACCATGTTCAATGATTGCTTTTTTAAAAAAGACTTATTTATTTATTTTAGGTAGGGGCAGAGGGAGAAGGAGAGAGAATCCCAAGCAGACTCCATGCTGAGCGTGGAGCCCAACCTGGGGCTCAGTCTCATGACCCCGAGATCATGACCTGAGCCGAAACCAAGAGTCAGACACTCAATCAATTGTGCCACCCAGGCGCCCCATGTTCACTGAATTCTAAATCAGATTAATGCAAATTAAACACCACTTTTCAGCCTACTACATTACCCAAACTGAAAACAAATGATAATGTCCATGGCGGCAAGCTTATATACATGCGCAAATCAAAAACCTTGTCTGTGTGTTTATGTGTATATCTCCCCCAAAAGACTGAAAGCAGGAACTCAAATAGATTGTATGCCCATGTTCATAGCAGCAGAGTCACAATAGCCAGAAGGTGGAAAAACCCAAGTATCCATCAACAGACAAACGGATAAACAAAATGTGGTTATACATACAATGGAATATTATTCAGCCACAAAAAGGAAGCAAATGAACACAGGCTACAGCATGGATGAACCATGAAAACATTATGCTAAGTGAAATAAGCCAGGCAAAAGGGCAAATGTTGTAAGATTCCACTTTTGTGGAGCACAGAATGGATGAAGTCATAGACACCAAGGAGAACAGAGGCTACCAGGGCCTGCCAGGGACAGGGGAATGGGGAGCTATTGTAGAACAAGTACTTTCTGTTCAGGATGATGAAAAAGCTCTGAAAATAGATAGTAGAGATAGTTACACAACAATATGAATGCATTTAATGCCACTGCAATGTACACTGAGAAATAATTAAAATGGCAAATTTTATGCTGGGTATACTTACTGCAATAAACAAGCAACCCCAGATGTCATCCTTGATTTCTAACTCAAGAGCCAAACCCAACCCATCAGCCATTTACAACCCAAATACATTTCTTGTATTTGCCTCCACTCTTTATTCTTATCTTCCTCACCATATCCAAGTCACTGTCACCTCAGCTCAGCCATTGCAACAGTCCTTCCAACTGCCTCCTGACTTTCATCATTGCACCTTTCAATCCAAGACACACACACCAGCAACATGACCTCAAAAGCTCCTCTTGTTAGGCCTCCTGCCGACCTCTCGTCTACCTCTGCCTACCTCTTGCCTGCCTGCCTTTGATACCACTCCTTCCTACCATATGCTGGTCTCTGTCCTCAAACGAACCCAAGTTCTTTCTGGCCTGAGGTCCTTTTCCCATTTCACTGCTGCTCCCTTTTCCTGGCCTACTTCTCCTCAAAGTCTGTCTGGATCCTTCCTATCTTTCGGTCTCAAGCGTCAGCTCCTCAGACCTTCCCTGCCCAATCCCATTAAAGTAGGCCCCCCTCCTCACCATTATTCTCCATCACATCAAACCCTGTGCCTCCATCAACGCACTTACCACATTTGTAATTATGTCTGTTTACTCATTTGTCATCGATGCTTGTCTCTTACAAGCATCAGGATGGCAAGGTCAAAGTCTCTTTTAATACTGTATACCTAGTGCCACACATAAAGCTGACATATGGCAGGCATTCAAGAAATGTCTGCTGAATAAATGACCGTGTCAAGTCCTGTTAAAAGATTCTACTGAGATTTCCATTGGGATTGCAAGTTAAGGGCAGGTTACAGAAGCATCTTCGAAACTGAGCAAGACAGTTTTGATACGTTCAAACCAACCAATCAACCAGCCAACCAACCATGAATCCCTGGCAGATTGTGAGCAGAGCATATCATGAAGCAAATGGTAATAGGGAACACTGGTCATGTTGGAGGAAAATCCTGAATCTGGGGGGCTGTGTTTTCTCCCCCCTTAACTAGTTAGAAAACACAAATAATGGCAAGTGTTTGCCAAACTGGACTCTGAAAGCCAACATTTGCTATTATAAAATGGGAACTTCTTGGAGACCATCATGGATCCATCCTATTCTTTGTTCTGAGAACCATTTCTCTTCTTTCCTCTTTATTCCTCTCTTACCTGTGTGTCTTGGGGTTGGAGTATGAATACTTGCAACCTCTTCAGAGTCGTTAATGTCTAGACGCTCATCATACGTCTGGTTTTCAACAATCTTGGTCTAAATGAAAGGAGACATGACTACATAGCTCATATCACAGGATATGAGCTGATTCCTGACCAGCCTTGGTTCCTCCTCCTTACCCAAATAACCGGTTTTACATGTAAACTTCACCCCCATTCAAACCATTCTGCTGCCGCTCTTATTTAGCAACTGCTGGCAGGCAGGCTGAGGAAGGAGGGAATCGTGGAGGGAAACGACAGCTAACTTAGGCAGCAGCTCCCCAAAGCTGTAGATATACGCGCAAGGGCGGTACAGTATTCGTCTTAGACCGCAGCTTTCTCCTTAGGTTCGGTCAGTTTTCCCAAGGATGTTGGGGTTTCTCGGGATAGGCGGTGGGGTGAGAGGGGGCTGCAGAGGCTCTAGAAAGGGTTCTGTCTCCGGAGTCACCTGGTTTACCAGAAGAGAGGGTGAACTCCGGTCTCTCGGTCCCATCCATTAACCCCAAGAGCATCATCCCCATCTCCGCCCCCTGTCTTGGGAGTCGGATCCCACTTAAGTTTCTTGGGGAGTGAAGGAAGCAGAATTATTGCTGGTGGCGTGAAGAACGAGGAGAAGGAACGGTTGTCAAGGAGATGGGAAGAGATGGGGAGAGTTGGAGGGAAGGAGTCCCTTAAGATTCCTCTTGGGAGGGAGAAAGGCAGTGCGGTTTCTGCTAGGGAGAGTACGAATTACCTGTAGCCCCTCTGAATCCGTCTCCTCTATATGGGAAGAACCCCAGCCTAGGGCCGGGGTCTCACTCCAGTATTAAGCCACTTGAGAGGCTTCGACGTGGAGCTACCGGCCTTGTTGTCAGTCGCTAGGCAAAAAGAAAAAAAAAAAAAGAGAGAGAGAAAAAGAAAAAATCGCGAGACTTGCTTTCAGTCTCGTGAGACTTATCCACTCGCGCTTTGCGTCTCTTCCAGCGGCAAAGGGATCCGAGAAGGATCTGGCGGCGTTTGGATAAAGCCTCTCTGGGCAGGCTAGTCCCGTTTTTCTATGGTTTCAGGAAATGCGTTTGTGGCGGCATCTAGCGACCACGTCTTGGCAAAGCCGGCTGATGAAGCCCTCCGATCGGGAAATGCGGTGCACGTCTCTCCCCCAGGACAAGGCAGTTTTTCCTCAATCAGTCTCTTAAGAATTGAGGCCGACTCTCGAGGGAGCATCCCTACAGCCCTTCGTATGTCCCTTTACAGCGTTTGTATTACAGTATAGTCCGTTCCTTTCACGCTGTCTCATTGTTTGGGACATGTCATACATGCTATATCAAGAAATTATTCGTTATTTGAGATTTACATTTAATTTAGTTTCCTATATTTTTATTTGCGAGGAAGACAGCTGCTTTAGACAGGGTCTGTGTCTCATTTTTAAGTTCTTTGTAGCAACAGTGCCTTGCATAAGTTAAGCACTTCATGCTCGTTGGATGGGAATGAGTGGATGAAGATGTAAGGAAAAAATATTTCAAAACTAGAGGCCTAGTTAATTTGGGGAGTCAGAGAGAGAGAGAGAGAGAAACAAAGAAACAAAGTATTGAAATTTGACCCTGAAAACCTGCCAGAGAAAAATGGGATGTCACTTTAAAAAGGAAAATGAGAGACACCTCTTCTGAGATATTTCGCGTTAAAAATGGAACTGCAAAAAGTTTCAAATTTTTGTGTCACCTGTTATTGCTAATAACAATGCATACGTCTTGTTGAGCACTTACTATGCAGGAGCCCTTAGATGATATAATCTTATTTATTAATATATTATCTAACTTCACAATCTTATGGGATAGATGTTCCTGACAATCGACAGATTAGATAAAAGTTACTTGCCTGGAGTCGCTGAGCTAGTAAGCGGGCAAAACGGAAGCCCAACACAAGTCTAATTCCCAAGTCTTGGCTTCTAACCATTATGACATACAGCCTCTAAGGCGCTCCTCAGGAAGCACTTACAGGGGTGCTATTCTTATGCAGTGTAATTTAGCTAATGTCTTATTTCAAAAGAATCAGCATCAGTTGGTCTTGGCTGAGCTTCGGTGGTCCATATCCAAGGCCCCTGGAAGCTGCCACAATAAAACGATAATTCCAGGCAAGATTTTTACTTTTTTTAAATTAAGAATTTGTCTTTTTTACAATATATTTTTAAAGATTTTATTTATTTATTTGACAGAGAGAGAGATCACAAGTAGGCAGAGAGGCAGGCAGAGAGAGAGGGGGAAGCAGGCTCCCCGCTGAGCAGAGAGCCCGATGTGGGGCTTGATCCCAGGATCCTGAGATCATGAGATCATGACCTGAGCCGAAGGCAGAGGCTTTAACCCACTGAGCCACCCAGGCGCCCCATCTTTTTTACAATATTTTTTACAATATTTTTATTTTTAAAAATTTATTTGAGAGAGGGAGCATGACAGAGAGATCAGCATGAGAGCAGGGAGGAGGGGTAGAGGAAGAAGCAGACTCCCCACTGATCAGGGAGTAGAGTGTGGGACTCCCATCTCAGGACCCCGGGATCATGACCAGAGCTGAAAGCAGACACTTAACAGACTGAGCCACCCAGGTGCCCTACAATATGTTTTTTTTTTTTTTTTAAAGATTTTATTTATTTATTTGACAGAGAGAGATCACAAGTAGGCAGAGAGGCAAGCAGAGAGAGTGAGAGGGAAGCAGGCTCCCTGCCGAGCAGAGAGCCCGATGCGGGACTCGATCCCAGGACCCTGAGATCATGACCTGAGCCGAAGGCAGTGGCCTAAACCACTGAGCCACCCAGGCGCCCCTACAATATGTTTTTATAACAAAAATATAAAATACAGTTTGACATATATCCTCCCAGACATGCCAAGTTTTAAAATATGTGAGCTTCTATAACACAGTGCTTAAGAGCACAGGTTCTGAAGTTGAATAGCCTTTGTTTGAATCCTGGCTTTGCTACTCTGTAACCCTGACATCTGTGATAGAATAGTTTTCCTCTTTCTGTTTTTGTTTTTGTTTTGTTTTAAGTAGACTCTGCGCCTACTGTGGAGCCCAGCTGGGGCTTGCACTCATGACCCTGGGTCAAGCGTTGAGCTGAGATCAAGAGGTGGATGCTTACCCAGCTGAGCCACCCAGATGCCCCTAGGTTTCCTCTTTATGTCTTGGTTTCCCCACCTGTATCTCAGGTCATGATCTCATGATCTCAGGGTCCTGGGATCAAGCCCCACATCGGGCTCTCTGCTCAACGGGGAGCCTGCTTCCCCCTCTCTCTGCCTGCCTCTCTGCCTACTTGTGATCTCTCTCTCAGGTGGGATAATCCATGAAGACTTTAGAGTAATGCCTGGCTCATTTTAAATGTTCAGTAAGCATTAAGGAATACACAAGAGATAAAGACAGTGTCATCAGGAGAAAAGCTGGCTTTGAATTCTGACTCTACCATCTACAGGCTGTTTGAGTTTGGAGAGGTGTTTAACTTCTTTGATCCTCAGTGTCTTTATCTGGATTGTTGTAAAGGGTTGGAGATAACGTATAAAGTACCTGACATAAAATAAACACTCAATAAAAGAATGCTGTTTATCCATTTCAGCAGTGGATGAGTGCTGTAGAGTCAAGCCAATGATACGGGATGAAATGACATAGGATGTCTGAAAGAACTGCTTAATCAGGTCTATTCAAAGTCTGATTTTTGGCTTTGGAGAATTGCTGACAGAATCAGAAAGCTGGATCTAAGTTTTATTTCCATTATAAACTGGCTTAGAACTTTGTGTAAATTTCTTTTCTTTAAAAATTTTATTAATGGGGAGCCTGGGTGGCTCAATGGGTAAAAGCCTCTGCCTTCGGCTCAGGTCATGATCCCAGGGTCCTGGGATGGAGCCCCCATTCTGACTCTCTGCTGGGCAGGGAGCCTGCTTCCCCCCACCAATTGCCTCTCTGCCTACTTGTGATCTCTATCAAAAAAATAAATAAAATCTTTTAAAAAATAAAGATTTTATTTATTTATGTGAGAGAGAGCAAGAGAGAGAGCATGCGCTGGACAGAGGGAGAGGGAGAAGCAGACTCCCCAGTGATCAGGGAGCCCAATGCAGGACTCAAATCCAGGACCCTGGAATCATGACCTGAGCTGAAGGTGGACACTTAACTGACTGAGCCACTCAGGCATCCCTGTGTAAATTTCTTAAACTTGTCGTCATCTTCTTCATCTACGAAATATCCTTTTTTTTTTTTTTTTAAGGGATAGAATTTAGGAGCACCTTCTGGCTCAGTCTAGGAGCACCTACTGTTGGTAGAGCATATGACTCTTGATCTCCGGGTTGTGAGTTCAAACCCTACATTTATTTAAAAATAAAATCTTTATTTTTAATTTAATTTTATTTTTAAAATTTTATTTATTTGACAGAGAGAGACACAGCAAGAGAGGGAACACAAGCAGGGGAAGTGGGAGAGAGAGAAGCAGGCTTCCCACAGAGCAGGGAGCCCGATGTGGGGCTCAATTCCGGGACTCTGGGATCATGACCTGAGTCGAAGGCAGACACTTAACCACTGAGCCACCCAGGCACCCTAAAAATAAAATCTTAAAAAAAAAAAAAAAAGATCTAAACCATAAAAATTCACTCTTTTTTTTTTTAGATTTTTTTTTTTAAATTTAATTTTTTTTTTTTTTTGACAGATAGAGATCACAAGTAGGGAGAGAGGTAGGCAGAGAGAGAGAGAGGAGGAAGCAGGCTCCCCGCCAAGCAGAGAGCCCGATGCGGGGCTCGATCCCAGGACCCTGGGATCATGACCTGAGCGAAAGGCAGAGGCTTTAACCCACTGAGCCACCCAGGCGCCCTTTTTTTTAGATTTTATTTATTTATTTGACAGATAGAGATCACAAGTAGGGAGAGAGGCAGGCAGAGAGAGAGAGAGAGAGGAGGAAGCAGGCTCCCTGCCAAGCAGAGAGCCTGATGCAGGGCTCGATCCCAGGACACTGGGATCATGACCTGAGCTGAAGGCAGAGGCTTTAACCCACTGAGCCACCCAGGCGCCCCCAAAATTCACTCTTTTAAAGTGTATAATCTGTGTGCTCGCTTCGGCAGCACATATACTAAAGTGTATAATCTGTGGTTTTTAGTATAGTCACAAAGTTGTGCAACCTGCATCTCTAATTCCAGAACATTTTCTTCCCTTGAAAAAACAAATCTTACTCCCCATCCTTTCCCTCTCCTAGTGTCTTGAAGCTCTATTTCCTGTCTCTATGGATTTGCCTACTGTGGACATTTCACATAAATGAAATGGACATTTTCAGAGCAAGTCCTCCCATATCAGATATGGTCTTTCATGACTGCCTTCCTTCACTTAACATAATATTTTCAAGGACAATCCATGTTGTATTACGTATCAGTATCTTTTTATGGCTGATACTCCACTATACAGATATACCACATTTTGTCTTCCATTCATCTATTGATGGACATTTGCATTGTTTTCACTTTTTTGGCTATTATGAATAGTTTCTAGGAACATCATTGTAAAAATTTTGTATGAACATATTTTTTTTTAAAGTTTATAAGTCATCTCTACATGCAACATGGGCTCAAACTCACCACCTGAGTCACATACTCTTCTGACTGAGTCAGCCAGGCACCCCTGTATAAACATGTTTTTAATTCTCTTGAATATATACCAAGGAGTGAAACTGATAGGTCATATGGAAACTCTATGTTTAATTTTTGAAAAACTGCCCAACTGTTTTTCCAAGCATCTGCACTATTTTACATTTCCACCAGCATTGTGAGAGGGTTTTAATTTCTCCAAATTCTCACCAACACTTATTATTAATAGCCATCCTATTGGGTGTGAAGTGGTATCTCATTGTGGTTTTGATTTGCATTTCCCAAATAACTAAGGATGTTGAGCATCTTTTCATGTGCTTTTTGGTTATTTGTATACTTTCTTTGGAGACGTTTATTTTGCCCATTTATTCATTTATTTATTTAATATGTATGTATGTACGTATGCAATGTCTACAGCCCGCATGGGGCTTGTACTTAGGACCATAAGATCAAGAGTCACATGCTCTACAGACTCAGCCAGCCAGCCAGACATTCCTATTTTGCCCATTTTCAAATTAGCTTTTTTTTTTTTTTTTTTAAGATTTTACTTATTTGAGAAAGAGAACAAGTAGGGGAAGGGCGGAGAGAGACAAGCAGACACCCTGCTCAGTGGGAAGTCCCACAGTGGGCTTTCATTATGGCCTTAGCCAGAGTCAGAGGCTTAACCGCTTAACCCACTGAGCCACCCAGTCACCCTAAAATTACCTTATCTTTTTATTGTTGAGTTCTAAGAGTTCTTTATATATTCTGGATACTAGTCCGTTAGACACATCAGTTTGTTTGTAGATTAAGTGATATAGTGGCTATGAGAGCTTTATAAACTGTAAGAGGTGTCACTAATTAAACGAAGGTGATTACAGACAGTGAGAGGACAACAACATGAAGTCCCACCGCTATAGACAGAGCCCCCACACCTCCTCGGCAAAACCTGCCCAGCAGCCGGGTACCGGCACATTCCCCACCCCACGGAGCTCCGCCTTCCGCCCTTTGACCCGCGCCATTTCCGGTTGGAGACGTGGCTCGAGGCCGCCATCTTGGCAAAAGGCAAAGCGGTAGCGGCTCCTGATAGGGGGGCAGCTGGTCTGGAGCGGCCGGTGCTCCCCTTCCCCTGACCCCAGCCTCAGTGGAGCGGGAAGCGCGGGTGAACCCCCCACCGTCCTCACCATGGTAAGACCCGAGCCAGGCCGAATTCCGAGGATCTGGCTTCGGTCGGCCGCTCTGCCTGCCGGACGGCCTGGTGCTGGAGACGAGGAGTCCCGCCCCGAGGGCCTGGAGCCGGGCGCTTCCCTCAGGGATCAGCAAGCAGTGTGGCCTTCCCCGCCCTGTGTCCGACCTCCCGGGAGATCCGAGGGACCTGCCTGCAGTGCCTCTCCCGTTGCTCCCACACCCCTTCCCCACCCCCACCCAACTGGGCACCCTTCTCTGCTGGGCCCGGGGTGTTTGCTGTTCGAGAACCTCTCGGTGGTGTGGCTTGGACCCTCGCGCTGCAGACCTCGCCCCTCGGCGCTAGTGTCCACCGGGTTTTATGGGCGCCGGGCTCGGTCATTGGGCTTCTCTTGTGGGGGTGGGGGTGGGGGCTCCCTGTCTTAGGGAATCAGCTCTCCTTTGGTAGGCCCGGGATACTCGAAATCCAAATCCATTGGTGTTCAGGGCTTCTTTTGTTTGCTCGGAAGGGGGAAATAGAGGAAAGTTGGAAAGGAGGCGTAGAACAGGAAGGAGTAACTTCTAACACGAATCTGTAGGACCCAAGTGTCCCTGAAACCTTCCACTACTACAGAATTTAGGTGTGTCCGTTTGTCAGTGTTAGTATCTGCGGTGTATGGAGCGTTGGGAAAAGGTGAACGAATCCTAGAGAACACGGGCTTTCTGTTTTCAAGGAACCTAGGGTTCGGGTGAAGTCAGATGTGTTGTTGGCATATCGTGATCAGAAGTCTCAGAGAGGAGGAGGAGGAGTAAGAAGGATTATACCGGGGGACCCGTTACTTGCCTTCAGATGCGTGATCTTTGTGTTCTCATCTGTGGTAGAGGGGGGAAAATTAATGTGTGTGAGGATGGGACCGACAAAACACAGTGCTGACTCCACGAAATCTTGCTTTATCACAATTTGCGGGCATCTATGAAGTAGGAGAAATTCTTTGGTTTCAAATGAGCCAGTAATTTATGTGTTTAATGTACTTTATGCCTTTCAATCTTTTGAAGGATTTTCTTATTTTCTAGTTAATAGATTAATAGTTGATTTAAAGCATCTTCCTACATACTTGAGATGAGGTGTAATTTGCTGCTGGTCATATTAAGTTCTGCTGACACCCTTTTTTTTTTTTTTCCTTTTTAAAGATTTTATTTATTTGACAGACAGAGATCACAAGTAGGCAGAGAGACTGGGAGAGAGAGAGGGGGAAGCAGGCTCCTCGCCGAACAGAGAGCCCGGTGTAGGGCTCGATCCCAGGACGGTGAGATCATGACCCCAGCGGAAGGCAGAGGCTTTAACCCACTGACCCACCCAGGCGCCCCAGCTGACAACCTTTCTAGATGGGATGGTGGTGAGGTGGGATTCATGCTTGGTCTTTCAACCACTGAAAGGTTGTTTTCAGCTTCAGGCAAATAAATTGCATCTAGACTGTTTGCCTCATAAAACTTTACTGTTGGACATAAACTTTCCAAAAACTCCTTTGTTCATTTCCACTAGGAGTCTCAGTATTTGGATGGTGATTTTTAAATTCCTTTTCTGTTTACATCCTGGTTGTATTTGTAGTACATTTTGGAGGATATTATAATTTTAATAGCAAAATTAAACCCTTGTATTATATAAAGCGGATATAATCTTTACAAAAATCTTGTTTGTTGAAAAGTTCTTAAACTTAATACTTTTAATTCATTGATAACTGAGAGATGGTAAAGCCCTAGGTGTTAAGTGATAAACATAAAATATGTTTTGCATGTCATTTGGATATCTGTACATACACATACAGTTGTGTCATGTATAAATATTCATTTTAAAAAAATTATATGGGACTTGACCCAGATTGCTGTATTCTGGAGAAAAACCCAGTACATTCTGCTCTGTTGCGTCTTAAAAGTTACTAAGTAGTATTTCTGTGTAATGTTTTTGGGTCTTATTCCTTTACAGAGAGATCCTTGGACAGTGGAATTGTCCAAATAGGGTGACATTTTGTAAGATTTCTTGGATCTAAAAGTTGTATGAAAACTTCTGAAAGTTGGGGTGCCTGGTTAGCTCAGTCGGTAGAGCATACGACTCAGTCTCGGGTTGTGAATTCAAGCCCCACATTGGGGTGTGGAACCTACCTAGAAAAAGAAGAATAATAATAAAATAAAACTTCTGAAAGTTGATTTTTCCTCAGCACTGTATTATAAATTTTAATTTTTTTTAAAAGATTTTAGAAATTTATTTGACAGAGAGAGCAAGAGCAGGAGCACAAGCTGGGGGAGTGGGAGAGAGAAAAGCAGGCTTCCTGCTGAGCAGGGAGCCGGAATTGGGGCTTGATCCCAGGACCCTAGGATCATGATCTGAACTGAAGGCAGACGCTTAGACTGAGCCATCCAGGCACCCCAAATTTTTCAAACATCTAGAAAAGTTGAAACAACTTCACAGTGAACACCCATATGAGGAGTAGCTAGATTCTGTAACATTTCACTATGGTTGTTTCATCACTCATTTAATCATCTGCCAGCCAAGCCTCTTTTTTTTTTTTTTAATTGGATTTCAGAGTAAATTGCACATATCAGTACCTAAATGTTGTGTGTGGGTTTTTGTTCTGTAGCTATATCATGTCCTTATTTCAAATTTGTAAAGTTGGTACACAGTGGTAGCATAAGTTTCGAGTCGGGGAGTCTAGGTCGTGCGGTTGGTTGTGTCCAGGCCTTGGTTTCTGCTTGGGTCATGATCTTGGTGTCCTGAGTCAGGCTCTGTGCTCATTGTGGAGTCAGCTTGGGACTCTCTGTCCCTCTTCCTCCTGCTCCCTACTGCTTGTGCACTCTCTCTCAAATACATAAATCTTTTTTTTTTTTTTAAGATTTTATTTATTTATTTGACAGACAGAGATCACAAATAGGCAGAGAGGCAGGCAGAGAGAGAGGAGGAAGCAGGCTCCCCATGGAGCAGAGAGCCCGATGTAGGGCTTGATCCCAGGACCCTGGGATCATGACCCGAGCTGAAGGCAGAGACTTTAACCCAGGTGTCCCTCAAATACATAAATCTTAAAAAAAAAAAAAAAAAAATTAGTTTCAGATGTAATAAATGTTGATTTTTGAAAAATAAATTACCTTTGGCTTTAGCCTAAGATCTTACCTTAGCTGAAATTAAGAGTTGGATGCTTAACCGACTGAGCCACCCAGGCGCCCCAATAAATTTAAATTTGAGTAAATGACATGAAGTCTCATGGTAGCAACAGTTTGTAAGATCTTTGCTTACCTACAGAATGCTGTTCTTATTCACTCAGTAGAGCAGTGAATGAACTGGAGTGGACACATTCAATATAAATAATAGTATTCAGTTCCAAAAGTCATTAGTTATTAGAAAGCTAGATTTGGGTTTGTGTGGATGATCTGTACATACTGAGGGAGAAACTGAAATCCTACACAGTAATATCAGTCCCCAATTAGGGGGTTGTTACTGCTTTCATTTTCTTTTGTATATAATACAGCAGCTGCACAGCTTTTGTTTTCTTTATGTATCTTTTTGATTGTTGTTTGAGAGAACAGGAAAGAATGAAAATGATTTTCTTGAGTTTCCATTGATTTGCCATCTACTTATTCTCCAAATAGAAAGTTTACTGCAGAAACGAGAACACTGTCCTTTTATTTTTATTCTCTACCAGAAACTTGTGATGAGCTTAGAACTCTCACTGAGTAACTTTCCAAGTTTTAGGTTTTGTATGTGATCTAGATTTTATTGTAATTTTCCCTCTGCTTCTCTCATGCAAACAGGAAAGACAAAATGGCCCTCTATGACACTTGTAAAAACTACCCTTAATATGATCATGAATCATATATATGAATATACATATATATGACATATTTATATACATATCCTTATTATAGTGAATTACAAAGGAGAAAGTGACTGCCTAAATCTGAAAGTGAGAAATATGAAAGTATTTAGAGCTTCGAGGAACTCTTTGGCTTTTTTTCTTAAGAGAATCATGCGTGTTTATGCTGAATTACTACCTGTTATTTTCAGGTCTCTGTCACTAGTGAGGATGAAGGAATGGTATACAGCAGCTTGTCTCACATACCTACTGTGCACACTCATGATTTGTTTAGATGAGGTACTTGCTTTTAGCAGCTTAGTGTTGCCGCTGGAGCAGTGGGTGTAAAGTGGAGGTATTGTACATTTTTAGTTGCTGCAAAGTTTTCAGATGCTTAACTTGTAAAATCATAAAGATGGGAAATCACTTTAGATTCATATGAACTAATCTCGATTTTGGGGAAGCAGTTAAGTGACTTATGCAATACACAGTGATAGAGGCAGAACAGAAACCTAATTCTTAGGTTTCTTTTCTTTCTTTCTTTTTTTTAAGATTTTATATTTATTTATTTGACAGACAGAGATCACAATTTGGCAGAGAGGCAGGCAGAGAGAGAGAGAGGGGAAGCAGGCTCCCAGCCCAGCAGAGAGCCTGACATAGGGCTTGATCCCAGGACCCTGGGATCATGACCTGAGCAGAAGGCAGAGGCTTTAACCCACTGAGTCACCCAGTCGCCCCTTAAGTTTCTTTACTCAAAGAACTTTCTGATTTGTGTAGTTAAATCTGGGTGTAAGAGAGTTGTTATTTAATCCAAACATAAATTATGATATATTCAAACTGCTTAAGTATTAATAGAAGAAAATTTGTCTGACAAAGCTCAACTTAATGTTTTGTTTTGTTTTGTTTTGTTTTTATTAAACAGTCCTGGAGAGATCATCTAACTTTTGGGCCTTCAGTATCTACATCTATAAAAACAATCAAGGGCTCTTGATGGGTCCTGTTATGTCTAAATGTTCTTTTCCAAAAATGAAAAAAAATTAAAACAATTTTATAGAGAATCATACTTACTCTTCCCCAGAGAAAATCAGATCAAATTACATTTGGAAAAATTAAGTTACCTTTTAGTGTATACTGGATTTTAATAATCGTTAAACACTGGTAAACCCTGATGTAAAGGGAAGCTTTATTATTTCAAGGCATTTAAGGAAATGAATATTAACTTAGAATAGGTTAAGTTTATCTTGTTTAGAGGTGACCTTATGTTCCAGAGGTGACATGAATAACATAGTGAATAGAAACCTGTGTCAACTTTATGGTCTCTCTGATTGTGGTATCTTGGGTATTTCGAGGCTTAGAGCCATACTTAAAGTGGGCACTTTGATGCTACTTTGGGAGCCTTATTTTGCTTGTAGCTGTGTAATGGAATGACTCAAAGTCTCAGAGTTTTCCAGCTTAGGTCCTACTAAAACCCCAGTGTTTCTTCATCTTTACACACTCAGATCCCCTAGTTAATCAAAGCATAATTCTTTTTTTATGGGAGAGGCAGGGGAAAAGGGAGAAGTGGACTCCCCACTGGGCAGGAAGCCCAACAAGGGACTGGATCCCAGGATCCCTGAGATCATTACCTGAGCCAAAGACCGACACTTAACCACCTGAGCCACCTGTGTGCCCCAATCTTGTGACCAAGAGTCACAAGCTCTACTGACTGAGCCAGCCAGGTGCCCCTGCCCTCCTTTTTGTTTTTAATTGAGCTATAATTTACATACCATAAAATTTAGCCTTTTATTTTATTTATTTTTAAAGATTTTATTTATTTATTTAACAGAGAGTGATTACAAGTAGGCAGAGAGGCAGGCAGAGAGAGAGGGGGGAAGCAGGCTCTCTGCTGAGCAGAGAGCCCGATGTGGGGCTTGATCCCAGACCTGAGCTGAAGGCAGAGGCTTAACCCACTGAGCCACCCAGGTGCCCCAAATTTAGCCTTTTAAATTCTATGATTTATAGAATCATTATAAAATAGATGTTTTAATATATGCACAAAGTTGTACGACCATCACCACCGTCTAAGCTTAGAACATTTTCATAACCCCAAAGAGAAACTCCATACTCATTAGCAGCCACTCATTTCCCTTTCCCAGCCTCTGGCAACCACTAATCTACTTTCTTCTCTGGATTTGCTATTCTGGATATTTCATATAAATGGAACCATGTAAGATGTGGTCTAGTTTCTTTCATTTAGCACAATATTTTCAAAGATCATCCATGATTGAGTAATATGCCATTGTATGGATAAGCCACATTTTGCTTATTCATTCATGATACAGTAGACTTGGGTTTTCACTTTTTAGCTTATTTTCATTATTATGAATAATGCTGCTATGAACAAGTCTTTATACAGTTACAGCTATTTTCTCAGGGATAATTTTGGAGCAAAATTCTTACCTTCTTTGGACATAATGTGGCATAACGTAAGCCTTCATTGACCAGCACAGAGACTTACCTGTTTGTCAAGTGTAAGCTTGAAACAGTGATGGGATTTTTACCTAAAAGAATTTTTTTTTTTTGCCAGAAATATGTAGATGGTTGAAACATGAACCTCCTATAAAAATTAATGTGAAATTGAATTTCTTGAGTACATTTGGTTTTAGCCTTCTGAACAAATAACTTGGCCTGGTTATAATTTTAGGTCAGTTTTGTCTCCTTAGTGATTAAAATATTGCCATTATTTGTGTACCAAAAATTATCCCTCCCCTTATCTGAAGAAATATTTATTTCGTATTGCTAATTTAAAGTTAAAGACAGGGGCGTCTGGTTGATTCAGTTGAGCGTCTGCCTTTGGCTCAGATCATGATCCCAGGGTCCTGGGATCAAGCCCCACATTTCGGAGGGTGGGGGGTCCCTGGTCATCGGGAAGCCTGCTTCTCCCTTTCCCACTCCCCCTACTTGCTTTCCCTCTCTTGTTATGTCTGTCAAACAAATAAATAAAATCATAAAAAAAATACAAAATTTGGGGCGCCTGGGTGGCTCAGTGGGTTAAAGCCTCTGCCCTTGGCTCAGGTCATGATCCCAGGGTCCTGGGATCGAGCCCCGTGTCAGGCTCTCTGCTGGGCTGGAAGCCTGCTTCCCCTCTCTCTCTCTGCCTGCCTCTCTGCCTACTTGTGACCTCTGTCTGTCAAATAAATAAATAAAATCTTTAGAAAAATATGTATATATAAAGTTAAAGACAGGGAATTGCCACAATGTATACTTTAAATATCTTATGCTTTTATATGTCATTTATATCTTTTTTTTTTAAGATTTTATTTATTTATTTGACAGAGAGAGATCATAAGTAGGCAGAGAGGCAGGCAGAGAGAGAGAGAGGGAAGCAGGCTCCCTGCCAAGCAGAGAGCCCCATGCGGGACTCGATCCCAGGACCCTGAGATCCTGACCCGAGCCGAAGGCAGCGGCTTAAACCACTGAGCCACCCAGGCGCCACTGTCATTTATATCTTAATAAAACCAAATTAAAAAATAAAAATCTAAACCCAAAATAAAAATAAAGACATAGAATGGAGGATTTCTTTTGAGAAATATGTGTTATAACCATTTTGCATTTTTATTCTTTCTCTGATATCCTCTACTATACTCAATATATCCTCTTTCCTCATACAAAGGTGATGGCAAAAACCTCCCAACTGATTAGTGATGGGAAAACTACATTTCTTGAGTACAAAACCATTTATTTTAAATAAATATAAATATCTGGGGGAAAGTGACTGGTTTTGGGCTTTTTTTTTTTTTTAAGATTTTATTTATTTATTTGACAGACAGAGATCACAAGTAGGCAGAGAGGCAGGCAGAGAGAGGAGGAAGCAGGCTCCCTGCTGAGCAGAGAGCCCGATGTGGGACTCCATCCCAGGACCCTGGGATCATGACCTGAGCTGAAGGTAGAGGCTTTAACCCACTGAGCCACCCAGGCACCCCTGGTTTTGGGCTTTTAAACTAGCTTATTTGCCCTTCTTAAAGTAATCAACTGGTAATTTTTATTCTCTGTACCTCTCTAAAGGCCTAAAACATTTTCTGCTCTTTTAATTTATTTTAATTTTAATTTTAATTTATTTATTTGACAGAGCGAGCACAAGTAGGCAGAGCAGCAGGCAGAGGGAGAGGGAGAAGCAGGCTGTATGCTGAGCTGGAAGCCAGGATCCCAAGACCCTGGGATCATGACCTGAGCCGAAGGCAGCTGCTGAACTGGCTGAGCCACCCAGGCGCCTCTGCTCTTTTTAAAAGTAACTGATTTACAAAACAAGATTCTTCCTAAGAGTATTTATGATCTAGGACTTTTGAAAAATGTATTTATTTGGCAGAGAGAGAGCACAAGCAAGGGGAGTGGCAGGCAGAGGGAGAGGGAGAAGCAGACTCCCTGCTGAGCGGGGAGCCCAAATCAGGACTCGATCCCAGGACCCTGGGACCATGACCCAAGCTGAAGGCAGACGCTTAACTGAGCCACCCACTCCCCCTGATTTAGGACAATTTAAAAAAAATTTCCTGTACTTTTAATTCCTTTTCTTCCTGCTTTTGGTTTTATTTGCATTTATTTTGTGCAGAATTTACTCCCAGGCCCTAAGTCCTTGCTTCTTCAGGGGTATTTTTTTCTTCTTTGCAGCCTCCTTTTCTGGTTTAGGAACAGCCTCCTGTTTTTCAGTAAGGATCATCTCAGTGGGGCAGAGTGAGCTCATGTCTGGGTAAATCCGACCATGGGCTCTATAAGTTTTTTTTTTTTTTTTCCCCTAAAGATTTTATTTATTTATTTGACAGACAGAGATCACAAGTAGGCAGAGAGGCAGGCAGAGAGAGAGGAAGGGAAGCAGGCTCCCTGCTGAGCAGAGAGCCTGATTCGGGGCTCCATCCCAGAACCCTGGGATCATGACCCAAGCGGAAGGCAGAGGCATTAACCCACTGAGCCACCCAGGTGCCCCGGCTCTATAACTTCTTGCTGCAACTTGGGGGCTTTGTTCCATTGGATGTGCTCAGTGACCAGATAATCTGTGTCTAAACCCTTAAGTTCAGTATTACTCTGCAGTTTTTAGCATTTGTAGTAAAAATTCAGCACTCTTTGGGCCACCGACCTTGTGTCCAGCCCCACCCACTGTTTGGCTTGGGCACATCTACCAACTCCACCAATACAGTGACAGGATGGCACACATTGCTTCTGTAAAGTGACAGCCTTCAGGTACTTGGTGGCTTTCAGATATACATACCCTTGATGACTTGGAAGGTTTCACATGTGTTCTTAAAGTGAACACAAAGATGTAAACCTCTTGATTTCCATGATTTTGTAGGGTTGTCTGGGTCAAGTGAGTAGTGAACCATTTTCAGAGATCACCTCAGGCTGCTTATGGGAACATCTAAAAACTTTTTTATTTATTTATTTTTTATTTATTTATTTATTTAACAGGCAGCGATCACAAGTAGGCAGAGAAGCAGGCAGAGAGAGAGGAGGAAGCAGGCTCCCTGTGGAGCAGAGAGCCCGATGCGGGGCTGGATCTCAGGACCCTGAGATCATGACCTGAGCCGAAGGTAGCAGCTTAATCCACTGAGCCACCCAGGCGCCCCTCTAAAAACTTTTTAATTCTATGCAGCATAAAAGTAACTTTAAGCTGGGATAATTAAATTTCTGTGTAGAGTTGATAGTAGCAAAACCAAAAATCTATTTGATAGAGGGAAATTATTTGTACAAGATACAGATCACTTTTCTAGTATAAATTTTTTTTTTTTTTTTTTTTTAAGATTTATTTGACAGAGATCACAAGTAGGCAGAGAGGCAGGCAGAGAGGCAGGCAGAGAGAGAGGCGGGGCGGGTGGGGCGGGGAGCAGACTCCCTGCTGAGCAAAGAGCCAGATGCAGGGCTCATCCCAGGACCCTGGGATCATGACCCCAGCCGAAGGTAGAGGCTTAACCCACTGAGCCACCCAGGCGCCCCAGTATAAATTGTTTTTACATAGCTGCTTGGAAAGAAACATGATGGTAGTTATCTCCCAAATACCTAGTTACCTATTCTTGATGGATAAGGACATTGTGTTCTCCTATTATTATTATAGAACTATTTTGGCGTACTTAGACTATAAGAATATTTGAATTGACTAGTTTTTTCTTCCCGTTGCTCACCTGTAGAGGACAGGTTTCTGTATAGCTGAGAAGCCTGACCAGTGGGATGTGGATATTTCAGAGGTTGTATTGTAGCATTGAGGCTCCAAAATGTCACTCGTATTTGTGAATTCTTGGGATCCTGCACTGCAGAGACGACTAACACTGTACTTAATTTCCTTACTCCCTTGCTAATGACATTTGAGGTCTCTTGTTCTTCCTTTGGTGCTGCCTTTTTTTTTTTTTTTTTTAAAGATTTTATTTCTTTATTTGAGAGAGGAGAGAGCAGGATCGCACAAGCAGGGGGAGTGGCAGAGGGGGAGGCAGGCTTCCTGTCGAGTAGGGATCCTGATGCGGCTCAGTTGCAGAACCCTGGGATCATGATCTGAGCCAATGACAGACACTTAACCGACTGAGCCGCCCAGCCTCCCCTGGTGCTTGGTTTTGTTTAATGAATGCCAGAAAAAAGGCAGTTCGTCTTTATCATTGACCGGTGTCAAAACCTGTGTGAAACATTGAGTCACTTAGTTTTTCATTTTATAGATTGTTTACATATGTAGAAGTAAGATAGTGGGATGGGGTTTATTAATCAAAGAACAAAAGATAAATTTGGACGTGCTAGATTAGTTCCATGTTCTAGAAAGAAAAAAAAAAAGAAAAGCTCAGGGGCATATTTATGAACCTTTAATCTGTCTGGTCAGACCTCTTTTTTTGCTGTGGAGATTTCTGTTCCAAGAAAAAGTTTGAACTATTCTTTATGGGTCTGCCAAAGCAGAAAGCAACCTATTTCTGAGTCATAGGAAATGTGTTAACAAATGTATTTGTAGACTTGGCAAAAGTTTTGTTTTTTTTTTAAACTAAGTTTTTCTTGAGGTAAGTTATTGAAAAATAGGACTGATAGTTCCATTTTGCTTCACTGTAGTTTTATGAATTACGTACTAGAATTAAAAGAGCAATGAAGGAGAGTTTGAAAGTCAGCATTCTAGTAGTCATATCACTAGGTAACTGCGTGTGTCATCCTTTGGACGATCTGAGGGTGCTAAAAGAGAACAGATGTGAAGAAATAATTATATGTGCTGCCGAAGCGAGCACGTGAAGAAATAATTAGTACTTACTTAGACGTATGTTCCTGGCAGGTGCTGTTGGCAGCTGCGGTCTGCACGAAAGCAGGAAAGGCTATTGTTTCTCGACAGTTTGTGGAGATGACCCGAACTCGGATTGAGGGCTTGTTAGCAGCTTTTCCAAAGCTCATGAACACTGGAAAACAACATACATTTGTTGAAACAGAGAGTGTAAGATATGTCTACCAGCCTATGGAGAAGCTGTACATGGTGCTGATCACGACCAAAAACAGTAACATCTTAGAAGATCTGGAGACCCTAAGGCTTTTCTCAAGAGTGGTAAGAGTCTTTTTGTAATCGTGGGCATAGTTTTCTGCTTTAAATTTTCACTGTGAAGCTCTTCTTTCCCCAAGCAGCTGATGCTTACCAGTTTGCATGCTGTATACTTCCCACCCCAACAGTTTATTGTTACAGCTGTTTATTCATTCAGCGGACACTGTGTGTCCTCCTAGGCTAGGGTACCCCAAAAGAGAATGTGCAAACTGACCTTCCATTTCTTAAGCTGTTGCTTCAGTCTGTTTTTGTGGTTCTGACACTTGTTTGTCCGTATTCTTAGATAATATTCATTAGGTAAGCCTTCTTGATACAGACACAACACACACAAACACACACTCACACACTTTCTCTCTCTCTCTCTCTCTCTATGTCAAAGTCTTGCTAACTTGCTATTTGGGTTCTTTGAAATTTGTGTATTTTATTTTATTCTAAATTTCTGTATTTTAAAGGATAAGACTTAGGGAACATAAAGGCTACTAAGTCTTAAATGTTTCCTTTCCATCTCTGCCCACGATTAGATCCCAGAGTACTGCCGAGCCTTGGAGGAGAATGAGATATCAGAGCACTGTTTTGATTTAATTTTTGCTTTTGATGAAATTGTTGCCCTGGGATACCGGGAGAATGTTAACCTGGCACAGATCAGAACCTTCACGGAAATGGATTCTCATGAGGAAAAGGTGTTTAGAGCGGTTAGAGAGGTAAATACATAGGGTCTTCTTTGGAACTTCTTGTTTGTGTGTCTTTCTTTTAGGCTTTACTGTTTTCCTGTTCTCATTTGCTAGTCTAGACTGTACTCAAAGCCACGTCCACGGATGTCTCTTTTTGTAGACCCAAGAACGTGAAGCCAAGGCTGAAATGCGGCGTAAAGCGAAGGAATTACAACAGGCCCGAAGAGATGCAGAGAGACAGGGCAAAAAAGCACCAGGATTTGGAGGATTTGGAAGCTCTGCAGTGTCTGGAGGCAGCACAGCTGCCATGATCACAGAGACCATCATTGAAACCGATAAACCAAAAGTGGCACCTGCACCAGCCAGGTATAATTCAGTGTATCACTGGCAACCCTAGACAGGCAGATGAAGGCTGTAAGTGTCTATTTTGGAGTGATACCTCATTTCTGGGCAAGTTGAAAATAATGAGTGACTTGATGTAAGATGTAATACTGAATTTGGCTACATAATAAAGGGATAAGGGAGAAATGTGGTGGGGGATTTTTTGTGTAAAAGAGACTTCTTTTATGGATTATACCATGAGAGTTGGCTTATATATTTTGGGAGAAGAGGGGATATTTAACTGTTCATAGAAAATGGATTTTTTAATCTTGGTGTGAATAGATTCCTGGGAGAATCTGTCAACTACCTGGAAGTATATGCCAGAGTTTTTTAATGCACGGGTATATTTATCAGGATGGAAAGTACAAAGTTTTCATCCAATCATGCATGCTTTTATAAATATACCTTTGGTCTTTAGGTCTTTGAAGCTTATGTATTATTTTATTTTATTTTATTTATTAGAGAAGGAGAGAGAGAAAAAGAGGGAGAATGAGCAGAGGGGAGAGGGAGATGCAAGCTTCCCACTGAGCAGGGAGCCCAGTGTGAGACTCAGTCCCAGGCCACTGGGATCATGTCAGTTAAGCCTAGGCACCTGAAGCTTACGTATTAATAGTGACTCAGCTGCCAGTTTGGGCAGGGAATAGTCTACTGTTCCACTAAACCCTAGGATGCTTGAGTTTTTCCTTTGATATCTTCACTTTGATCTTAAAGAACAGTTTCAGGGAAACCTTGAATGCTATGGGGTTATTAATTAATGCTTTTAGTTGTGATGTTTTTCTTATATTGTTATTTCTTCTTATTTCACCTAGGCCTTCAGGCCCCAGCAAGGCTTTGAAACTTGGAGCCAAAGGGAAGGAAGTAGATAATTTTGTGGACAAATTGAAATCTGAAGGTGAAACTATCATGTCCTCCAATATGGGCAAGCGTACTTCTGAAGCCATGAAAGTGCATGCGCCACCCATTAATATGGAAAGGTAAGCAGGAACTTTTTAAATAAGAACAGATCACATAATGTGTAAAAATGTTTATTTCAGTGCATTACAAATTTTTTGTGTATCTTTTAATTTTTCCTGATTTAAAAGACTTAGAGTATGTCCTAGATTTAACATGGCATCTTTTTTTTTCACTCCCATTACCATGATCGGGGGCTCTCAGCTATTTATTTTCTGTGGAATTTAGAACTTACCTTTCATTAAGTCTCTGCTGGCTACGTTTTTGTTTTTATTTTTCTGGTATGTGTATGGAGGAATGCAAAGGGAAAGGGAAATTGTTTTTTAAGATTTTATGAGCGAGAGAGTTCATGGGCACAGGTGTGGGGAAGGGCAGAGGAAGAAGGAGAGACTCTCAGGCAGGCTCGGCGCTTAGTGCAGAGCCCCACTGGGGGCCGCAGGGGGCTCGATCTCAGGACCCTGATATCATGACCTGAGCCAACAATAAGAGTCAGACACTTACCCAACTGAGCACCCCAGGCCCCCAAGTATGCTGGGTAAATTTAGTAATAACTTGTCGTGGGACCCCTGGCTGGCTTAGTTGGTGGAGCACGCAACTCTTGATCTCAGGGTTGTAGTTTGAGCCCCGTGTTAGATGTAGAGATTACTTAAATAAATAAAACTTTATTTAAATAAAAACTTGAGATAAAAAAATAATAAAACTTAAAAAAAGAAAAGTAATTTCTTGTTATGCCAAGTGTATGCCTGTTCTCTTAAAGTGTACTTGAATTAGAGCGCTAGAGCTGTGGTGTCCTCTGTGCTGTATTTTGGCAAGTCTTCTTTTAATTAAACTTTAAGGGGACCCAGTCTTTAATACAAAATTTATAAATATCTCTAACAGCAAATTAACATTATCTTTTGCCTTTTCAGTATTTAAACCCAGTAGAGAGGTTTTTTGTTTTTTTTTTTTTTTTTTTTTTTTTTTTAAGATTTATTTATTGGGGGGCGCCTGGGTGGCTCAGTGGGTTGAAGCCTCTGCCTTCGGCTCAGGTCGTGATCCCAGAGTCCTGGGATTGAGCCCTGCGTCGGCCTCTCTGCTTGGCGGGTGGGGAGCCTGCTTCTTCCTCTCTCTCTCCCTGCCTCTCTGCCTATTTGTGATCTCTGTCTGTCAAATGAATAAAATCTTTAAAAAAAAAAGATTGATTTATTGGACAGAGAGATCACAAGTAGGGAGAGAGGCAGGCGAGGGCGGGGGTGGAGGGGAAGCAGACTCCTTGGTGAGCAGAGAGCCCCATGGCGGGGCTCAATCTCAGGGCCCTGAGATCATGACCTGAGCTGAAGGCAGAGGCTTAGCCCACTGAGCCACCCAGGTGCCCCGAGAATTTTTTTTTAAGATTTTATTTGTCAGAGATAGAGAGCAAGTGGACGGGCAGAGGGAGAAGCAGGTCCCTGCTGAACAAGGAGTCTGATGCAGGACTCGATCCCAGGACTTTGGGATCATGACCTGAGCAGAAGGCAGATGCTTAACTGACAGCTACCCAGGCATCCTGAGTTTAGAATATTTTGATTTGTCTCTTATGTCAGGACTGGTCCATAACATATTTAGTTACCAAGTTCACATATTCATGACTCAGATTTCTTCACTTGAAGCCCAGGCTTCTCTGTTGCTGATAGTTTTGGGGTCAAGTGAAAGATGAGTCTGAGGGGCGCCTGGGTGGCTCAGTCGGTTAAGCGGCTGCCTTCACGCTTAGGTTGTGATTCCAGGTCCTGGGGTCGGACTCCCTGCTCAGCGGGGAGCCTGCTTCTCCCTCTCCCTCTCCTTCTTCCTCTGCCTGCTGCTCTGTCTATTTGTGCTGTCTCTCTCTCTCTCAAATAAATAAAATTGTTAAAAAAAAAAAAGAAAGATGAGTCTGAGAGGGTACTTTTATCAGGTGTGTGCAAGGTTATCTTGTATTTCCTGTTCTGTATGAGGTCAACAGGGCATGGATACAAATCTGAAGTCACTACAGCCCCTGTGCTGCTCCTAGTGGCTTTGAGTGAGACAGAGGCTTGACACTGTTTAAAAAAGATGTTGGAGGGGTGCCTGGGTGGCTCAGTGGGTTAAAGCCTCTGCCTTCAGATCGGGTCATGATCTCAGGGTCCTGGGATCAAGCCCTGTGTTGGGCTCTCTGCTCAGCGGGGAGCCTGCTTCCTCCTCTCTCTCTCTCTCTCTCTCTCTGCCTATTTGTGATCTCTGTCAAATAAATAAATAAAATCTTTAAAAAAAATAAAAAATATTGGAAACCATCATGTATCAGAAAGGGCTTGATACTCTTTTTAAATGATGCAATGTTTCTTGAGCATGGAGCAAACTCTTGTGAAAGTAAATGGGATCCTGTGTGTGTGATCAGGGGAGGGGGCGGAGATAGAGGGGCAGAATTGTAAGCAGACTTGCTGCTTCGTGTGGAGCCCAGTATGGGGCTCGATCTCACGACCTTGGGATCATGACCTGAGCTGAAACCAAGAGTTGGAGGCGGAACTGACTGAACCACCCAGGTGCCCTGCGTTGTTTTAAGATACACTCCTTTGGGGCAGTCCTGTTGGGACAACTCTCACTCTTGAGAGCTTTTTCTGTATCTCCACCTAATAAACTTCTGTGGCTTTACTCACTAAAAAAGCCAAACCAAAACAAAAAGATACACTCCTTTGTGGTCTTATGTATCATGCCTTTGTTTCTGGGAAGACTTTTATATGTTGGAACAAAGTAGGATGCCAGAGTATTCTTTTTAGTGTCTGCAGTTCACCCAGTTAAAAATAGCTTTAGTAAAAAAAAAATATGGATAGATTGTAATTAGTAATTGCCTAGAGCAGTAACACTTTGCATTTTACTGATTTTTTTATTAGGTTATACATTCATATAGTTCAAAATTTTGAAGGTTCAAAAAGTATCACAGAGGCCCCTGGGTGGCTTAGTCCGTTAAGTGTCCAACTCTTGATTTCGACTCACGTTGTGATCTCAGGCTCGTGAGACTGAGTGCCGTGTCAGGCTTATGCTCAGCATGGAATCTGCTGGTCCCTCTGCCTCTGCTCCTCCCCCTTCCTATTTAAGTAAATTAATTAAATTAAATCTAAGGGGAGAAAAAGTATCACAACAAAAAGTCTTTCTCCCCCCCCCATCCCGGCAAGTTTCTCTTTTTGGAGGCAACTAGTCTTAACTAGTTTTTTGGTATATTCTTTGGAGAAGTATAGTCTGTATGTAGGTGAATAAAAACATGTTATCTTCTTTTTTTTTATACCTAAGTGGTAGCATACTAGACACATTTTCCAATTACTTTTTTTACTTCCTTGTTTTGGAGATGAGAATATCCTTATTTGAAGCTATACAGACATGACATCTAATAATGCTTGATCATAGATTGGATCTTGTACTACTTTATTTTTTTTTCTTTTACAGCTTTTGTCCCTTTATTTATCTCATAGAGACACTGAACATGCTTGAGTGGGGGGAGGAGCAGAGGGGGAGAGAAAGAGAGAAAATCCCAAGCAGACTGCACTGCGCGTGGAAGCCAATGTAGGGCTCGATTCCAGGACCCTGAGATCATGACCTGAGGCGAAATCAAGAGTCAGACACTCGACCGACTGAGCTGTCCAGGCGCCCTGGGATCTTGTACTACTTTGAAGGACATTATTAGGTCAACTGACAGAACTGGCATATGGATGGTAGAGAAAGTATCGATGTCAGTTTGCGAAGTTAGTAACAGTGCTGTGGTTATGTAAGAGAATCTCCCTAGTCTCACACGATGTACTCTGAAGTGTTCAGGGGTAAAGGGCCAAGAGGTGTATAATCTGCCTGTGAGTGAATCAGGAAGAAAATAGTAGTTGCAGAGAGTATGCAAATGGTAAAACAAATAGTGGGATAAAATGTTAATTTATATTTAGTTTAATTTTAATTTTTTAGTTTTTGAAATTATTTTCAAATGAAAAGCATTTTTTAGTTTTTTACCTCTTTTCACAACTGCTTAGGATTCATTTTTGTGGATATACCTTAATGTATTTAAGCAGCTCCCTATTAATGGACATCTGTTTCCAAACTTTTGTAAACAGTTCTTCAGTGAATAACTACTATTGTTTGCACAGGTGGGAACTTTTCCGTGGGATAAAAGGTTTAATGTTTTAAATTCTGGGTATACAGCAACAGCATCTTAAAATAAGTTGTTGATGGCTAATCACTGTTAAACGCTGAAGAAAGGGAATTCTGGTTTCTGCCTTTATGAACAAATTTATTACTTTTTCTCTACAGTGTGCACATGAAGATTGAGGAGAAGATCACACTGACTTGTGGACGGGATGGAGGATTGCAGAATATGGAATTGCACGGCATGATCATGCTTAGGATCTCAGATGATAAATTTGGCCGCATTCGTCTTCATGTGGAAAATGAAGATAAGAAAGGGGTGCAGCTACAGGTGTGTAGAGGCTTTGGATAAGGGAGTATTAAGACTTCGGTTTGTCTGGGATGCCTGGGTGGCTCGGGCTAAATGTCTGCCTTCAGCCCCCGTCATGATCTCAGAGCCCTGGGATCCAGCCCTGTGTCAGATTGCCTGCTCAGCAGGGAGTCTGCTTCCCCTTTGCCTTCTGCCCTTCCCCCCAACCTGTGCTCTTTCTTGCTGTCTCTCTGTCTCTCAAATAAGTAAATAAAATCTTTTTTTTTTTTTAAGATTTTATTTATTTATTTGACAAAGAGATCACAGGTAGAGAGGCAGGCAGAGAGGGGAAGCAGGCTCCCCACTGAGCAGAGAGCCCAATGCAGGGCTTGATCCCAGGACCCTGAGATCATGACCTGAGGCAAAGGGGGAGGCTTAACCACTGAGCTACGTGGGTGCCCCTAAATAAAATTAAAAAAAAAAAAAATCACCTAATGACTTCAGTTTATTTGCCTAGCACAGTCTTTTTCAACTGGAGTTTCTCATGTGAACCACAGAACACAGAAAATTAATTTAGGTAGCTAGTGCCATTCTAGATGCCTAGGAAAGAAGTTAATTTATTACATACAGCAGATACCTTGAGGCAGTATATCTATTACCAGGTGGGTTGAGAGCAACTGACAGTTGTATTATGATACACTTTTAATAGTAGAATTAAATGAAAGGTCATTTTGAAATTGAATTAATGACTTCAAATCTTTAAGAAAGATACAGATAGATGCTTTTTTGTTACTGTTATGCAAAGAGTAAAATAGTTCAGGATATTGCTTGAAATACAGTTTTTTAAAAATGGCAAAGTTTTTTAGATTTATTTATTTACTGAGAGTGCGTGTGAGAGCAGGGGGAGGGGAATAGAGAAGCAAACTCCCTTTTGAGTGCCGAGCATGCTTTGGGTCTCAGTCCCAGGACCCTGAGATCATGATCTGAGCTGATGTCAGAAGCTTAACCAAATGAGCCACCCAGGCGCCCCTGAAGGGCAATATCTAGTGGTGTTTTTGAAAAGTTAATAAATATGTATGTTCTTCTACCTGGGTATGTATGAAGCTTCTTTGTATTATTACAGTTGTTTTGTCACATTTTATTTAAATGGTTGATCTTGTATTTCTTGTCATAAAAACAAATCATTTTCAGGGAAGGATATCTTTTTGTCTGTTTTTCCCCCATAATCAGCACAAAGTTGCCTTTTGGAAGTACTGCTTTATAGTTCTGATAACAACTTTGCTAGCACTTAAACTATATGTAGGCTACTGTCCAGGAGTATTTCTTTTCCCTTTTCTGTCTGTCTGTCTCTTTTTTTTTTTTTTTTAAGATTTTATTTATCAGAGAGAAAGAGAGGGTACAAGTGGAGTGAGGGACAGGAGAAGCAGACTCCCCACTGAGCAGGGATCCGTCACTAGGCTTGATCCTGGGACTCCAGGATCATGACCTGAGCAGACGTTTAAGTGATGAGCCACCCGGGCGCCCCTCCCTTTTCTGTCTTAATCTGACTTCTTTTAAAAGAACAACTTAGGGGCGCCTGGGTGGCTCAGTGGGTTAAAGCCTCTGCCTTCGGCTCAGGTCATGATCCCAGGGTCCTGGGATCGAGCCCTACATCGGGCTCTCTGCTCCGCAGGGAGCCTGCTTCCTCCTCTCTCTCTGCCTGCCTCTCTGCCTAGTTGTGATATCTCTCTGTCAAATAAATAAAAAATATTAAAAAAAAAAAACACAACAAAACAACTTACTGCTGTGCGCAGAATTGCAACTAACTTTCCACAGAGCTTTTCTCTCTCCTGCCTTCTGACTGTAGGGCCAGGACTGCTCTATGACCCAGGCATCTGATCAGTTGTGTTCTAGTTGGCTTGCTTGGCTCTACCAGGATGTTGCTTTCTATGAAGTATTTTTAGAAAGGACTTGGTTACAGGTTTTTAGCCTTTTAAATTACAAAATTATTAACTTGTCCAGTTACAAACAAAACACCTTAGAGTTGAAGTTACTTTTTTAAATTACTATTTTTTAAAAGATTATTTATTTTATTTATTTTTTAAAGATTTTATGTATTTGATATAGCACAAGTTAGTGGGTAGAAGGAGAGGGAGAAACAGGCTCCCGACTAAGCAGGGAGCCCAATGTGCAGCTTTGTCCCAGGCCCCTGGGATCATGACCTGAGCTGAAGGTGGATGCTTAACCAACTGAGCCATCCAGATGTCCCTAAAAGATTTATTTTATTTATTTATTTTATATAGAGAAAGTGCACTTGTGAGAGTTCAGGGTGGGGACGGGGACAAGGGACAGGGAGAGTGAGAATCTTAAGCAGACTCCTGTCAAACACAGAGCCCGATGCAGGGCCTGATCCCGTGATCCCAAGATCATAAACAGAGCTGAAATCAAGAGTCAGCCACTCAATGAACTGAGCCACTCTGGTGCCCCCAGTTCCTATTTTCAAAATGTCTTAAATCTTTTTGAAAGTCTTTAAAGAAGGGACATCTCTCTTTAAATCAAAAGAAATTGACATTCTGGGGCGCCTGGGTGGCTCAGTGGGTTAGGCCGCTGCCTTCGGCTCAGGTCATGATCTCAGGATCCTGGGATCGAGCCCCGCATTGGGCTCTCTGCTCGGCGGGAAGCCTGCTCCCTCCTCTCTCTCTCTGCCTGCCTCTCTGCCTACTTGTGATCTCTCTCTGTGTGTCAAATAAATAAATAAAATCTTAAAAAAAAAAAAAAAAGAAATTGACATTCTTTTAGGTACTCTATTTTATTTTATTTTTTTATTTTTTTAAAGATTTTATTTATTTATTTGACACACAGAGAGAGATCACAAGTAGGCAGAGAGGCAGGCAGAGAGAGAGAGGAGGAAGCAGGCTTCCTGCTGAGCAGAGAGCCCGATGTGGGGCTCGATCCCAGGACCCTGAGATCATGACCTGAGCCGAAGGCAGCGGCTTAACCCACTGAGCCACCCAGGCGCCCCTCTATTTTATTTTATTTTTTTTTAAGGAATTTTTTTTTTTTGAGATTTATTTATTTATTTGACAGAGAGAGAGAGAGATCACAAGTAGGCAGAGAGGTAGGCAGAGAGGAGAAGCAGACTCCCTGCAGAGCAGAGAGCCCAATGTGGGGCTCGATCCCAGGACCCCGAGATCACGACCCGAGCCGAAGGCAGAGGCTTTAACCCACTGAGCCACTCAGGTGCCCCCCAGGATTTTGTTTTTTAAGTCATCTCTAACACCCAGTACAGACCCTGAAATCAGAACCCCGAGATCAGCAGCTGCGTGCTCCACCACCAGCAGAGCCAGCCAGGTGCCCCGTGGTCCTCTATTTTAGATGTTTAGATTATGGACCATGTAGGACCAGAGGGAGTTTGTTTCCTATCTTGTCATGTCTGAACTCAGAAGTTTTTCTTTTACTTTTCATTTCAGACCCATCCAAATGTAGATAAAAAACTTTTCACTGCAGAATCTCTGATTGGCTTGAAGAATCCAGAGAAGTCATTTCCAGTTAACAGTGACGTAGGAGTGCTAAAATGGAGGCTACAAACCACAGAAGAATCCTTTATTCCACTGACAAGTAAGTGCTTCTGGTCGGTCCCACTAAGCTGGTCTGCACGGAGAACAGAAATAGCCCGGCCTGTGCATGCTTATCTTCATTGCTGTAGCAAAATTCTTGTTGACAAAATGGCTTTCTTTCAAAATGGGCTCAGTGCTGCATTTTGTGTATTTTAATCACAAGTTTTCATTTTTTAATAGCTTTAATTTTGAAAGTTTTTTATAATAGTTTATATGAAGTTCTGCAGCTAGCTGTCAGCTTTCATTTGCCATTTTAACTTTTCTCCACTTTTTTTTTTTTAAAGATTGAGCCACCCAGGCGCCCCACTCTCCACTCTTTTTCTAATATTCAAGTATTCCTGCTTTGCTTTTCTTCTCAGTTAATTGCTGGCCCTCAGAGAGTGGAAATGGCTGTGATGTCAACATAGAATATGAGTTACAAGAAGATAATTTAGAACTGAATGATGTGATTATCACCATCCCGCTCCCGTAAGTGGTATCCCCCACATAATCATTTTTTCCTGTCCTGGGTTCATAGAAATAGTCTTTTGGAACTTGTTTTGGAGACAGCATTTAGTTGGCCTTCTGTTCTAAGATATCTGCTTCTTAAAATGTCCAGTTGTAGAAGAAACCAGTTACAAAAGTCCACAGTACCATATGCTCATATGACATTGGGACAGTGTTTTTCTCTTGGAACAGAAATCAGGAGGTGGAGGGGAAGGTGGTTGACTGCAACAGGGCACAAGAGAACTTTCGAGGACAGGGAAATGTTCTGTGATTTGACTGTGATGGTGTTTACAAGCTTACATACATTTTTCAAAGTGTGTTGAGCTGTATATGCTAAAAGGAATGGAGTCTACTGGTTTTAAAACCAACTCAAGGCCCATTGTAGTAGAGCTGTGTTTCCAGATGTTGGGCCTGTGTTTGTTCTTGTAGTAATGAAGACTTCCAGAAGGAGGAGCCACTTCTCAGTCCAAAAAAAAAAGGTCTTGGTTTTGTTTTGCAACTGAGAAATTGAGTCTGTCAGACTGAATTTTTTCTCTTTCACTTGGCTCACTAAACTTTCAGCTAAAGATGAGAATATGTTTTCAGGGGAACTACTGATTCTTGCTGGAGCACATATTTACATTAGTTTTCATAAATTTTCTAACAGTTTTATTGGTGTAACTGGCATACAGTAAACTACACATATTTAAGATGTACAGTTTGATAAGTTTTGACATGTATATACCTGTGAAACCGTCACCACAGTTAAGATAATGAAAATGTCCAGCATCCCCAGAAGATCAGTTCCAATAAGTTTTTATTTTTTATTATTATTTTTTTAATTCCAGTTAAGTTTTTAATGTGTGCTTAAATGGCCTACTTTGTAGGATCATCTGGAAATACTCTTTCCTTCAAGTTTATCTCACTAGCATTTCCAGTGAGTGGGCCCTGTTATTATGTCCCCGGTGAATCCGGCTCCTTTCTTCCACCTCTCAGCACCTGCCCCTCCCACGATTAAGTACAGGGTGTAATTATGAACACGCAATAAATGTATTCTTAGTGTATCTTTACTGTTATATTGCTTAATTATTATTGTAGAGAAAATGATATTGATTGGTCATTTTGTTTCACTTTTGATAATTCAGCCATTTACACGGCCAGGTCTGGTTTTTTCCTCATAATTTTCCATTTTAAAAAATATGCTCTATTATCAGTCTGTCCTTGATTGGAGTAACAGTCTTATTCTTCACAGCTTGGTTACTCTTTCAGAACAATAGGTGGCTGCCTTGAACCATTGTAGGGCTTGGGCATTGCTGACAGGTGTGGGTTTTGTTTTGTCAAGATTTATTTTACTAGGCTATTTTTAGGATGCCACAATTCTTAGGCCTCTCCATCTACCCTATAATTGTGGTTATGGTGGTTTCCTGTGTCTTAGTTTACTTTTGCAATAGTCTCCAGAAGAGACCCTTCCTTACACAACATTTTACCCTGTTATCCAGAACTGATCAAATCTGAGAGATCAGAATCGGAAGAAGAGCAGAGAGAAGAAACATGTATACAGTTGGGACCATAGAATTGAAAGGGGAGAGCTGATCATGTTGTTAAGTTCTTCTCTTTGTCTTCCTTATTTACTCTGCCCCTAATACAAGCACTGAATGGCACTGGGGAATGAAAAGATGGTAAATTTGCAATGTGTAGGAGTGGGTGACGCCGCCTGTCAGCCACATGTGAGGGTGCAGAGTACATCCTAACTAGCCCTGGGTCTCCGGCTGATTAAGGACAGCTGTGTGTCTCTTTTTCCCATCATGTTCACATACTGGGCAGGGCTGATTGTGTTTTCACTTATCCTGTAAAAGTCCACTTACTGGATTGTAAATCAGACCCACTGGCGTCAGCTACAGGTTTTGAAACATTCTAAAATCTTTTGAAGACATCTTCCCACAGGCCCAAATTCATCTTCATTTTAATTCGCCATGTAATGATGTGTGAGGTTTTGCCCTGCTACTATCAACCTGTTTGCCCCCATGATCACCAAAGAGAGCTGCAGTATGGTGAAATTCCTTCTTGACAAGGCAACAAACCCTTGGTGCAGAATTTTTGAAAACATATCCTACTTCACACATTTGTCAGTTTCAGTCCCCTGCTAGGTCGGGATCTAATCCACAAGCTGGAGCTGCCCATGGATATCTCTGCCAGTTACCTGTGGTTGCATGTGTCTGTATCTATAAAGCCAGTGAGTGAGATCCTTGGCCAAGGTGCTAGGACTTTGTTTGATCCTTGAAGTTATTAGGGAGCCTCATTTTTTTCTAGAACCATAAAAAAGTGGGCAGAATTTGAGGAACATAATCAAATTCAGGGCTGATTTTCCTTGGCAGAGTTCTTCCAGCTTTGGACAGCTAAGGTGACACAAGTGTTTCTCATGACAGATCTGGGGTGGGTGCCCCAGTGATTGGGGAGATCGATGGCGAGTATCGACACGACAGCCGACGAAATACCTTGGAGTGGTGCCTGCCAGTGATTGATGCCAAAAATAAGAGTGGCAGCCTCGAGTTCAGCATTGCTGGGCAGCCCAACGACTTCTTCCCTGTTCAAGTCTCCTTCATCTCTAAAAGAAACTACTGTAACATACAGGTATTCCCTTTTAATCAAGAGCACATAGTAGGATGGATGCCAGATAAACAGAATGGCATCAAAAGTCAGAAAAGCTGGGCGCTTGCCTGGCTCAGTCCATAGAGCATGTGACTCTTGACCCTCAGGTCATGTGTTCAGGTCCTGTGTTGGGCTCAGAGCTTACTTTAAAAAGAAAAAAAATTAGAAAAGCTAGTATTCCCTGTGGATTCCATTATTGAATTTCATTGTATGATCTTAGTCAAATTCCTCTCCTGCTTTAACTCATTTTTTTTCTCTAGATTGGACATGGTAAAGAAACTGAATATGAATACATGTAAAAGTATTTATGGATTGTGCAGGATTTGTATATCTTAGTTGCCTATTTTAAGAAAATAATCTCATGCATTTTAAAAGCTGTTGACCAGAACAGCCAACCCATGGTTTTATAATGCTTCTTATTTTTAAATTTTATTTATTTATGGTTTTATTTATTTATTTGACAGAGAGTGCACAAGCAAGGGTAGTGGCAGGCACAAGGAGAAGCAGGCTCCCCATGGAGTAAGGAGCCCAGTGTGGGGCTTGATCCCGGGACCCTGGGATCATGACCTGAGCCATCCAGGCACCCCTATTTTTTAATCTTTAAATTTTTTAAATTTTTGTTTGTGTTTTGTTTTGTAATGTCTTGTATATGTTACTTGGTTTGAACCCAAGGATGGAAAGAAAGTTTTGTTTCATTTTGTTATTTATTTATTTATTTTAAAGATTTGTTTATTTGAGAGAGAGAGGGAGAGAAAGAGCACGAGCGGGGGTGAGGGCCAAAGAGGGAGAAGCAGACTCCCCACTGAGCAGGGAGCCTGATCTGGGCCTTGATCCCAGGATCCTGAGATCACTACTTGAGCTGAAGGCAGATACTTAACAAACTGAGCCACCAGGCATCCCCAAGAAAGTTTTTAATTTGGAAGGTAAAATTACTTCCCCGCAAAAATGATTCTAATACAAATGAATACAATATTTGGACTATTCGGGGCACCTGGGTGGCTCAGTCGGTTAAGCATCCAGCTCTTGGTTTCAGCTCCAGTCATGATTTCGGTCGTGGGATCAAGTCTCCATGATCAGCATGAAGTAGGCTTCTCCCTCTCCCTCTGCTACCCTTCTCGCTTGTGCACATACTCTCTCTGAAATAAATAAGATCTTTTTTAAAAACCCACAGTAGAGGGGTCTGGGTGGCTCAGTGGGTTAAAGACTCTGCCTTCGGCTCAGGTCATGATCCCAGGGTCCTGGGATTGAGCTCCGCATCGGGCTCCCAGCTCAGCAGGGAGCCTGCTTCCCCCTCTCTCTGCCTGCCTCTCTGCTTCTGATCTCTGCCTGTCAAATAAATAAATAAAGACCTTTAAAAAAAAACAACCAATATTTGGATTATTTATGTTGCAGTTTCCCTTTGTTAATACAGAAAATCATGAGCCATTTCTGTTGCAGACCTTGTCCTTTAGATAAGCAAAGTGATGGATATTTGTGAACCCTTTCTTTAGATCATTATTTTTAACTCATTGCTCCTCTTCTTTTTGAAGTTGCATTACAAGGACCCAATTTATATTTTTATTTTCTCCTCTGACTTGTTGATTTGCTGATTGTGGCACTATCTTGTCTTCCCAGATGGTCTCTATCTCTCCTATTAAGTGCTTAGGAGGTTACAGTTTCCTTCCTGTGTTGGATAATTCCAAAAAGCACTTCTCTCTCCACTCTCAGTTATTGGCATAAGCCCATGATTATTGGGAGTACAGGCTTGAAACCAACACATGAGATAGAAATGGGTACATTTTCCTGTTTGGGACAATTCGAAGAGTAGGGCTCTCTGAAAACCTCATTAGAAAATCAGTGGTTCAAGCTTGTATTGATGCCATTACAGGCACTTAGTGTTACAGGTAATTCATTAAACTAGACATTTACAGTGAAAAAGAGAAAACAAGATCTCATCGAAGGATCCAGCCATGTCTAGAAATAAGTGTGATAGGGCAGTTTAGTGAGACTTGGAGAGCAAATCAGACAAATGAAGTTGAAGAGTCAGAATATTGCATTTTGGGTCAAAATATTAATCGATCAGCCTAATTAAATGTCTGTGAACTTTCCTTCGGGGCAGGACCTGAGGAGTGGCCACTTATTCTAGATCTTTTACTTGATAGCACTGTACATCTCATGCAAACAGTTGTCTTTTCTGCCTAGAAAGTAAGTTAATCCTGTTGGTGGGAAGAGTGATGCTGTAAGCCACAATTGTGAATTGAACTTCTTAGTGTTTTTGCATTATTTTTAATATTGCTGTTAGGGAGTTTGTTCTGTCCTGAGAATATATCAGCACCATGGAGACTCGATCTCCTGCTGCTTTACCTCACTCTTTGTTTGTTTCCCTAGGTTACCAAAGTGACCCAGGTAGATGGAAACAGCCCCGTAAGGTTTTCCACAGAGACCACTTTCCTAGTGGATAAGTATGAAATCCTGTAATACCAAGAAGAGGGAACCAGAAAAGAAAATTTTCAGATTAATAAAGAAGAAGCCAACCGTGGCTGAAGAGTTTTTTCCAAATCTACAAGCCATTGGAGACCCTTTTTTTCTGGTACAATGCACGATTCTCTGCGCGCAAGGACCCTCAACTCACCCTCAGTGTTCAAGTGTCACAGAGACGTTCTTTGGCAAAGAAAGACAAAACATAAAGGGAAAGGCTGCTGATTTCTTTGGCAGATTTTACTGGCCAGCAGGAAAGCAAGCTCTCCAGAGAAAGCCCCCCAGTTAAACAGCTTCTCTTCCTTTGCCTCATTGTTGCTCCTTTGTTTTAATCCCTAAATGTGGTTACATTTCATACTTCATTTTTAAAAAGTTTTCTCTGCAAATTTTCTTTTTTTTTTTCCTCTCTTTTTTCTCTGCAAATTTTAATCTTTCATACTCCTTTCCTTTACCTTCAGTTTTTCTCTTTCTGTACCTCAGTCAAGTGCTAGGATCATCGTATATAGGCATTGTATTCGTTTGGCACTCCTGGGAACTGGTTGAACTAATGCATCCTCGATCTTTGGACTATATAGGCAAACTGCTTAAGGGGTATGAGGTCTAGAAGTTAACAGATAAGGGTGTACTTTGTCCTTTTCCTATGTCTACTCGTCCCTCCATTCCTTTGCATGTTGTTTTTCTTCCAGTTGTGTCCCTCTAGTTTAGAACAGTACTGTGAATCCCACTTGTGCCAGTAGTAAAGACCACTGAGAAGCAGCTTTTGGTGGCACAACCCCCACTTGCAAGATGTCTGAGAGGTGAATGGTTATGTCCAGTGAGGGCTTTCACATCTGCAGGTAATCCTGTCTGCTGCTGGCGCTACCCAAGCTTCTGGTTCTCAGCACTCTGGGTACTTCAGCTAAAACATAAAAAACTCACGGTCTTTGTAATCCATTCACATGTCCTTGAATTCACCACCTCCTTTTTCCTGGCTCTTCTCTGTGTTCTCAGTCCTTTCCTGTCTTTTTTCCTGTCTCTGAAGTCCTTCATTTTTGTCCCTTGAGCCCTCTTTGATGAGTGTCCTCATGTCCCCTCTTATCCATTACTTGTGCAGTGGAGAAGGCTGCATCAGGCAGCCCAGCGTTGGCTTTCTAACTCAGTGTTGCACTTGGTAGGGTTGCTGGGGCTACTGCTAGGCTGCAGCCCCAGGCCGGGGAGGGGGGGGGAGGCAGATGACGAGATGACCTGCTGCACTTCCAGCTGGCTGGAGAGGACCACTCCCACTCCCACTTGGGATGACATCGGGCCTCCCCTGCAAAGAGTGTACTGTCCTCGAAGCAAAGCAGTCACACACAGATGGCCATGGGTGGAATTGTTTGCCAAAGAAATTTCTGGCCTTTCCCTTTCCCTTAACTGCATCAGGGAAGAATCCTTATCTCTGGCTTGGTTTCCACATGAGGTTTTTTTTGAGGAAGGGGACTGGGACAAGAAATCTGTCATGTAGTTAAGTAGGCAAGAGATCTTATTAATCCAGTTTTGTTTGAAAGTTGCTTGTCCATATGATTTTTTTAAAGTTGTTTAGTTTCACAACTTTTTTTTTTTCTGAAATTACTTTTGGGGTAATATTTAAAATGAGAGATGTTTTGTAACCCTGTAAAATACATAGGGAATATAACATTCCAGTGTACACAAAGAAGGAAAATTCTTTAATCAAATAAAGAGTATTATAAAATGAATGTTTATTAGATTCTTGACTCTCTCATACTCTGGTGTCTCCTTGCTAATTTGAGATAATGTAATGGGATCTAAGTTTAAAAATTAATGATATTTTTTTTTAAGAGAAAAGAATCTCTACCTGAGAGTACTCGCTGCCTTTCCCTACATTACAGGTACGATGCCTCCGCGTGTGTTCTCTGTGTGAGCGTGCACATACGTACACACGTGTGCTCCGGTCCGTGGAGCTTCTCAAGTTGATGCTACTTAAGCACTTTTGGTTTTAATTTTGTCAGGGATAGTTGTAGAGTCAGAAACATGAGACTTCGTCTGTAAAGAATAACAATGATCAGTGATCTCTCAGAGCATTCTCTTCCCCATTAGAGCAACGGTGATAAGAAGTAAGTGATCCCGCGGGGGGGATAGATGCTTGGGGGGGGGGGGGGGGTTTGCTAATTCCCTCAGGAAAGATTTCATCCTAACTTTGTTTTTATTTAACTTAAAAAAACTATTGACTGTCAGCAGATTTTTTGGAACACAAATTACTCTCTGTAGTGAGTGGGAATGATGAAGTTTTTATCTTCATGGTGAAAGCCAAGAGTGAATTTTTTTTCCTTAAGAGAATTAATTAACAAAGTCTCTGGTCTCTGCAGCGTGTTGTGGCTCCAACAATGTAATCCTAGCCCAGGGAAGCTCACCAGGGCGGAGCGATGGCCCTGACTGGCAGCTAAGTCCCACCACCTCATCCAGTGGACTTCTTGTTGGCCTCCTGTGAGGGAGACTAACAAAATAATTAGATCTGACTGAGCATTCTGTTTAATGTAGGAGGTTTGTGCTTCCTGCTTTGAATTAATTAATTCCACACAGAGGAGGTAGGGAACACACCTCGTGGTCAGGAATTCCTTTTTAAAAAGATCTGTAAGTCATCTACTTACAGATCCCCTGGATCTATCAGCCGGTGCATCTGGGGCTCGGGAAGCTTTGCCGTCCAATTAATGGGAAGTTCTTCACACTGAGTAGCGCGTCCAATTAATGGGAAGTTCTTCACACTGAGTAGCGCTTGGAGAGATTTCCAGGGTTGATACAGAGTAGCTTTTTTAAGCAGTTCACATCTGGTTGGGCTCATTGGAGGAAGACAAAAATAGAAAAAGCCCCTATCCTCAAGAAGGTGAAAGTCTAACTAGAAGCAATGGCTGAATCTGCTTACAAAACCTCTTCGCCTCAGGTAGACCAGTGTTAACCACAGCTGGTCTCAGTGAGGGTGAGGAATATCTGCCTTCTAGGCTTCAGAGGAATCTCTCAAAAGTAAGTAAAAGCTCGGGGTGCCTGGGTGGCTCAGTGGGTTGAGCCTCTGCCTTCAACTCAGGTCATGGTCTCAGGGTCCTGGGATCGAGCCCCACATCAAGCTCTCTGCTTGGCAGGGAGCCTGCTTCCTACCCTCCCCGCCCCAACGCCAGCCTCTGCTTGCCTCTCTGCCTACTTGTGATCTCTCTCTGTTAAATAAATAAATAAGATCTTTAAAAAAAAAAGAAAGTAAAAACTCGGAATTAACTCCCCTTTATGCACATCTCATTGCAACCATTCTCTCCCTCCATTCCCTCCCCCAAGCCCCCTTTGGTAAATCTGTTCGCAGCTACAGAGCTCTGAAAGTCCTAGAAGCTCCACAGCAATTGCGTGCTGTAAGTTGCTCCTACCCAAGGTGAGAAAGCCTCCCCCCAGGTGTCGGTCTCCCGTCTTACCCTCGGGAGTTAGGGGTTTACGTGGCGCTAGACCTTAGGAAGACTGTACCTTTCCAAACTAAGCTGCTGCCCACTCTGACGCAAGAGGTCAGGCAACCAAGCAGTTTTCAGGAGCTCGGGTCACTTCTTATTCCCCCACCACCCACAGACATTTTTTTTTTTTGCCTTGCTGCTCATAGGGCAGGGGTTAAATGGTTATTAAGGGCTTAGTCCAATTCTCGAAAGCTCCCATAATCGAACTCGGTGTGATCAGGTTGCTAACCAAACGGGCTAGTTGAAAAAGAGGCATTATAATGTCAAGGCAATGAGGGAAGTGGAAATGGGTCTTGTTTCCCATTCTTTTGCCCAAATCAGTGCTTGTTCTGTTCAGCTCATGGGAAGGTCCTGAGCCTACATGGATGTAGATGAGTCTTCCCCCATGACCCAAACTGCCCACTCAGCTCCCGTGTCTCAGCTTTGGGTCTAAGCGTGGATTGTGCAATTTTTAGGACAAGCTGAGGAGAGACCTGCTGAAGAAAGGTTTGAACTTTTCCTCAAGTTTGATGCAGGGAGGAGTCACTTGATTGCTGTCACTGCATCTACACCAATGATGCCTGAGTTCAGGATCCAGAGAGGCCAGAACGGAGAACTTGAGAAGATGTGACTCTACAGGGTTTGCCTGCTGTAATGAGCAACAGCGGCCTCCTCCTGGGGCTGGAGGGAGCACGGTGCGAGAGGAGGGACAGAGGTGGGAAGAGGGCCTAGGCGAAGGCAGGAGGGATGTGGAAATAGACTCCTGACATTCATAGCCAAGTGCAGAGGGCCTTTGCAAACCCGCTCTTCCTTCCACACCCAGCCTTTGCCCTCTCCCCCCTGCTTCCACTTCGGAAAGTCTGAAGCATGCTTGGAAAGCTGTTTTCTGCTTTCTTCTCTCTTCCTCCCCCTTTCCTGAGCTCCCAGCTGCTCGACCTCTTGCGTAATTGTGAGAGAGCACTGAGTTTTTTGATGGGCTCCAGATGTGCCGCGGGTGGGGGTGGAGGGTGGGGCGGTAGGTCCCTGGTCCCCTGAGTGCTCTAACTGTGGGAACATAGGGCCTCAACCCAGCAGGAGGACACATTGCACAGAGCGTTGGGGTTAGCTGGTCCCTGAGTGGGAGGATAGAGAAGGTGGGTGCTGTTTCACCCCCTTCCTCAGCATCAGCTGCCTTGTGGCAGGCTCCATCCTTCCCTGAAATTCCTTCCGACCGACCGAGATGGTACAGAAGATCGGGGAGTTGTGAAACAGTTACGTGAAAAGACTCCGAGGTACCCCGGAGCCCCTTCTCTCAGATGCTGGGTCTTGGCATCTAGGATACAACAGTTTGGGTTTTATTTCTTTTTCTTTTACCAGAATAGTCTGAAAATTACTGTTGTGATCAGTCTCATGAAAGGTGGCCAGAGTTAAAACACTTTCATGAGCTTCAAACAGTATGAAGAGAGGAAGAATAAGAGGCTTCCTCCCCATCCCCCAAATTCTGAGGCTTCCTGGTACCCACGATGCCTGCTGGAGCCTTGCTTGTTTGACCTCTGTTAGCCACAGCTGGTAAGTGCAGTGTCTTTCCCCTCCCCCCTCCTGTCTACTGCCTGGCTCCAGTCAGCCCCAGCCTCCAGCAGTGGGGGGCCCCCCTGCTAATGCTGGCCCTGTCAATGAGTGACCAAAGACCTCTGCAGTTCAGCCTCCTGCTGTTCCAGGGTTAGGGAAAGAGGGCACAAACTGAAGCCACTGAATCAGAACAAGGTATGTTCATCCCAAAGAGGGCAAATTATTTTCTGCTCTCTGCCCCAGCTAGAAGCCTTGGGGGTTTTCTCGTCCCTCATTCTGTGAGGAGGAGTCTCAGGCTTCCTTGAGGGCAGGTTGAAGAGGTCTAGCCTAGCTGAGGTCAGCTCCCTAGGGCCTCCCCTGTCAGTCTCTTGGGGCAAGAGCTAGCTTTGCAAGGTAAGGGTCCACCATCTGAGCTGGATTTTGGGGTGGGGGTTGAGATGAAGAATGACCTCAACCAGGCTCAGTTTCTAGACTCCTCTTAGGTTTTTAGTCCCTCCTTCTCTCTCTCTTTCTTTCCTTCTTTCTTTCTTCTCTCTCTCTCTCTCTCTCTTCCTTTCATTTTAAAGATTTTATTTATTTATTTGACAGAGACACTGCAAGAGAGGGAACACAAGCAGGGGGAGTGGGAGAGGGAGAAGCAGGGTTTTCCATCCCAGGACCCTGAGATTGTGACCTGAGCCAAAGGCAGACTATTAATGACTGAGCCACCCAGGCGCCCCAAGTCCCTCCTTTTCTTCCATATTAACCCCCTACTCCTACAGAGACCCAAATTGCTCTAGGATGGTGTGCTCAGTTGTCTGCCTATGGCTTGCCTCGCCCCAGTTGTACGTCAGCAGGCCGTGGTAGGATGGATCTACGTGGATGGGGGCAAGTTCAGGTTTCTGTGCTTTACACTTTCCATGGCACTTTAACATGTCTTCCACCTCTCAGAAAAGTCTGTGAAGCCGGATGTGGAGGGTTATCAACCCCATTTACAGCTCTTCATGGCAGGGCTCGGAGGTGAGCACAAGGGGGTGAACCTGGGTACCTTCAGCAGATATTTTCTGGAATACTGAGACCAGGCAGGAGGGCTCTACGACCACGAGGTTCACTGGGAGCTACGGAGGACTCAGGCACCTAAGGTTTAAAAAAGAGGGGCGTGCAGGGGGAGAGAGTGAGAAATTGTCAAAAAACACCCTTTCAGAAGAGCCTTAAGGCCTTGGGGTGGAGGGTGGTCTAGGGGAGTCGGAAGGGGAGGGCAGGAGGGAGGAGGGGTGTGCGTGTGTTGATGGTAGTGGAGAGCCCAGCTGCAGAGAGGAACAAAGCGGGCGCTGTGCAGGCAGGGGGGTGGGGGGGCCTTGGGGGAGGTGCTGCTATGGGAAAGGGTGGGTGGGGGGACCTTGGGCTCCAGTTCCACAAGGGCGTCTTTGGCTGGCCTGGCAGGACGGGACGGGGGACGGGGGGTGGGGACTGGGGGGCGGGACCTTCTCGCTCTCCTCCCACTCAGCGGGCTCCCAGGGAAAAGCAACAGTGTCCTCCAGAGTCTGAGGCCGCGGCGGCCGCGCAAGGCGAGGGAACCGGTGTCCCCCTCTCCCCGCGCGAGGTAAGGACGCTCTCTCCCACTAGGCCCGTGGGTCTCGCTGGCTGCGCTGCTGGGACTGGATAAGGGGAAGTCCCAGGGCCTGGCGGGAGCCCTCAGATCAGCTCTGGGCTGGGGGGCCCAGAAGAAACCGTGTGGGAGGAGGGGGCGCCCCAGGTGAGCGTAGTGGGGTGGGGGGCGTCCAAAAGGGGTTTTGTGGGGAGCCGGCTTTTCTGCCAGCTGCTTGCTTTTGCCCTCCGGAGCCCCTGTCCGCGCAGCCGCCAGAGGGGGCCCTCGCGCTCCTCCCCGGAGGGACGCTGGTCCTTGCCCCCATCCAGACTCTCCTGCGGGCACCCAGATGGCCGGCCGGGCGGACACTCGCGGAGTCTCGTCCGCCTGCGCCGCACTCCTCCCACTCTCCGGCTGACGGCAGGCAGAGAGCCCTGCGCCGGGCGAGGGGGCTCTCCTGGGCCAACTCCGCTCCTGCCCCGGCCAGGCCGCGTCTATAGACGAGGAATGTGTGTGGAGTCCAGCCCGGAGGCGGTGGGAATCCGGGAGACACTCCTGTGTGTGTTTAGGAGACGGGAGGCACGTCCCGGGTCTCCCCAGCTCTCCTCCGAGGCCCCGCATCTTTAGGGGTCCGGGAGGCCGGATGGGGCACGCTTAGGGGAGGGAGCCCCAGGCTCTTGCCACACCCGTAGGGTCCGGATTCGCATCCCTAAAGGAGTTCCCCAAGGCGGGGGCTGAGCCAGCCATCCGGGTTCCCCCGGGATGGGGAAGTGCGCGCGGGCGGGTGGCCGGGGACTGGGGGCCGGGGGTGGCGCGGCCCAGGAGGGGCCGCCCGGCGCGGGGTTGCCGAGGCGCCCGACGCTTCCGCGGGAGCTGGGGTGAGCCGGGGCCTGGCCGGGCGGGTGACCGCGCGGCCCGGCTGGGGACCCAGGGAGCCGGGGCGGGGCTGCATTCTGGGCCCGTTAGCTCAACCGTCCCGGAGGCTCCCGGGCTGACTCATCCGACCGCCCGCAGACAAATACAAGCTCCCCACCACGTCAGGCATCCCACGCGGCGGACACGCACCGCGCCCCACCCCGTGTCACCACGCGCGCGCCCGCCGGGTCTCGGCCGCCGTCGCGCGTGGGGCAGCCTCCCGCACGCCGGGACCTCCGCCCGCAGTCCGCACGCGCTGCGCTCCCGGCACCCCAAGCCGGCGCTCACACGCGGGGCCCGCCGCGCTCACGCAGTTCCCGTCCGCACACCCGCCGCTCACACTCGCACCTCCCGTGCACCCTCGGGCCCCCCTTCCCGCAGCTGCCCCGCGGGGAGCGGGCGGTGTCGCAGCGGCCGCCCCTTTCCCCGGCCGCGTAAACAAGCGGCTCCTTCTCCCCGCCCGGCCAAAGAAAGGCCGCTTGTCCGGCGTGCGCGGCGGGCGGGGCGGCCCAACACTGCGGCCTTGTCCCACCTGGCGGCCCTGGGCAGCACAGGCTCCGGGCCAGCGAGGAGCCGCGCCCCGGCGGCAGTCCCACCCCGCCCGCAACCTCGGAGAGGGGCGCTCGCCAGCACCCCCTTCTCTCCCCCAGGAGAACCGGAGCCCCTCTCTCCCGCCTCCTCCTGGCTCTGCCCCCTGGGGCCTCTGCCGCCCCCCTGCGGTCCCGCCCCAACTTCAGGCCCCGGCTGCCCTCAGCCCCCCTGCTCCTCCCTTCCCCTGGTTCCCCGTCCCTCCGTTTCCCCCTCCACTGCCCTCTGTACCTTCTAGGGCTGCCCCTGGCCGTCGTCCCCTTTACTCGACGACCTCCGTGTTCTCCGTCTCTCCATCCCCTTCTTTGTCCCCCAGGCCCTCCGCCTCGCTGTCCCTCCGTCTCCACCCAGCTCTGAGTCCCGCGGAGAGGTTCCCCACCTTCTTCCCCTCCTGACAATCTCCCCAGCTCTCATTTTCTCTCCATCCCTCAGTCTCCGTCTTCCATCCTGCCCCTCCAATCCTGCGTCTCCCCTTACCCTCCTGGTCCCGCCGCTGAGCCCTCCTATCCCCCCTTCTCAAGTTCTCCCCACTCGGCCTTTCCACGCCCTTCCCCGGCCCCCGCCCTCCGGGCTCCCAGCCTCAGTTTCCTTCCCGTCCCGACTCCCTCCCCTGCCGGCCGCCCTTCCTTGAGGGCGGATGTGTGTCGGGAAAGCGAAGGCGGCGGCGGGCGGAGAGGGTCCCAGCTCGGCCCCTCAGGCCTCCGGCCACGGCCATGCGACGCCTGGGGCGAGGGTCCGGCTGGCCCCACCGGCCACAGGTGAGGGCTGGAGCGGCCCCGCGGGACTCCGGGGAGCGCAGGAGCGGGGCACCGCTGGGGGACTCGCCTGGGACCTCTGGCCAGGGGCCCGATTTGGAGCCTGGACTTCCTCCAGCGCCTGTTGGTTACAGGCCTTTTTGGCCCTTCCTCGGGCCTACCTTCCCCCTAGTTCGGGTGCCAAGACCCCAAGCGGTGACTCTGGACACCCACGAGGCGGAGAGGTCTGGGGACGGGCTGATCCCGCGTGGCCTCGCTGCCCACGCGTCCCCGCTGGGCGAGGAGGCCGGAGGGCCCGGGCCTTAGCGGGGTCACTCGCGGGAGCCCCGGCCTCGCCTGCCACGGGGTCCCCCCCCTGTTGCACGGCGGCTCCCGGCTCCCAGCCTCCGCCGCCCTGTCCCCAGGAGGTGCGGGAGGGCTCCGGAGAGCCGGGGCTGACCGCGGCGCCTCCCTCGCGTCCCTCCTTCGCGGGAGCCGGCCTTGAGCCGCAGGGGCCTTTTTTTGGCAGCGGGGCCGGGCGGGGCGCTCCGAGTGGGTAATTACTGCCGGGGGTGGTGGGTAGCCCTGTCCACGGAAGCGGGTTGGCCGCTGAGGGCGCCCGGACGCAGCGCCGCTTCGCGATCCGGGCCCGGGGTGGGGTCCGAGGAGAGCGCGCCCCCAGGTGGCCGCGGGACAGTCCCTTTGTCAAAGCGCCGCCGGGGTGCGACTGGGACGCGTCGGTCTGCTGTAGCTTTCCACTTCACCTGGGTTAAGTTTCTGAGCTGGGGCCACGGCCGCGAACCTGCTGATTTCTACATCTTTCCCGATCTTCTCCGTCTCTCCCCACACCCCCCTCCTGGTCTCCCCCTCTCCTTCACATTATTATTCCCTCCTCTCCTCGCATCAGTCTTGTTCCCCATCAACCTTATTCCTTTACGATCTTTATCTCCGCTTGAAATTCTTTGGTGCAAATAAATGAATAGGGTGATGGTGACGAATTTGATAGAAAAGGGGAAGGGACTTGTTCTAGATCTTGAAACCCATACTCATAACTGGCATGTTTATGGTGCTTTGCTTCACACAGTGTCATTTAATATAAGAGCTGAATCTCCAATCTTAAAATAAAGAAAAGAAAAGAAACCGTTTTATTGGGGCACCTGGGTGGCTCGGTTGGTTAGGTGTCTGCCTTCTGCTTGGGTTGTGATCCTCCCGTTCCAGGATCAAGCCCTGCCTTGGGCTCCCTGCTTGGTGGGGAGTCTGCTTCTCCCTCTCCCTCTCCCTCTCCCCACACCCCACTTGTGCTTTCACTTGCTCTCTCTCAAGTAAATAAAATCTTTAAAAAAAAAATAGGGCGCCTGGGTGGCCCCGTGGGTTAAGCCTCTGCCTTTGGCTCAGGTCATGATCTCAGGGTCCTGGGATTGAGTCCCGCAGCAGCATCATCGGGCTCTCTGCTCAGCGGGGAGCCTGCTTCCCCCTCTCTCAGCCTGCCTCTCTGCCTACTTGTGATCTCTCTGTCAAATAAACAAATAAAATCTATACAAAAAATAAAAAAAAAGTTTTATTGAGGTATAACGTATATATCATAAAATTCACTTAATTAAAGTGCACATTCAATGATTTTTTAGAGTATATTTACAGTTTCGTTTGAGAACAATTCCCTCACCCCAAAAAGAAATCTTGTGCCCATTTATAGTCACTCTCCATCCTACCCTTAGCCACAGGCAAGCACGAATCCAGACAATCTTTTGTGAAAAAGTCACTATTCCACTTTTATAAGAATGACTTGACACCCAGAGAATTTAAGTAACTTGTCCAAGATCCCACAGCTAATAAATCATAAAGTCAGGGTGAGAATTCAAGGCTCTTGCATCCCAGCCTAAATCTCTTTCCACCAAATGGTGATGCTGTTTCCTTCCCCAATATTTTTTTTTGTTTTCTTTTCTTACTCCCTCTTTTATGTAAACTCCCCATTCCCAGCCCACTCTCTCACCTCCCTTTCGTTGGAGAATGCTGAGGGCTTTCCCTGAGTGTAAGGAAACAGGACAGCAGGCAGGCTCTAACCCTGGAAATTCTTCCCCACAGCCAGATCTCCTGGGGAGGTGCCAGGCCAGCTTGGAACTTGGTGTAGGTTAACTGCCTTTGCCTTCCCTCTTCCCAGGCGAAGCTGGGGTGGGCCCCAGGCCGAATTCCGGTTTTTCTTCCGCCAGCTTGGGTGGACACAGTGACGGACATGATGCCGTCCAGGTCCGGAAGGGTGGAAGCTGGGAGGGTAAAATTAGTAACTCTCTAAGGCTGAGGCTCTTGGGCCCCATGGCTGGGGTCAGGCACTCCTTGGAATGCTGGCTCCTGCCCCCACTTCCTAAGTCACTCGGCCATGGTCGAGGGTTGGAAGAGAAAGTGGAGGGAAACCCTGCCTTCCTGGGTCTCCCTCCCACCTGGAGCCACTCTCTCTCCGTCATCCCCAGCCCCATGTCAGCAGCAAATGGGAAGCTTGTCACCTTAACAAGATGATCAAGGGACAGGCACACAGGCCCACATTCGTACCCAAAACCGTGTGCGAGGGAGAAAGGGATGCATGGAAAGAGCTTCAGTTCTGGCTCTCGAATCTACTCTACCCTTGGTTCTAAAGACCTAAGCTTCCTACCACACCAGATCAGATGAAGAACCCTAGAAAACTGTACTCCTGTTATTAGTCACCACTGAGGGGTTTTTCGCTGATTGTCTGGGAGTGAGGCTGCTTTCTGGGGAAGAGAAGGTGTAGGAGTTGAGACATACAGAAGGCGGGAATGGCTGAGTTCTTCCCGTGGTATCTCCTTTCAGCAGACACCCTGTGGAGACCCCTGGGGAAAAGAGACAAAGGGAGAGGCCGGAGAGGGTCTGAGGAAGGGAGTGCCTCAGCCCCGTCACCCACCTGGGAGGGGTGTCTCTGGCTACCAGTGTCCCCGGGGGAGTTCTTGGACCCCGGCTTCCCTGACTGAGGTAGATTTCCCCCACCTTACCTCTGGCTCCAGACGTCTCTGCCATGGAAGCCTAGCTCCTGGGTGTCTGAGGCAAGAAAGCATAGACATACAGGCGGGGCCTCTAGGGGTCTTTGGCTAATGGTGGCAAGGGTGAGGACTGGTGTGCTGGGTGTCTGCCCCTGAGCTGCTTCCACTTTTTCCTCTGCGTGAGTCTGCTGGGAATGAAGGTGACTGGTACCGCCCCTGCCCCTGGGGGCATGGCCCCAGACCCTATTGCTTTCTCTCTCCACCCTGGCCTCCCCACCAACACCTGCCTTCTGCTGTGTCCCCAGGAGCCGTGGAGCTCCAGGACCATGGAAGCTCTTAACAGGAACCAGGGAGGCCCCGGATGCAAGACCCAAGCAATGGTCAAGGTGAGCAGGTCAAGGCCAAGTGGCAAGAGGGCTGTTGGAGAGGGTGGGTTTGGCTCCTCTCGGGCCGGTGGCCCCAGCCCAGGGATGAGAGCAGCCACTCCTCTCCGCCCTTCCCCAGGTCCCAAGCCTATTAACAGCTGAGTCTTTATCTGAATCAGGTTAATTGGTTCACCCAGAATATACCCTTTGGAAGTCAGGAGCCGGTTTACAGACTGACCCCGGGCTGTGTCCCTCTCCTGGATCCCAGGCTCGGTCCTCCACTGTGATTCAGTTTCGCGGAGGCGAGCAGTGGCCAAGGGGATGGCCACCGACAAGTCTACAGGGACAAGTCTGCATTGGCCCCTTCTCCTCTCCAGCACCCACCTGCTCCTCTCACTTTCTCCTTTTTTCTGTCTTAATAGACAAAGGGGGCAGTTAAGCCAAGGCTTGAGAGAAATCCAGTGGGACGAGTTAGTGGCCTAGATTCAGATCTCATTTCAATTTAGTGTCATAATGCTCCATGCAAGATTTTGGGCTGAGCCTTTCGACACCCTCAGAGCCCTTTGGAGAGGGCAGGTGCCTGCGGGAGTGCCGGTGTGACGGGGACTCGGGGTGCTCGGGGTTCTGGCCTGAGGGCTCTCATGATGCTCATCCCTCACCCCCACCACCTGCAGAAGGGGCCCTTGGACTTGATTGAGACAGGCAAGGGGCTGAAAGTGCAGACGGACAAACCACATCTGGTGAGCCTGGGCAGTGGGCGGCTCAGCACAGCCATCACCCTTCTGCCTCTGGAGGAAGGTAAGTCTGGGGGGGGGGCGGCCCCTCCACCCCGCCACCCCTCTGTCCTTAAAGACATTCCTCATTCCTGCCCTGGATCCCAGGCACGCGCGGGAGCCCTTCTGCCCGTTGTCAGCCGTGTTCGCCTCCCCCAGATGTGAGGCCGCGCCACCAGCTCGCCCCCCTCGTCCTGGCCTCCCCGGACTGCCTGGCCCCCTTTGGTAGAGCATCTGGCTCCATGACTGGGATTAAAGATCAGTTTAGAAACAAGGAGGAGAGCACTGAAACAGGAGAGCCCATTGCTCTTAGCAACCAGTGTGGCCAAGAAGGAAGGGGCCCCATTCCAGGCCGATGCCTGGCGTGGGAGCAGCTACCTGTGAGGCGTGGAGGGCTGGGAGGTGGGGGGAGCGACCTCCTGAGATAAGGCCCTGGCACGGCCCCCTTCCGCTGGCTTCTGCCTGGCCTCCTCGGCCTCCTCGGCCTCCTCTGTTCTCCCCGGCTGCACTTGTTGCCTGGGTGATTCTACATTCCCCACATTCTCCAAATACCAGTCCCAGGGGCTCTGCCAGGGGGAGAGCTGTGTAAGCCTTAGCACGGAGGGGAGCCAGGGAGAGCAAGGGGTGCAGGTGCAGAAGGGGGGGAGAAGAGATGGGCAGAAGAGCAGGATGAAGGAGGAAGAGGACTTGGGGACGAGGAGGTGGAGGGATTAAAGGAAGGTCTGCAGGAAAGAAGTTCCCCTTCTCTGTCGGTAGAGCCTGGCCGCTCTGTGTCCTCTGGGTTCCCCCATCTGTGAGCCAGTTTTCTCTGCCTGGCGAGAGCTTCTCCCACTGACCTTCTCCACCAAAGGGGGACACCAAAGGGGCCCCAAAAGGGTGGCCGGTGGTGGGCAGCAATCCTTTGTGAAGGAGGAGGTGGGCTTCTGTCTCCTTGGCCGCCCTCCTGGCCCAGCCTGGGACTCAGTTTGCCCTCTGTCTTCAGGGAAGACGGTGATTGGCTCCGCGGCCAGGGACATCTCCCTGCAGGGTCCCGGACTGGCCCCAGAGCACTGCTACATTGAGAACGTGCGGGGCACCCTCACCCTCTACCCTTGTGGCAACGTCTGCAGTGTCGATGGGCTCCCTGTCCGGCAGCCCACCCGGCTCACTCAGGGTAAGGTGTGCTGCCCCCAGCGGGAGGCGGAGGAGGCTACGGTCTCCGTTGAAAAGCCTGGGCTGGGGCGTTGGTGGGGGGGGGGGGCGCGCCTGCTGTGGCGGTTGCCATGGTAACACAGAGCTAGTGAGAGGCTCAGGGGCCTCTCCATGTGCCTCAAGAACACCCCCAACTCCTCTAGGATCCCGATTTGTCTTCAGCCTGCTTTTCTTCTCGGGTCACCTCTTGGCAGGGAGGGGAGACGTCCTGGTGACCTCATTCAAAGGGCAGGCCGAGTGGTGCAGCGGTTAGGTCATTAGTGAGAGGGTTAAGGGAGGGCAGTTGGAGCGACAGGACGACCACGGGGTTGTTTCCTGATGCCAAGAGGGGGGGTCACTCTGAAAAGAGGCGGGGAAGTGGGGAAGGAGGCTGTTCCCTCCGGACAGGGATGGAGCAAAGGTGAGACTGAGGACATGGGCGCTCCGTTAAAACACCGTCCACAGTAGCTCTGAGGTCATGAATACGGTTAGCACCCTGTCCCCAAAAGCCACAGGCCACTCTATTGTGTCAGGTGGCTCTGAAAACCGGGCCCCTTATTCTTGTGACTGGGCAGTTCAGGGGTCAGCCCAGGTGGTGCTTTGACAGACCAGGTGTGTCTGCCCTGGGCATCCATTTATGCACTGAATCGTCACATTAGGGGAGTGAGGAAAGCAGGCCTGGGGTGGGGGGCAGAGGTGGGGTTGATGTGAGGTTGGCAGCTGTGGGCCAAGCCTGACTCTGAGTGGCTGAAAGCTCCTCGGCAGTGGAAATCCCCCTCATTCCTTTGTTTCCCTCTGTCCTTCTGTTCATAGCCCTTAAACTCTCTTTAGATGCCGCTCCCTTCACAGCTGATCCAGGAGACCCAATCTGGCCCTACTCCTTTCTTCCTGCTCTTGGGAGTGTGAGGGGGCCACGTGGCTTCAGGGACCCAGGTCCACCAGCAGCAGCGGCAGGCCCTTGCCTCTTCTAGGGCCTCAAGTTCTCCACCTCCAACTGAGGGGAGGGACCCCCACAAATTGGGGCTTTGGCTGTGATGCCAGTCTGGTTCCTGACAGTCCCTTTCAACCTCCCAGAGACCATCTTCCCCAAGGTTGGCTGTGTGGAAGTGAGCTGGTCTGGCAGCAGGGAGAGGGAGGGGCAGAGTTCAAAGGAGGCTGGAGAGAGAGCCCAGAGCTCACTCCCCCAGCCCCAGATCCCTCCCTCGAATTCAGGGGTCCGAACACGTGTGTTGTGAGCGGGGTGCAGGAACGGATGCTCTGAAGGGCCCTCTTGGGCAGTCTGCCCAGAGCATCCTCTAGCTCCCTGAGAAGAGGGAGCGCCTGGGTCAAGATGGAATTCTTAGGCATTTCCTGTGGCCCCGGTGACCCCTAACTCTTCCCCAGCCAAGGGCCCACCCTGCCAAGTATGTACCCTCCCACTCTCTTCTGACCCTAAACCCCCTTCCCTTTTGCTCCGTCCCACTCCCACAGCCTCCTTGTCTGGGCTTGCCTGTCTCAGGAGCTTGGCAGCCCCAGGAGGGGTAGGCAGAGGCACAAAGGAACGGGTGTTCTTCTCCCTAGCACTCCCCCTCCCCTGGGCTCCCGGGAGCTGAGGCTTTCCTTGTCTCATCTCTGGAGTAAGGCACCAAGCCCAGCCCTGCCTGGCCCCACTCCGGACATTCTTGGGAGTGCGTTTCCCTGGAAACTGGGTGGCTGTGGGGGGGCGGTGGTGTGCGTGGGCTATCTCTGTGCGTCTGTGTAACTGGAGTGTGTTTATATATCTCCGGATGTGTTTGTGACTCGGGGCTTGTGTATCGCTGTTTGTGCCTTTCCTTGTGTTTATGGATCAGCGTGTTCACGTGGGGGCCCGGGGTGAACTCAGGACTGATGGTACCAGAGTGTCCATGTACGTAGTTCCAGGTGGATCTGAGAACTCGCTGGCCCCGGGCCTGTCTGTGGGCATACGGACAACAGGATCGGGTTCCCTGTCTCGTTCCCGACCCAGGCGCATAGGAGAACCCTCCTCTTTGAAAACAGAGGGCTACCCTACAAAGAACAAGAAGCCCGTTCTGGCTGGGCCAGGCCGTCCATAGGTGCGTCATTCTGGGCATTGTGCCAGCCAGAGGCAACATGGACAGGCACATGTCAGGAGGAGTAGAGATGGCGGTGACAGGCTCTTCCAGCAGGACCTTGCCGGGGCCTGGGGGTGAGGGGGACAGGCAGAAAGCAGAAGCCGGCCTTTGGCTCTCACTAAAGCCATGGACACGGCAGCGTGATGGGAGGGAGGCGAGGACAAGCCCGATTCCACCTCCGTACCCCGGTTTTCTGGCACACCTCGTACTGCCCTCTTCTCTACGGAGCAAGAGCTGGAGATGGGAATGTGAGCAAGGAAATAAGAAGGAATCTCAACCGGGCTGAGGCTGCCCCACCCTGGGACCACAGCGCCAGACCACATGAAAGCTCCGGGAGGGGACGGAGCAGGGGAGGACCCAGAAAGCCACACAGATCGGGGCCCAGGCTGTCTAGACAGTAGGTCCCCGTCCACTCCCAGCATTCGCTGCCAGCCTGGTCTCCACGTCTCCTTCACTCCCTAAGCCCTTCATTGGTGGGTAGGGGCTTGTGTGAAGGCCAGAAGCGAGGGAGCTCCCTGGAATGTGGCCGGGGAGCCTGGCTTCCTGGGTAATCCAGCCGGCTCCCTCTGGGATCCTGGACACTGGGCCTCTTCCTCTCCCACCCAATTCTCAGTTATTCCTTCTGTGAAATGGGAGTGAAGCTCCCAACCGTGCTCTGCTAGAAGATAAAGATCAAAAGAAGGAGAGAAAAAGCAAAGGCTCCTAGCTGCTCCCTTCTTTGTGCCTGCCTCCTGCCCTATTTCTCACTGGCGGGTATCCTCCGTGTCTGTCTGGGTCTGTCCAGCTGGCTGTCACAGTTTCCAGACCGATGAATCATTCTTCCTGAGCAGATTTTTTTTTTTAAGGCCTCCCCCTATTTTGCATTTAACCCTACATGGTTCTCCCATTTTCCTTCAGGAGAGTGAAATACATGTGCGCGTGCGCGTGTGAGCGTGTGTGGAGTATGGCAGTGTGGGTAGGTGTTTAGCAAGGGTGGAGAAATGATTTTTTTCTCTAAGGAAGTTGGCTTTTGATTCCAGAGTCTCTCCAGGGACTGAGTGAAAGGATGTCTGTGCCTGAATGAGCGTGTAACCAAGAGGGGTGTTATGGGGGTGAGAATGAGCACGTGTCAGAGACGGTGTGTTTGTGTGAGTCGGTGTGCACAGCCGAGGTGTGGTGTCCGTGTGTTGGTGTGTGTGAGGCGTGGCAGCCCTGAGCATGTAGAGTACGTCTGAGACAGTGTGTCCCTTAAGGTTCTGGTGTCCAGAGGGCAGGTTTATGGAAGATGATGAACTCTCTGGGGCCTCGGGCTGGTGGTCGGTGCCCCTGGGGGCTCCAGAGGCAGGTGGCACTGTGTTTTCTGGGTGGGAGGGTGCCTCACTGGGGTGGGAGAGCTCTTGTAGGAGACTAGCACAACTGGTGGTAGGGGTTGGGGGCGGGGAGCTGAGCTGAGCTGCTGGGGGTGTGGGGAGCAGGGGCAGAAGAGGAAGTGTTTAGGATGGAGACGGGAGCAAGGCTCAGTGCTGTCCAGCCTAGGCCTGAACTCCCAGCCCAGGAGTGACCTTGTCACAGTGCCCCAGGGAGGGCAGGAGCTGAACCTAGTGACCTAGCTGGAGCCCTGGGAGCCATGGAATGTCAGAGCTTAACCTTTGCTGTCAATGAGGACAACCTCCTCATTGGTAGACAAGGGATCTGAGGCCAGAGGGTGTGATTGGCCCCAGGTGACCAGCCAGCAGGTTAGGGGCTGGCCCCTTCGCAGGCCTCTTGGGAGGCCAGCCCCAGAGGGCTCTCAGTGAGACCCTGCTTCTCCTCACTCCTGCCTTCCCACGACGCTTCACGCTCCGGCCTCCACTTACCTCTTCCTTTCCTTCCGTCACCTCCCCCGCACCTTTCCTCGGTCTCACTTCTGCTCCCGCACACCCCCCCGCCCCGGAGTCCCCGGCGGCTGGCCGCCCGCACCCTCCCGCCCCGCCCTCTCCATCCCGCTCCCCTCTCCTCTCCTCCATCACTTCCTCTTCCCCTCCTCCTCTCCTTTGTCCCTCCCTCCCTGGCTCCCTTCCCCCGCCGGTGGCCGGCCCGCCCCTCCCCGGGCCCTGGCGGCTGCTGGCTGCCGGGCGGCAGGCTGCTCCGAGCCCGGGGCCTGCGGCGCGGGAGGTCGGCCCGCCCCCTCGCAGGCCCGGGGCGGGCGGGGAGCCCCGAGGGCCCGAGCTAGCGGGGGCCGGCGCTGCGGAGGTCCGGCTCGCCGGTGAGTGCTCCGCCCGGCCGGCCGCAGCTCCCGGGCCGCGGGCGCCGAGGGGCTGGGGCGGGGGGCTGGGAGGGGCGTCTGCGGGCTGCGGTGCGGGGACTCGACCGCGGGCGGGGGGGGTCCGGCTCACCTGGGGGAGCTGGGGGGGCGGTGAGACTCGATGGCATGTGTGCCCTGAACATGTGAGTGGGAGGTCTGGGCTCGGGGCCACCCCTCGGCCGGCCAGACCTCGCCTTCCCTCCGCGCTCGGAAGTCCTCTCCGTGGACCCGCCTCCGGAAGGGGTAGAGGGGTCCTGGTGGGGATGGGGAAGCCCGTGCTGGGGCCCAGAGGGGTCTCTGATGGAAGGGCGGGGGCCCTTCCTCGCGTCTCCCCACACCCCAGCCTCCCTGTGGCCGGTCCATTCCGTTTGTGTGGCGGCTGAGCCGTGCCTGTCAGTCCGCGAGCGCGGGAGCCGGTTGCCTCTCTGGGTGTTTCTGGCCGCGGGTATGTGTGCGAGCTTGCAGGAGAGCGTGTTTGTGTGTGGTGTTTCCCCTCCGTGTCTCTCAGAGATAGGATCCGCCCTCTCCTTTGCCCTGGTTTCCACCCCCCCAACCAGGTTTGCAGCTTCTCACCCACCCACCTGCACACACACAGCTGGGCCCTTTGGGGATGGCGGCTCGGACCACAACTTTGACGGGGAGGAGAGGTTCTTGGGGTTCCCCGAGTGGCTGGCCCTTGGGGGTGCCGGGCAGGAGTGGACCAAGGAGGTTTCCTCCCAGAAACAGGCCAGGCAGGCCCTTGGGGCAGGAGTTGGGGCCACGCCTGGGGCCCTGAGTTCAAATAGAAAGTTAATTTGGGCAGGAGGGAGCTGCTCTGAGGCCTGTTGCCCTCCTGCCCGCTCTATTAATACAGATCGAGCTCTGCTGCCTGGCATCACCTATTTATAGCCTGAGGCAGCCAGGCCACACCCCCTCAGTGCGGGAGGCTGAGGGGCAGAAGAGGGGGCGGGGAGCTCTCAGCTGTAAGCCAGGACTGAGGGTCCCTGGGTGCCCACCACCTCCTTGGGTGGGCCTGGCAGGATGGGCTGGAATCCACTCAGACTCCCCACCTCAGTCCAGACTGGGCTGTGTGATCAGGCTCCCATATCCTTCCCCACCCCACCCCTCCTCACCCCTCCTCACCCCCATCAATCTAGAATTGACTGGGTCTGTCTGGACCCTGCGAACTCGTTATTAATTAGCTTGTTAAAGGGCTGAAAGGAGGGGGAGGGGCCAGAAGGGCTCTTTCTGAAACAGCTGTGGTTGTAATTAGGTGTAAGTGTGGTTGGCTATTATTTATTCCGGTTATGATTACTCTGGAATCAGCTCCTCTGATTGGCGGCTTGGTGGGGAAGGCTCCCCTCTGGCCTAACCACCCAGCAGTCTTTAGAATTGTTGGTGCCCGCCGGCTTGGGAGAGTCTCTGGGCGTGCCGGGGCGGTGGGTGGCTTTGCCCACTCCGGTTATGTGCTGGGGACTGCTCAGCGGGCTAGCCCCTTCCCTGACAGCGAGGGCGGGCTCCTGAGCTTCTCAGTGGGGGGCCCTGCCACGATCTCCACGTGGCCTGGATGCCCCTTGCCCTCGTGGCTTGCCTGAGCTGAACTGTCTCAGCGTCCAGGAATGTAGACTTCCCTGCCAGTCTTAGCTCCGACTGGCATGAAGCTTCGGGGGTGCCAAGTGGCACCAGATTGGGTCAATAGGCTGGGGGCATGGGTGTGGACAAGTTGGGAGGGTGGTTATTAGAGGGCCCTGGGCTCTGGTGTCTCCCAACACAGCATCTTTTGCAGAATCCTGTCGCGTGGCCAGGAGGAGGGGTGCCGTGAGCCCGGCTCAGGTGCCCGTGGGCACACCTGCTGCTGCGCACACTCTTGGTGCCCCTGGCTACATTTTTGGCGCCCACACACCCTCCCCTCTCCATGGAGTCACACTTACTGGGCAGGACTGGGCTTGTGTCTGCTGCCTGGGAATGTGCTTGGCTGAGGCAGGGCCCATTGGCCCTCGGCTTGGCTGGATTCCAGAGAAGACCAAGGAGCGGGAAGATGTCAGGCCAGAGGGTGCTTTGTCCGAGAGAAGGAGGGTGATGGCTCTCCGCAGGCCGCGCAATGATGAGGAGGGTGATAAGGAGTGGGAGCCAGGAAGCAAATTCTGGTTCCTCCGGGGGGGCATCTAACTGTCCCCTGTCTCAGAGCTTTTCTTGATCCTGGAAATTGCTGCCTCTCAGACTGACTTTTCCACCCAAGGGGCAGATGGATGGATCATTGATACAGCTTAGGGGGGACGTGGGCGTCTGTGTTCTCTGAAGAACCTCTGTTCCCAGGACACCCTCTCATCCATTGTCTTACTAACTCTGCAAGGTCCGTGGTACTGTCCTGGTTTCTCTACGGAGAGAACCAGACTCGGAGGGGAATGTGACTTCACCCAAAGATCTCACCACTAGCAACGAGAGTTAGGACGTGGGACTCACACACCAGTGCTCTTTCCACGCTGCCGCTGTGGAAGGCACAGTGCGGGGGGCGGGGCTCTTCGGAGCCCGCTAGTGCTTCGGGGTGTCGGCTGCCTCAGCCCTGCCTGCCCTTCTCAGCATTTGCTTTCTCTGTAGGCTGTATGTTGTGCCTGGGCCAGTCCACCTTCCTCCGCTTTAACCACCCAGCCGAAGCCAAGTGGATGAAGAGCATGATTCCGGCAGGGGGCCGGGCCCCAGGGCCCCCCTACAGTCCTGGCTCAGGTAGACGCCCAGTTGGGGCCGGGGGTCGGGTTGGCGGTCCTCCTGGACTGTCCTCCTCCCTGCCCCTTCCAGCCATGCTTGTGGTGTCAGGGCAGGACAATACCCACGATCTGGGCTTGCTGCCACCTGCCATTGGGCCACTGGAGGAGGATGCCAGGCAGTCTGGCTACTGGGAGAGATCCAAGAAGTGCTGCTTGGCTGGGATTGGGGAATCATGTGCCCAAAGGGACAGAGGGCTCTGCCAGCCCCACTGCCCGGGAAGATGCCACCTCAGTGTCTGGGACCCTAACCACTAGGTGCCTCTTGTGTCACCACCGGGAACCTCACCCTTGACAGTGGTCTTAGGGGGAGGAAGAAAGCCTTAGGTATAACCCTTGCAGGTGCTGGTGGGTCCCACCTGCTGGTGATTAGGTCTGTGGGCCCTGCCCCTCCCCAGACCAAGCCAGCCGATGGCCCAGCAGACCGGCTGCAGTCGGTGTGTGAATTGTCGAAGCCCAGAGACTTGGTGCTTGTTGCGGGGGGACCAGCGCCCCTGAACCCAGCTGCCTAGGGGGTGGGGCTGGATGGACCAGGAGGCCGCCAGTGAGCCCAGCACCCAAAACTCTGCACGGGCATTCAGAGGGCTGTGGGATGGCAGATGTCAGTGTGGTAATGGGACAGGTGTCCACCTGTGTGACCTGTGGCTGTCAGGTGAGCCCCTTGGGAGCCTGGGTTCCCAGTCCACACTCTGGCTGGCTTTACCGGACTCTCACCCGCGCCTCATCATGCCACTCCCACTTTCCGGGGCAGCGGTTCCAGGGACTTCTGGTTGGTTGGCGAGGCCTGGGGCGGGGCAAAGGCAGTCTCCTGCTGGCGTGGCTCAATGGGCTGATAATTGGAGGCACTGATCTGCTGGCCAGCCTGGCTTCCCCTCCGACTGCACAGAGGGGTGTGGGGCACGCCTCCTGCCCAGCGCTGGAGGTTCGGTTTGTGTTTTTCCCTGGGTTTCCGCTGCTGTGCTGGGAGGCCCTTGTGTCCTATTAGACTGGATCCCCCCACCCCAGACTTCTGGCCAGCTCCACAGCATGCCCCCGGCCCCTTTACAGAATGTCTGTCTGCTCTTCCTGAAGGAGAGGGATGGGAGGCGGGAGAAACCAAGGCAGGGAGGACCCTCATCTTGGGGTGAGCCCACCACCACCAGGCCTAGGAGTGCCTGGCATTGTTAGCAACCCTGCTGTGAGTCAGGCAGAACAGCCCCCATTCCCTTCCTCTATAGAAAGGGGAACTGAGGGCAGGTGATCTAAGGCTGCCCAGCAGGCCAGGGGCAGAGAAGCACCCAGATCACCTGGCTTCCCGGCCCCTGCTAGGACAAGGCCAGAGAGCGCCCTCATACTTGTGCACCTGTAGTTCTCCAGAGTGGAAGCAGGGCCTGAGGCATCTTTGCATTTCTCACCAGCAGAGTCCGAAAGCCTGGTGAATGGGAACCACGCCCCACAGCCTGCAACCCGGGGACCCTCCGCCTGTGCCAGCCACAGTTCGCTGGTGAGCTCTATTGAGAAGGACCTGCAGGAGATCATGGATTCACTGGTGCTAGAGGAGCCTGGAGCTGCTGGCAAGAAGCCTGCCACGACTTCCCCACTGTCGCCCATGGCTAATGGTGGGCGCTACTTGCTGTCCCCCCCAACCAGCCCTGGCGCCATGTCTGTGGGCTCCAGCTATGAGAACACCTCTCCAGCCTTCTCTCCACTCTCCTCACCGGCCAGCAGTGGAAGCTGCGCCAGCCACTCACCCAGCGGGCAGGAGCCAGCACCTTCCATGCCCCCGCTGGTTCCCGCCCGTTCCTCCAGCTACCATCTGGCCCTGCAGCCCCCACAATCCCGGCCGAGCGGTGCCCGCACCTCTGAGAGCCCCAGGTTGGGCAGGAAGGGGGGCCATGAGAGGCCTCCGAGTCCTGGCCTCCGAGGTCTGCTGACAGACAGCCCTGCAGCCACTGTCTTGGCGGAGGCCCGCAGAGCCACCGAGAGCCCCCGGCTGGGAGGACAGCTGCCCGTGGTGGCCATCAGCCTGAGTGAGTACCCGGCTTCCAGTGCCCGAAGCCAACCCACCAGCATTCCTGGCAGCCCCAAGTTCCAGCCTCCAGTCCCTGCTCCCCGAAACAAGATTGGCACACTCCAGGACCGCCCTCCCAGCCCTTTCCGTGAGCTGCCGGGCACCGAGCGGGTGTTGACAACCAGCCCCTCGCGCCAGCTGGTGGGCCGAACCTTTTCCGACGGGTCAGCCGCCCGCACCCTGCAGCCTCCCGAGAGTCCCCGCCTGGGCCGGCGCGGCCTGGACAGTATGCGAGAGCTCCCTCCGCTGAGCCCCTCTCTGTCCCGACGGGCACTCTCCCCCATGCCCACCAGAACGGCTGCAGATCCCAAGCTCCCCCGAGAAGTAGCAGACAGTCCCCGGCCCCGGCGCTGGGCCGCCCACGGGGCCTCGCCGGAGGACTTCTCACTGACCCTGGGGACTCGGGGCCGGAGGACACGGAGCCCCTCACCCACGCTTGGGGAGTCTCTGGCACCCCGCAAGGGCAGCTTCAGTGGCAGGCTGAGCCCAGCCTACAGTCTGGGCTCTCTGACAGGGGCTTCGCCCCGCCAGAGCCCCCGCACCCAGAGGAAGCTGTCCAGTGGGGACTTGCGGGTGCCTGTCACTCGGGAGCGGAAAAATAGCATCACGGAGATCAGTGACAATGAGGACGACCTCCTGGAGTACCACCGGCGCCAGCGCCAAGAACGGCTCTGGGAGCAGGAGATGGAGAGGCTGGTGAGCGGATGCCGCGGAGGCACCACTGTCCACAGCAGAGTCTCTGCCAGGGCGCAAGCAGGCCAGCTCCGGGGCGGGGAGGGGGTGCGGCTTGGAAGGGCCTGGCCTTCTCCAGCTTTTCTACTTCCAGGGGGCGTCTTAGTGACCTGTAGCTCCAGGGTCTGGTGCCCTGAAGAACTTTGCTTGCAGTCTCAAAGGCTTTACTTTAAGTTCTTGTTAATTTTGCTTTTCTTTGATAACACAGCATTTGTTTTAATGTATAAATTGGATTTCGTGTTGTTGATCTATGACAAAGCTATAGGAAAATGCACCATATTTCTGGTGAGGCCTTGCACCTCTCAGTCTGAGAAGCCGGTCTTAATGACGACGAGGCTGAGGCGGAGAGAGGGGAATAGGTGTGTCCAAGGTCACACAGCAAGTTCTGGCAGAGCGGGAATTGGAATCTCCTGTCTTTCCAAGGCTTGTTTTTTTTTGTTTTTTTTTTTGTTTGTTTTTTTTTTTTTTTCAGAAAAGCCCCTTTTTCTTTAGAAAAGTTCCTTCTTTCTTTCTTCTTTTTGGTTTTTTTCAAATGGGTGGGAGCTACTCACCGTGGCCCAGGCAGGATCCTCTGGGAAGGTGGGTGGCAGGGAAGGGCAGCCCCAGGCCTGTGCGATTGTGATTGTGTGCATTGGTGTGCGTGCATGTGGCTGCATTTGGGGGCTGGGTGTGGCTCTGGGCAGCTGTCCTGGAGCCGGCATCTGAGCTGGGTGGGGGCCAGGATTCCCGGGATAGCGGATAGCGCAGGGAGCTCATGGGGGCTCTACACGTGGACAGGAGAATGGATTGTGAGCAGCGTGGGGTTGCTGGGGGGCCCAGCGACCGTGAGATTGGTTTGAGGAGGAGAACCAGAGATGAGGTCTGTCTGGAGGGCTTTTCAGAAGAGGTTGGGACCGCTTTGGGTGAGGTGAGGGTGCGGGCCAGTGTGTTTGTGTCTGGTCTGGGAAGAGCTGAGGCCAATGAGGCCGGATCCCCGGTGTTTTCTGGTGCTGTATCTCGTCTTCACTGTTGTTGCCTTGGCCTGGAGGGGCGCGCTTGGACCACCCTGGGGGCTCAGCCTGGAATGGGAGCAGTGAGTCTGGGAAGGCAGAGTGAGGGCCCCCGCCTCCCCACGCCCAGGCACCAATACACACCTCATCACTAGCCCTGACCTGCCTCACCTGCCACTTTAAATCTTGGAGGCTGCCACCCGCCAGGCCCTTCCCACCTCCAGCCAGCTGCTTATCTGGGTCCTGGGGCAGGGGCGGGGCACTGGCCCAGCCTCCCGGGTGCCGTGAGGCTCCGTTCCTGGTTTTGTTTTTGACATGGACCTGAGCAGGCAGCAGGAGGGAAGCTGGGTACGTGTCTGGGGTCCCGGCCACACCGTGCAGTGAGAGACCCCTGAGGTTGAGGTCCCCTGCAGAACCGTGGGCTCCTGGAGGGGTGGAGCTTCACGATTCTGGTGCTGTGGATGACAGAGGGAGCCACAGATCATGAGCATGATTGCACGGTCCCTCCTTGACCCCATGGGCCCCTGAGAGGTATCCGGCTGGGGCTGTTTGTGGGGTGGGGGGTGGATGGTGGCAGGCACTCGGAGCACCCATGGCTGGGCCTGGGCGTTCAAGGGCAGGCAGCAACTCACCTGGCTGGTAAGACATGGGGGGCTGCCTGTGAGGGCCTTCTAGCCGGGACGGGCAGGAGGAGGACCCTGTCCCATGTCTGTCCGGCCTCCTGTACAAAGGCTGAGCGCAGCGTTGCGGGAACCTGAGCTCCCCAGCTGCCTGTGGGCCTATTTTCCCACCCCGTCTAGGTCCGTGCCCACCTGTCTGCACGCTAGACTGTGTTTATCTGCGTGAGTGTGTGCCGGCGTGCATCCGTGCATGCCAGGGCTGGTGTCTGTGTGGGCCTGCCCGAGTGTATGCACAGAGCACGCACGTGTTGTGTCCTTGTGGGTCAGGACTGGTGGGGGGGGGTCTGTGTACCTTTGTGTGTGTAGACGTCTGTAGATCCGAGTCAGCCCGAGTATCTGCGTGTTTGTCAGCATCTCCTTGGGGTCCTTAGCCTGCTTCCTGGCTTGGGTCGCTGGGTGTCCACAAGGAAGCCCCCTCGGGGACAGAACGAAAAGGGAAAGGAAACAGGAGGATGGGAGGGGCCAGCCACGTGGGCAGGTGGCACAGTGGCCTGGTTCCTCCCACCTGCTCCTGGGACACCCTCCTTACCTTTGCTTCCTCCAGCCTTAGGTTTGGGGCTCTCTTGACTTCCTTCTGAGCCCCTAGAACCTAGAGTCCTAGTTCTCTTTCCTGATGGCTCGCTGAGCCTGGCTGCGGCTCCACGAGGACCCGACCTCCCTCCTTCCTTCCCTCTCATGCCCTGCTCTGTGCATCCTCCCCAGGAACGCCAGCGCCTGGAGACCATCCTGAACCTGTGTGCCGAGTACAGCCGGGCTGATGGGGGCCCTGAGGCTGGGGAGCTGCCCAGCATTGGGGAAGCCACTGCAGCGTTGGCGCTGGCAGGCCGGAGGCCCTCCCGGGGCCTTTCAGGGGCCACTGGGAGGAACGCCGAGGAACCTGGAGGGGCCACCCAGCGCCTATGGGAGTGTGTGGAGCGCTCTGACGAGGAGAACCTCAAGGAGGAGTGTAGCAGCACGGAGAGCACCCAGCAGGAGGTGGGGTGGAGGGGCACCTGGTGAGAGGGGCTGGGTCTGACCCACTGGGGGGCCGTGGGGGGCAGAGGAGGCCACAGCAGTGGAGGCCAAGGCTCAGTGTGGGGGAGGTAACGGAAGGGGCAGGTTTGGGAAGAAACTGGGTAGGAGAGGCGTAGAAGCAGGCTGTCCTGGTGCATTTCCCAGGCTACGGAGATACTTTCTGACCTGCCTTTCCTTGGGGCGTCCTCCAGGCCTGGCCCTCAGTGGTGAACCTCCGCTGCCTTTAACTGAGCGGGTACTGCTTCCCTTGCGGGGAGGGGAGTTGGCCTCCTTTCTCGGTCTAGCTACCCCTTCCAAGAGCCCTGAGGAATGGGGCTCCATTCCCGGAGTCTGATGGGGGAAGGCTCCAGGCTTCCGCAGCTGAAGGCTTCCCTCCCCGCCCAGCATGAAGATGCCCCTGGCACGAAGCTCCAGGGGGAGGTGCTGGCCCTGGAAGAGGAGCGGGCCCAGGTGCTGGGGCGCGTGGAGCAGCTCAAGGTCCGCGTGAAGGAGCTGGAGCAGCAGCTGCAGGAGTCGGCCCGAGAGGTGAGCCAGGAGGGCCCGGGCCGCACTCTTCCCCGCGCAGCATGAAGGCCTCCGGAGCGGCCCGAGTCCACCTGCCCTGACGGGCCTTGCCGGGGACCTCGGTGTCTCCCCCAGGCCGAAATGGAGCGAGCACTGCTGCAGGGGGAGAGGGAGGCAGAGCGGGCACTGCTGCAGAAGGAGCAGAAGGCAATGGACCAGCTGCAGGAGAAGTTGGTGACGTTGGAGACCGGCATCCAGAAGGAGAGGGACAAGGTAACGCACAGCTGGCCTGGCCCGGGGCTGGCTCCCGGCGGCCTGGGAGCGGGGCAGTGCCTCCTCTGGGCCGCCTACCCCTTCCCTCATCAGCCATTCTGCAGACCTGGTGGTCCCTGTGTCGCCCGGGGCAGGGGGCCTTGTCTTCTGTGGAAGGTACCAGCTCGAAGGGCACTGTCAGGGGCTGGGCTGGGGTCTGGGATCTCCTCTGTCTGGGTCTCTGTGCTACCTCTGGGCGCCTGCCATTCGCGGTCCTTCGTGGCCCTTCTAGGCAGTGCCAAAGCCGCTTCGGGGCAGTGAGCACAGCCTGAGGGACTGGTGCTGGGAAGTGGCTCGGGATGGGGTCCCTCCATCAAGAGGACATTTCCCTCCGGCATGCCTCGGGTGCTCAGGATGTGATCTCTGGGAGATGGCCCTCACGTCTCTGCTTCCCCGAGCCTTCAGGATCTGCAGCCTCCCATCCCAGGTGGTCCCAGCTCCCGCCCCTGCCCCTGTCAGAGTACGGGCCAGCCTGCAGGGGGCGCACCGTCCCACAGCGGCCCTGCCGCCAGGCCCCAGATGCTCAACCACGTGCCAAAAGCTAGAGCGTGGAGAGGGGCCATCTCTTTCTGGACTGGACAGTATTTTTTCCAAGAATTCATTTTCCTTTTGAATTTTTTGAGAGCATCTTCCTCCTGTCCCAGTTTTGAGAGTCTTAAAAATTCTTTGACACCGCCCCCTCCCCCATTTTCTTTTCTTTTTTTTTTGGAGCTCTGATTCTGGCCCCCAAAACCACACTCCCAAATTCTGTGCCAAAATTAACTCCATGCTTACCAAGCAGGCCTGCACTAACGCCCCCTCTAATCACTGTCCTGGGTTTTCCGCATGCCCCTAACTGCCACCCAGGCAGGGCTGAGCCACGCCTGCTTTTGTACTAACTCCAGGGGCACCACTGTGCCCTTGACCTCTCCCCATCTAATTCTGCCTCCTTCGTTTCTTGGTGTGCGACCCCAGGGTTTTGATCGGAAAGGAATGGACAGGGGCACAGCTCAACTTTACTTGGTGGTGCATTGGCAGGAGGGGTAAAGCTTGGGGGAAATGCCTGGCTGAGAGCTCCTCAGCCTGAAGAGCGCCCCCCTTTGGAAGAGCCCCTGGGCACTGCCTCCATAGACTGTGGGCGGTTTCCTACACAGCAGGGAGAAGCTGGCTGTCCGCCAGCCATCCGCCTCCCTTCCCTCTCTTCCTTCCGGAGCAGCCGAGGGTCTGGAGGTACAGCCGGGGTGACGTGGCCTGTGGAGGGCTTGGACAGGTTCCCTGTGCCACACTGTGGCTGCCCTTCCTAGCTTCCCCCACTGGGGTTTCCCAAATTGAGATACCCCAGCCAGAGGGTAGGAACGGCTAGGCCTCTCCCCTTCTCCCACTCCTGAGCCATCTGGAACATAGGGTGTTGTAAAGGCTGAGTCCAAGGAGGGGGAATTGCTTGGACCCCAGGAACTGGGCTGATGGGGTCCTCCTTTCCCTAGATGGGGGGGTGGGTGGCTGGGTTGGGAAGGCGGGGCAGGATCCCACAGAGGGACTTACTTCAAGTAAGCTCAGCATTTCCGGGGGAAGCTGCCTAACTTTATGTCTCACTGATCTGGCATCGCCTGGAGTCTAGGACTTTGCCTTCTTCCTGGGCCCAGTTATTTGAAGTGGTGGTGGGGGGCAGGGGGAGGAGGTAGTGGCCGTGGGGAAGGTTCACTCGGCTTTCCTCCCCAGCCCATGGCCCCACTCTGGTTTTGGAATCAGTAATCATAGTTTCTCCTCTGCCTGTCCTTCGGAGGGGTGACTCACCAGATCCACCCCTCGTCCCCCTTCCCGCCCTCAGAGGTGTCATCTCGCCCCAGACAGAGCTATGTACCTCCTCTCTGTACCCACTCCTGGGGCTCCTGTTGCCACGGCAACGGCCGAACTAATTGCAGCCCTCATCCCGCTGGAGTTCAGCCTGCAGTGCCCCAGCCCCCCCACCTCTACCTTGGGCTGGAGGGAGGGAGGCCCAGGGAGTCGGGCTGGGGTCCCCGATGCCTTGCACTGCCCCAAGCTTTAACATCTCCCGCTGTGAGTCATGACTTAACCCTCACCGGCTCTACCCTTTGCCCCAGGGTGAAATTTTGGTCTCCAGGTGGCGGCAGGGGGAGAAACAGCAGCCAGAGGCTGGGTGTTTGTGACGGGTTTGGAGAGAAAACAGAGGGCTTTTCTTCGGACCCCCCAAAACAGTTTCTAGTCCAGGGGACTCCAAGAGACCAAAATTTCTGCCCGAGACCCGCTCCTCTGGCTGTCTCACGCGGCCCGTGCACCTGCGAGTATCCCGTCTCCCACGGCAGCTCCTGGCCTCTCCCGCTCTTCACCTCGTCCACGTGCCTTCCCCCCTCTCCTCCTCTCTCCTCTCGCTTCTCCTCCTCTGCTCCTCCTTGGCTTCTTCCCCCTCCCCCACCCCCTCCCCGCTCTCTCTCTCCCGCCCTGGCCGCACCCCCCCACCCCCCACGGCCGCACAGCCTGCGGGCCGGAGTTGAGGAGTGTGTGTTCTGTTTCTCCCCTGTGCCCGCCCTCCCCCCACCTCCCGCCGACCAGGAGAGGGCGGAGCTGGCCGCGGGACGGAGGCACCTGGAGGCCCGCCAGGCGCTCTACGCCGAGCTCCAGACGCAGGTCGATAACTGCCCCGAGTCAGTGCGGGAACAGTTACAGGAGCAGCTGAGAAGGGTCAGTTTCACCAGCCCCCCTTCCCTGGCCCCCGAGGGCCACCCACCCAGAAGAGAGGAGAGCGGTGGGACGGGACCACCTGGGCCCTGCAGTACCTGCCGGACACCAGGGTCGGTGCTGTGGCTTGGAGGGGACAGGGCAGGATGGGGGGAGTGCTTCTCTCCTTTCTGCTACTCCAGGCGCTGAGGCCCCGGGCAAGGGGCAGAGCCAAGCAGAGGAAAGGGGGTTGGGTGGGGGGGGGGGGCAGGTCCCTTCCCCGATTTCCCTGGGGCCAGCCCTCAGAGCTCCCACCTCTGTGGCCTGGCCTTCCAGGCCCGGAGCCTATCCTGAGCACCACCTGACCCTCTCTGTCACTGTCGTTCAAGGAGGCCGAGGCCCTGGAGACGGAGACAAAGCTGTTTGAGGACTTGGAGTTCCAGCAGCTGGAGCGGGAGAGCCGAGTGGAGGAAGAGCGGGAACTGGCGGGCCAGGGGCTGCTCAGGAGCCAGGCAGAGCTTCTCCGCAGCATCACCAAGAGGAAGGTGTGTCCCGCCTCCATCCCCTGGGGGGAGGGACACCTTAGGGCCAGGTTGGGGGGTTGGATGCCAATGAACTGGATCCCAGCTGATGATCCCCCGTAAAAGCTAACTTTACCTTTCTGAGCCTCAGTTTGCCTCTCTGCAAAACAACAGGCTGTGGAGAGAATGCAGCAGGATAGCGTGTGGGGACAGCACGGGCTTTGAGGGTAGAGGGCAGGACTGGCAGCAGCGGGCAGGACGGGCAGCAGCGGCTGTCAGCGACTGTGGGCTCCCAGTGGAGAGTGGATGGGGCTCCCACTCGGAGCTGGCCGTGGCTGGGCAGAGAAATGAGAGGTTCAGACGGGGTAGGAGGAGGCTAGGGGGAGGCTTGCTGCTGCCCTTACAGGTCTCTCTGTCTGGTGGGCGTGCTGGGAAACATACAAGGGCCTGGGATCTGGACGCTGACCCAGCCAGGGGTCCTAGGAAGCGTATCCCCTGGGCTCCAGCTGTGGCTCAGCCTTAGCTCTGCTGAGCCAGAAAGCCAGGGGATTGTGGATGGTGTCCTTATGGGTTCTGGAGCTCCAGAGGCAGAGATCCTCTGCTCCTGCTCTCAGCCAGACCAGAACAGGGCGATGGGGCAGAGGTGTGTGTGTGTGTGTGTGTGTGTGTGTGTGTGTGTGTGTAATACATTTGGGAGGAGGAAGCTGTTAAATCAGGGAGGAGAATAGGGAGGATGGTTAGCAGCTCACTTGCCTGCGGCTGAGACAGCTGAAGTGAGTGGGTGGGAGGTAAGGGCAGGGAGATCAGGGGAGGGGTGTCGAAAAGTGGTGGCTGGCGTCTTGAAGGCTAGCCTGAGCCTGGTGGTATGCGGGGAGCTCCTGGACCTGCCCCTGCGTTCGGATCCCTTGCCCCTCTCCCGAGTCTCTCTGCCTTCCAAACTCATCTGCTTCTGGACGGAGACAGATGGAAGGAAGAAAGGAAGCGCGCATTTCCCGAGGACGAGGGTGTGTGCCAGGAGGCTTTCTTGGGTTAGCTTATGCCAACCTCGCGATGGTCTCATAGGCCAGTGCTCTTATCCTCGTTTCATAGACAAGGAAGCAAGGGCTCCAAGAAGCCCCATGTCTGCCCCACACCTCAGCTTATAAGCTTCAGAGTCAGCATCGGACCCCAGACCTGCCTGGCCTGGAAATCTCTCTTCTTTATGGTGTACTGCCCTTGGGCCAGGGGCTGGCCCTCCCCCAGCCTCTTCCTCTTCCATTTGAGAGGATGCAGCAGGGAGCCCTAGATCCGCTCATCCCATCCCTTTGAGGTCCTGGTGGGTGTAACCTCCAGGGACTTTGGGAGGGGTCCACTGACTGGGCTCCTGTTCTCTCCTCCCCATGCCCATGTTGGCTCCTGGGAACCAAGCTCAGCCACTGAGACTCTGTGGGGTCACATTCTTCCCTTTGCCTTCTCTTGACCTGCTCAGCCTCCTCCCCTCCTCCCTCAGCTCCCAGTGTCCCACCCATGCCAGGCTCCGTCTGTCCTGGTGTCCAGTGCTCGTCTAGGCTATGAGGCAAGAGTGGTTCAGAGGACTGGTTTTGGAGTCCCAACAGATTCGGTCTCATCCCAGCTCTAGCACTCATTAGATCCTAAATATATCAGTGTTCTTTTTTTTTTCCCAAGAGATTTTATTTATTCATTTGAGAGAGAGTGTGGGCAAGTGTGTGCACAAGTGGGGGAGGGGTAGAGGGAGAGGGGGAAGCAGGCTCCCCGCTGAACAGAGAGCCCGATGTGGGGCTCAATCCCAGGACCCTGAGATCAAGACCTGACCCGAAGTCAGAGGCTTAACCATCTGAGCCACTCAGGTGCCCCTGTGTCAGTGTTCTTAATTGTAAGATGGGTGTAAAAGAACCTGCCTCAAAAGAGGATTAAATGAGGTAACAAAATGCAGAGTTCTTGGGTCCTAACAGTTTCTCAGTAAACAACAGATCTTGCTGTGGGGATTAACCCCTGGGCTGACCCCAGTTCTGGGGCAGCTCCCTTCTACTCTCCTTCCGTTCAGGTTTTAACTCTTTTTTTTTTTAAATTTTTAAAATTAAAAAAAAATTTTTAAGATTTTATTTATTTATTGACAGAGAGATCACAAGTAGGCAGAGAGGCAGGCAGAGAGAGAGGAGGAAGCAGGTTCCCCGCTGAGCAGAGAGTCCGACGTAGGGCTCGATCCTAGGACCCTGGGATCATGACCCGAGCCCAAGGCAGAGGCCTTAACTCACTGAGCCACCCAGGCACCCCCAGGTTTTAACTCTTAATGGTGTTGGTTTAAGGAAGGCCACTTCTTTCAGGAAGCCCTCCTGGGATTAACCCAGCCCGTTTTTTTCCCCCATCCTTCTTTCTCACGTTATTCTCTTTTCATTTCCTTTTAGCACCTGGTTGTTGAGCCAGGCACTGGGCTAAGTCCTACTGGGGATTTGGAGACAGTGACCCTGCCCTTGGATCAGACAGCGGGGGAGGGTGTGGTGATGGAGACACGTGTTGACAAGTACCAGTAGTATGAGGCAGAGGGCGCTACAGAGTCATCTGAGCACAGAGGGAGGAGCCGCGAAATTGAGTGGTGATTGAGGAAGGTGTTGGGAGAGAAGGTAGGGCTCTGCTGGCCTTGGAAGCTAAGCGAGCTCTGAGTGGTGGAAAGTCGGGGCTGCTCTGCCGCGCTGAGGGGGGCAGTGTTAGGAAGGCCTGAGAGGATGCAGCTGCACAGCTTACTGTACCCCACGGCCAGGCTGGGGGGGACTCAGGGGCTGAAGAGTGTAGGCCCCGTTCTGGGAGCCCTCGAATGCCGGCTTCGGAGTCCCTGCTCTGGCCTGTGAGTAATGAGGAGTCACTCAAAAGATTTTGGGGAGAGGAGTGACCTAACCTTACTTGTGGATTTTAAAAAAACAATATTCAAGTAGTACGTATATATTTTTAGAAGCGTTCGAAAATTCAGAGAAGCAAACAAAAACAAAGCTCCAGAGCCATTTTAAGAAGGTGTTTGTGGCAGTGGGGGGGGGGGGGGGTGCACCAGACAGTCAGAGAGTGGGAGCAGGAGGCTGGTGAAGAGGTCCCAGCCGGGAAGGCAGCTGACTTCAGGGGTGGCCGTGGGCGTGGGGGCAGGTGGAGAACTCTTCAGTATGCCCTGGGTTCTGGACTTGTTGGCGGCGGGGCGGGGGCTTCTGGCGCGGGAGCCTGTAGGCACAGGTGGCGCTGGTTGAGGCAGGGGTGAGGGGAGGAGCTGACTGTTTGCCAGTCCCCCCCTCCCCCCCCCCCCCCCCCCCCCCCGGGGCGAGTTGAAGCCGAGGGGAAGAGCTGGTTGGTGCCCTCCACCCAAGCCATGGGTCTCCCCGTGGGCTCAACCCTGTCGTCGCCCAGGCCCGACCGACCACTCCCCTGTCCTCCAGGAGCGTCTGGCAATCCTGGACAACCAGGCGGGCCAGATCCGGGCCCAGGCCGTGCAGGAGTCCGAGCGCCTGGCGCGGGACAAGAACGCCTCCCTGCAGCTGCTGCAGAAGGTACCCCGGTCAGGGTGGCGGGGCGGGGGGGGGGGGTCAGGGTCAGGGGTGGGGTGGATGTTGGGGGACGGGTGTGGAGGGGCTTCGGGGGGGCACTCTGCTGGCCACGCGGGGCCCCCTTCCTTGGCCTTCCCCCCACCCCCGCCATACCCCCTACCCCGTGCTGACTCGGCCCATTGGGGCTTGCAGGAGAAGGAAAGACTGACTGTGTTGGAGGGGAGATACCACTCGCTCACAGGAGGCAGGCCCTTCCCGAAGACCACGTCCACCCTCAAAGAGGTAACGAGCTGGGCTCAGCCCTAGCTTCCGGCCCAGCGGGTCTCTCAGGAGGCTCCGGAGTCACAGGGGGGCACCTTCGCCCGGAGGTTGAGTATGGGGACATTTTCACAGACTGGAGAGGTTGAGTGGAAGTGGCCCTGACGTCTAGGATTTGACCCTCTGTGGCTACCAGCTGCTGCTTTTCAGATCCCTTCCTGATACTGCCATTTGGGGGATTAAATACACCTGGGGGAGTCAGGCAGCCTGACTGGGGAGGCCGGGCAGCTGCAGGTTTGGTAAGGGCCGGGGCTGGGCAGACTCCCCGTGAGGGGGAAGCACAGGACTCTAGGGGGTCTGAGCTGGGCGCTCCTTGGGCTTCAGTCTAGAGCTGGGCTCTTGGCCCAGAAGTGGGCACTGACGTCCCTTAAGCCGTTCTTTCCCGAGGCCTTGCACGCTTGGGGTGTACGGCCCAATGAGGACGTGCCCCAGTTCCCAAGCTCTTTTCCCCGCCTCCCTGCACGAGCCACCAAGGCCCGGGGCTGGGTGGCTGGGCTGTGTGAGGGGAGAGGCCCCTCACCACGTACCCTCTCTGTAGGCTGAACTGCTCATCTCCGAGGCCTCAGAGATGGGGCCCGGGTCTGCGACTCTGGTCCCTTTCCCAGGGTCTTCAGAGCCTGCGGCCTCCTCTGTCCCCCTAACCCCACCTGCTTCCACTCAGCTCTGCCCCAGAGCACAAGAGGTAATCACAGCTGACTGCCTGCTCTGCCGTGCCCACTGCCTGCCTGCCTGCTTGCCGAGCTCCTGCCTACAGCTTCTCCCGCGGGCCTGGCTGCAGGGCGTGTGGCCGTTACCCTCTGGCCAGAGCTTGTGAGAGTCTGAGCGAGTGTGCCATCCCACTCTTCTGGAGGGGCCTGTGAAGCCCATGCAAAACCAGAGCACTGATTTGCATATTAATTTGCATGCCTTCTGCATGCCATTCATCAGTTCTCACAACCCACTGGACCCTCCACCAGCTCATTTTCCTTTTCCCTGACCCTTGGAGGACAGTTGCCCTCAGGAGCGAGGACAGGCTGGGGCTCCTTCTGGGTAGGGCAAGCTCAGGCTCCCGTGCACTCCGCATGCATTCTGGATGCCCCGCCTGCAGCACCTAGAGGAGCCCCAGGGGCTGAGGATCTGCTCAGGGGCTGTGCCAGGCCCTGACCTCCCGCCCCACAAGCTCACGTGCTAGTATCTCTCCAAGTACTAACCCGTGGGCACTGAGCCCATGTTTCTTCTTGGGCTTTGAGCTGTGTCTCTGTCTCTCAGAGCCCATCTAGCTCACCCCTAGTGCTGTCTCCATCCCGCCCCTTCCAGCTCCTGCCCCAGCAGATGGGGTGCGAGGAGATGCTCCGGAGTGGTGGCCGTGTCCGTGCTGTGTGTGTTTGTGTGTGTGCCCCACGGAGGATGCCCAGGGTGTCGGAGACAGGAGGGTTGTCTCGGGGCTGGGTCCTGACCCTCAGTGGACTCTTGGAAGGCCTCTCGGCTTCTCCTGTCCGCAGCCCAGACCGAACCCAGGGGTGGGCCTTCAGGGTCTGCGTGGGGCAGCTTCAAAAGGTAGAGGTCAAGAAGAGCCTTCAGACCATTCTCCCTGCCCTTTTCTGGTCTCCTGCCCGGCCACAGCTGTCTCCAGGCACAGTGGGCCACTGAGCTCCCCGCCCCTGCTCTGGATCTTGCATTGACTGGAGTGATGGCCCTAAGGCATGGAGTTTGGGTGTTGGGTACCTGGTCGTACCCTGTTAACCTCTTCTCTGCCCACCCCTCCCCCGCCCACGGGGCCCCTAGGAGTATGTGAGCCTGGCAGAGGTCCTCCGGCTGTGCTTCCGCTCCGACCCCCATGCTTCTGCCGCCTCCCCCGGCGCGCTCGCCCGGCCCCTGCCTGACAGTGAGGTACCAGCCACGGAGGGAGCCCACCGGTGCCTCCTCGTGGGTGCCCAGATGGTGCCTCCGGCCTGGGTGGGGCTTGGGGGACAACAGAGTCTCTTCAACAGTGTGGGAGAAGGGCCGCTGGCATAAGGGGGTTGGGAGTGGTTCCCTCCCTCCCCCGGGGCCTCGGGAGCATCAGCTCCTGGTGGCTCAAAGCGGGGCAGGCCAATGGGAGGCCTCGCCTTCCGGGTCTCAGAGTGCCTCTGCGGCTCTGTGCTTCCTGTGATTACCTTCCCTTGCCCATGGGCAGGGCTGGCACTTGGGTCGCAGTTCCATTAACCTCTCGTATTCCCTCCCGCATCCTGGCCTTCCCCCAAGTACGTGACGCTTGAGCAGCTAAAGGCGATGTGGGGCTCCTCGCCCATGCCCACAGCCCCTGCGCCAGGCCTGCCTTTCTGGGCCTCTGCCTCCCGGGACCTGGTTCCCACCACCTGCCTTCCTCCCGTGCTGCCCTCTTCCTCCTCCGCTTCTCTCACGCCTTCACCCAAGGTTGGTGGTCTGTGTGTTCCTGCCGTGCCCAGCGCACTGCTGGTGTGGCTGTGTGTGTATGTGGGGGTGTGTGTCCCGCCCCTGCTTCCCAGCTTTGAGCTCCACGCCAGCCCCCGGGGAGTGCTCCGTGCCGGTGGGCGCTGGCCGGCTGGCATCGTGGTTGGCATAGCACGAGTCTCTGGTCTGGGAGTTGTGTCCTGACTGTTCCTCTTTGCCCTCGGCGTGTTCACAGCAACTGTTCTCTCACTGTTTTTCTCCTCCTTCTCTTACGCTGTCCTTCCTCCCTTCCCTTCTCCGTCACCTTCCTGTCCTGCCTCCCATCGTGGCCGTGGCCGCCTTTACTCTTCCTCCAACCTTCCCCTCCCTTCCCCTCCTCACCCGTTCTCCACGCCCCTCCCCGCGCCCCACTCCAGATGGAGGAGCTGCCGCCCCCTGCTGTAGACTTAGAGCAGTGGTACCAGGAGCTGATGGCCGGGCTGGGGACCGGCCCCGCTGCAGCCTCCCCGTGCTCCTCTCCCCCGCCTCTGCCCGCCAAAGCTTCCCGGCAGCTGCAGGTAACCCCCTGTCTCCGAGCCCTGCTTCTCTCTGCGCTGCGTACCTCCTGCCCATCCAGCGGCCACACAGCGCCACCTCAGATGGGGTGGGGAGGTGGTTGGTGGTCAGTCAAGTCAGGGCAGCAAGGGGCCTCTGGGCCCTGACATTGCCTCACGGGCAGCCGTCCCGGCCCTTTGGGCAGCTGGAGGGCCAGCCTCTGAGTCCACGGACGAGATGAGGATTGCCAGTCCAGCAGAAGGGCCTTCAGGAGCAGCGGTCAGGTTGGGATGGCTCTGGTACCTTGTGCTAGGGCAGACCGTGGCTCTGCTCTGTCCCCAGCCGCCCTCAGGCCCGGAGTCTCTCACTTCGTCTGGGGGCCCCGACGCCCTCTTGGGCCTCTTGCAGCTGGAACTAGTGTGGCCGGCATTTTGCTCTCCGGGTCTCCCCATGGGTGACAGGCAGGGGCAGTACTGGTGGGGCAGAGAGACAGCCCTGAGGACGTGCCTGGGCCTCCTCAGCGTCTCTGTGCAGGGCATGGGCCTGCCTGTGGCCAGCTGCTGACCGTGGGTGGGGGAAGGGGTCAGGGCGTGCTCCGCTGACCTGTGGTTGTGCCCAGGACCCCAGCGCTCAAGATTCCCTCCTGGGGTGCAGGCACTGGACCTCTGTCTTTGTGGCCTCATCTCGAGTTTCATGTTCCCTTTGGGAGGAGTTGGATTCTCCTAGCATGTGAGGCAGCTGTACTTCATGTCCAGCTGGTTAGAAGTTTGTTTATTTATTTATTTATTTTTATTTATTTATTTTTTTAAAGATTTTATTTATTTATTTGACAGAGAGAAATCACAAGAGAGGCAGGCAGAGAGAGAGGAAGGGAAGCAGGCACTCCGCCGAGCAGAGAGCCTGGTGTGGGACTCGATCCCAGGACCCTGAGATCATGACCTGAGCTGAAGGCAGCGGCTTAACCCACTGAGCCACCCAGGCGCCCTAGAAGTTTGTTTTTTAAAAGATTTTATTTATTTGAGAGAGCAGGAGCAGAGGGGAGAGGCAGGCAGAGGGAGAAGCAGGCGCCCCACTGAGCAGGGAGCCCAGTGCGGACTCGATCTCAGGACCCCAGGATCATGACCTGAGCCGAAGGCAGACGCTCAACTGACTGAGCCCCCCAGGCGCCCCGAGATTTGTATGTGTTTTGATTCATGTGACCATCAGCAGTTCACTCTCTGCTTTCACAGAGCCTGCGCTGGGGCTCGGAGGAGTCAGTCATCCCCCCAAGGCCCCACGACTAGGAAGTGCAGGGCTCGTGCTGTGAGTCGGGGTTCTTGCCTCCAGACCCCGTATTCAGCCAGCGTGAAGGCTGGGAGGGGGCTGGACAGCTCCTTCGGCTAGTGCTGCTCCCCATCCTTTTGCAGATAAGGCAGCCAGGGCCCAGAGCTGGGAGGTACACAGCCCAAGGTCACAGAGCCTATTAGCGGCCAGGCGGGACCTGAAGGAAGCCTGACCTGCTGTTGGTCTCCAGCACAGCCCTGCCCAACAGATGTGAATGCCTCCTCCCAAGGATCTTCTCTCAGACCTGGGGTGGGGCCGGGGATTGGCCCAGAGAGGAGCTGCCTGGAAGAGGCTTGGGGGCTGCCTGTAACACCTGTCCCACCTGTCCATTGGGCTGGCCCAAGAAGCTCAATGCCATTGTCTGCTGAAACAGCCTGGGAGTCCTGGTGCCAGGGCAGGACCTGCATCACAGCTGGCCTAGGTGACACGGGGGTGGCAGCCGGTGGGGGAGCCAGAGCTGACCAGGCAGGATCTCTTCCGTCCAGGTTTACCGCTCCAAGATGGATGGTGAGGCCACCAGCCCCTTGCCCCGGACCCGCAGTGGCCCCCTCCCCTCTTCCTCTGGCTCTTCTTCCTCTTCGTCCCAGCTCAGCGTGGCTACCCTGGGCCGGAGCCCCTCTCCAAAGGTCTGAGGACATTGGGTGGGCTCCTTGTGTGTCATGGCGGGGGTAGGGACGGGGAGGGTGTGCTATGAGGTCAAGGCCACCCAGGAAAGCTTTGGGAGGCGGGGTCCTCCGAGAGCCGGGTCCCAGTGCTCCGTTCCCCCACCCCAGAGTGCTCTACTCGCCCAGAACGGGACAGGCAGCCTTCCTCGCAACCTGGCGGCCACGCTGCAGGACATCGAGACCAAGCGCCAGCTTGCCCTGCAGCAGAAGGGTGAGTGGCTGCTTTCCCAGGGGCCCTGGATATCTGCCCCGCGCCCCCCACACCACACTTGCCGCGACGTTTCTTTGCTTTAATGGAGTTGTAGGCAAGCGCTGGAAATGTTTAGATTGAGTATCTGAAGAGCTTCCTGGACATTTATCAAGAGACTGAGGGCTGGGGGCCATACAGTCCTTCCCAGAGAGCTCAGCAAAGAAGGGAGATGCTTGTCGGCCTGAGCTGGGATGGAGGTCGCCCTGTCTGGAGATGGGGGTGGGGAACCCGATGGCCTCCAGAGCTGGTTCTCTGAGATACCAGCTCTGGGGACCCAGGAGGCCTGGTTGCCTGTGTGCATCTTGGTTGTTCTGAAAGCCCATGTCTGTGCCTCTCCCTCGTCTCATCCCCTCTGTGTCTCTCTACCCCTACCCTTTGCCCGGGGCCCCCACACCAGGCGAGTCGCTTCCTGCCGAGCCCCCCCCAGCCGACAGCCCAGCAGGTAGAGCGGTGGTCGCCGGGGGCATTGCTTTGGCCAGGCGGCCCCACCTGGGCATCTGCATGACATGTCCCTCGCAGGGCCTTGCTGCCCCGCCCCGGCCCCCTGTGGCCTCCCCGGCTGAGCTGGGATGGGGTGTCCGGCTGGCCGCACCCCCTGAGCCGGACTGGCCCCCGCCTCAGCTGTGCTCTGCCTCGTCTCCCCTTCTTCGCTGCTGGTGTCGCTCTTGCTTGCGTGTCACTGCGGGCGCTGCATGGACACCCCGCTCACGGACCCCGCCCCCCTCCCCTTCCCCTCCCCGGCAGGCGGGTGGTGCATGCGTCCTGCCCTGCTCTCCAGGTGATGATGGTGAGCTGGAGGCACCGCCCGGGCAGGGTCTGTGCCCCGCGGGGCCCAGGATGCAGAAGGAGCGCTGAAGTCACACGATGTGGCCGTGTCCAGTCGTGCAGGCGACCGCAGTGCTGGCGGGGCTTTAGGGAAGCTGGTGGGGGCTGAGGGCTGGGCTCACCTCGTCCCTCTGTGATGCTGCCCGTGTCCCCCAGAGGGCCCGCTGTGACACCCCACCCCCCACCCTCCGCAGGACAGCAGGTGATTGAGGAGCAGCGGCGGCGCCTGGCGGAGCTGAAGCAGAAGGCGGCGGCCGAGGCCCAGTGCCAGTGGGACGCCCTGCACGGGGCGGCCCCCTTCCCGCCGGGCCCCTCCGGCTTCCCCCCGCTCATGCACCACTCCATCCTGCACCACCTGCCGGCCGGCCGGGAGCGTGGGGAGGACGGCGAGCACGCCTACGACACGCTGAGCCTGGAGAGCTCGGACAGCATGGAGACCAGCATCTCCACGGGCGGCAACTCGGCCTGCTCGCCCGACAACATGTCCAGGTACGTGTCCCGAGGGGGCCGGCCCCGCCTCTGCCAGCCCCCTCCGGCCTCCTGACGCCCCCGCTTTCCCTCTCCCCCCCCCAGCGCCAGCGGCCTGGACGTGGCCAAGATCGAGGAGATGGAGAAGATGCTGAAGGAGGCGCACGCCGAGAAGAGCCGGCTCATGGAGTCCAGGGTGAGGCGGACCCGCGCGGGTGACCCAGCCTCTCTGCCCCCGGTGCCTCGAGACCTTCCCTTGAGGGAGAAAGGGTTTAAAAGTTCACGTTCCTCAAGTGGAGGAGGCCTGGTCACGTGGCAGGTGTCCCAGCTCTCAGGACAGGGGCGGCTGCACGGTCACTGCCAGGCGTGTCCCGGACAGGAGCTTCCGGCCAACTGTGTGTGCGGCTCAGGGGTGTTTGGCTGCCACGGGAACTGATTCTGGTCTCCCCCAGGGGCAGGAAAGGTGGGAATGGGGGCCTGAAGGGTCGGACTAGAAGAGCAGGCAGGTGTCCAGGCCAGAGCAGGGGTGTTGGTGGAGGGTCCGTGGGGAGTGTGGGGGGTGGGGGTGGGGCAGAGCGAGGCCGTGGCTCCTGCCTACAGGCCTGCAGGTGGGACCAGTGCGGCATCCCAGGCACAGCCAGGCTGAGGGCCCAGACCTGCGGAAGGGTGTTTAGGGGTCTCTGCAAAGGCTGTTCTGTCTTTACCCGCTGGGCTCTCTGCGTCTCTGGAGGGGTGAGTGGGGCTGGGGGCAGGAGGCCGCGGCTAGGCCAGCCAGAAAAGAAGGTCTCTCAGTGGTACTCCCACCGGAGGAGGGTACATTTGTAAGCAGCTCTTGGCAGACGGAGAGGAAGGAGACTCTGGTCAGTTTGGGGCTGGGGAGAAATAGCAGCCAGGAGCGGACGGTGCTAAGGTCCTCACTGTTGATGAGGACACAACACGCCACGGATGTGTTCTGTGTTTGAGGATTTGTTCTAATGACTTAAGCCCTTTTTTATTTTTATTTTATTTTTTTTTAAAGATTTTTATTTGTTTATTTGACAGACAGATCACCAGTAGGCAGAGAGAGAGGAGGAGGCAGGCTCCCTGATGAGCAGAGAGCCCCATGTGGGGCTCGATCCCAGGACCCTGGGATCATGACCTGAGCCGAAGGCAGAGGCTTTAACCCACTGAGCCACCCAGGCACCCCCCTTTTTTATTTTTTAAAGATTTTATTTATTTATCTGACAGAGATCACAAGTAGGCAGAGAGACAAGCAGAGAGAGGGGGGGAAGCAGGCTCCCCGCTGAGCAGAGAGCCCGATGCGGGGCTCGATGCCAGGACCCTGGGATCATGACCTGAGCCAAAGGCAGAGGCTTTAACCCACTGAGCCACCCAGGCGCCCCACTTAAACCCTTTTAAGAATGGCTTCTGTAAGTTCGTGTCTTTTTTCCCCAGAAAGTTCGAAGTTCAACTAGGAATGCTTGTATTTTGGTTTCAAAGGTCCTTAGTGGTTCGGGAGGGACTATCGAATATACTCAGTATTACAGAAAGTCAGGCAGCGTGTGTGTTAGGAGCCCAGGTAAAGCGTGACGAACCCCGTTTATCTGGTGCTTCCGTGCTGCTGGCATCTGTGATGGGCATTTAGCTACATGACCTCGTTTATATGTGGGGCTCGATCCCAGGACCCTGAGATCATGACCCGAGCTGAAGGCAGAGGCTTAACCCACTGAGCCACCCAGGTGCCCCCCCCAAAGCCAGGAGGTTTCACATCAAAGCATTTAACCTGACTGGCGAGGTGCCTGCAGAGGGTGGGTTTTGGGGAGAGGCTCTCTGGTGCCGGGCTGCCCCCTGAGGTGGGTACTGCCTGTGGCTCTGTGCCAGCCTGAGGAGGGGCAGCGGGGGAAGGGGCGGGAGAGGGCAGCCGTGGGCGCTGACCCCTGGCTTTGGGGGCAGGAGCGGGAGATGGAGCTCCGGAGGCAGGCCCTGGAGGAGGAGCGGAGGCGGCGTGAGCAGGTGGAACGGAGGCTGCAGAGCGAGAGCGCCAGGAGGCAGCAGCTGGTGGAGAAGGAGGTCAAGATGCGGGAGAAACAGTTTTCCCAGGTGCGTGGGTGCTGGGGTGCGCTGGGTGGTTGGCTTGAGGGCTGGTGGAGGGCCGGGGATACCCCGGGCTAGTCCTGCGGGGTTATGCAGCTTGTTCTCCAGGAAAGATGGCTGTTGGCTCCGTACGAGCAGAATTCTGTTTGAGACTCGTTCGGCCCGCAGGAAAGAGACCTGGGTGTGTGTGCGTGTGTGTGTGCATGTGTATTTCGTGGCTGTCCTGGCCCTCCCCCGCTGCCCCAGACTCGGCAGCTCCAGGCGCCCCCCACTCCCAGCAGATGGTGTCACTCTTTCGGTTTGCCTCTCCGGGAGAGAACTGTATTCGTTCTGGGACGGGAATCCTGAGCTTTTTCTTTACGCAGAAGGTTTGAGTAGAACGGTTGAAGGCGGAAGGAGAAGTCAGGTTGTATAGGGAGATTTGCGATGTCTCTGGTCTCAGATCCTGGCCCCTGACTGTGAGAGCCTGTGGGACTCAGACAGGCTAGTCCTGTTGGGTCTTACAAGCTCCACTCCAGGGTGGGGGTCCGGTGGGATCTTCCCCAGCAGCGACCAGCGACCACAGCTCCCTCCCTGACATCCTGTGAGGCAACAACATGAATTCTAAGGGGGTAGCCACCTGAATTGGGTTTGGGAATTAAGAAATAACCAGGGGGGGCCTGGGTGGCTCCATCAGTTAAGCGTCTGACTCTGAGTTTCTGCTCAGGTCACGATCTCAGGGTCGAGCCCCACGTCGGGCTCCGTGCTGGGTGTGGAACTGGCTTGGGGCTCTCCCTCTGCCCCTGCCCCCTCACACTCCCCCTCTCTCTCTCTCAAAAAAATACAGACGAAATAATCAGAAACTCTTGAGTTTTCCCTCCATGCTTGGGATCTCTGTCAGGCGTCCAGTTCCCCTTTCCGGCCTCAGTCAGTGGCCGCTTCACATCTGTCTCCCCTCACCCCCTTCCCTGGGGCTCAGACATTGCTCCAGGGACAGCGGTGTCTGCTGTGGGAGTGGGTGCAGCCAGCCCGTCTTCGGGGGCACCTCCTGGAAGCTGTGCATTTTGTTTTTTCTCTAGATAATTTATGGTGTTTCCTTTTCTGGCCTTTCTAATGTAGAGGAAGAGTAGGAAAAAAACATTCCAGTGGACTGAGGGGTCTAGCTGGTATCAGAATTCCTGAGATGGAACAGACCTTAGTGATTATCTAGTTCAAAGCCCTTGTGTTACTTTTTTTTTTTTAAAGATTTTATTTATTTATTAGACAGAGATCACAAGTTGGCAGAAAGGCAGGCAGAGAGAGGAAGGGAAGCAGGCTCCCTGCCGAGCAGAGAACCCGATGCGGGGCTCGATCCCAGAACCCTGGGATCATGACCTGAGCTGAAGGCAGAGGCTTTAACCCACTGAGCCACCCAGGTGCCCCCCTTGTGTTACTTTTAAGGAAAAGGGAAGCCCAGAGAGGCCACGTGATCCAAACAAGGTCCCATGAGAAGTCTGAGGCCAGATGGCTTGTTGGGCTTTCCTTCCCAGAGCGTGCCCACCTCAGGCCTCTTGCTTTATTCCGCTCAGTCCAGGAGGGAGACGAGGGGCAGGGAGAAGACAGGGATGGCTGTGTCTTGCTCCTAGGTGGGGAAACTGAGGCATGGGGCCACTCAGTAGTTCGCCCAGGCCAGGGTTGCCTGGACGCAAGCCTGCTAGGTCTCTGCTTTTGTCATGAGCACTGTGAAACCCTGTGAAACCCGAGTGGTAGCCCCGGGGGTGGGAGGCGTGATGGCAGCAGTGGGGGTTTGGGACCGAAGCCCAGGGACCTGGACAGGGCTGTGACACGGCGAAGAGAGAAGACTGCTGACACTGCCCTCTGCTTCCAGGCACGACCCCTGACCCGCTACCTGCCGATCCGGAAGGAGGACTTTGACCTGAAGACCCACATCGAGTCCTCGGGCCACGGCGTCGACACCTGTCTGCACGTGGTGCTCAGCAGCAAGGTGTGTGGCCTGTGGGGCCCCGGGGTGTTGGGAGGGGACCCCGTAGCCTGGGCACCTCCTGGGCCCTTGGAATAGTGGCCCCAGTTCCTCGCTAACACTGGAGGTCTCCGTCCCGGGGGAGCAGTGGGAGCCGCAGCCCCCCAGCATCCAGGCAGTGACGGCTTTTACAGTGCCGTTCCGGGAAGAGAGGGTCCAGGGGCTCCGCTCTGGGTCCTTCCTCACCCCCGCTCCTTGGCAGGTCTGCCGCGGCTACTTGGTCAAGATGGGCGGCAAGATTAAATCGTGGAAGAAGCGCTGGTTTGTCTTCGACCGACTCAAGCGCACCCTTTCCTATTACGTGGGTGAGTTCCCGTCAGACGTCTCGGAGCCTGGACCCTTGGGCTGTCCGCAGGGCAGCTGGTGTTCACCAGGCTTCCCAGTGGGGGGCGGGGGGGGCCTGAGCGGGGCCTGTCCTCCCCTCGCTGACGGCGCACAGGCTGCACTTGGTCCGCCTGCTCAGTCTTGGTCGTTCACGTATTTGGCGACATCGCCGAGCATGGAGTCAGTTCTGGGCCCTGCCGGAGGCCTTGGTGACGGGCCGGGTGGCTGCGGCTGTCCCTGGAGCTGCCGTCAGGGAGGCAGGTAGTGGCCAGACTGGGAAGGCCGGGCAGGACGGGTGTGCTGTAGGGCTGCGCAGGCTCTGTGGGCGTGTGGCGTCCTGTGGATTCTGCCCCGGGCACGTTCCCTCAGAGACTCTGATGAGCAGCTGAGCCGTGCCAGGAGCGCTCGGGACAGCCCTGGGGACAGGCCCCCCGGTGCATCCTATCCCCCTGCTCCCTCCACGCTGCCTTCAGCGTCGCTGCCCGTCCTTGGGGTTCCCATCTGGACGGTTCCCACGTTGAGTGCAGGACACCGTGTGGCACACCGGCCCGGAGAGGCCAGGCTGCGCTGTGGGACAACCAGTCCTCAGATCCCAGGGGCTCAAAACCGCAGTTTCCTTTCCTGCCCGATACGTGTCCGTGTACCTTGTGGGCCAGTGGGGCCCTGCTCCCCTCTGCATCAGTGTTCCCTTTGTTCGACGGCATGCATTTTTAGAACGTTGCTGGCCACGGGGGCGGAGGGTAAAGAGAAGCTTAATTGTGACGTGCATGGGCATCAAATGTCCTGGTGGGGTCTGTCCTCAGGTCACTAGCGGGGCTGCTCAGCCAGTCACCCAGCTCTGCCCAACCGTACAGCAGTGAAGAGCGATCCCGTTCCAAGCCTGGAAGGAGAGGGCTAAAGTGTCTGGTGGCAGAGACACCCAGACCCAGAGTGCCTGCCTCTGATCTAACCTGGTCCCTGACCAAGTGCCACCCTCTCCAGGAAGCCTTCCCTGATTGCCTGGGCCCTGGATGGGAGACAGGAGAGGCCAGAGGAACATGTGTCCCCATGTTTCCACCTGAGCTGGGAAGGGACTTTGGGCAGTTGGGGGGGGGGTTCCATTTTAGGCATATTGAGGTTGAAGTGCCCCTGGGCCATCTCAGTTTAGGAGAAAGGTCAGGGTTAAAGTTGAGTGTGCGGGATGATAGTTGTAGCAGATCATACCTACTGAGCGCTGCGCGAACCGGGTGCTGTGCTAAGCACTCTGCGTGCCTCATCTCATTGACTTTTCGTCATTGTCTTGGGCAGGAAGCACTATTTTACACCCATTTACAGATAAGGAACAGAGGTTCAGAGAGGTTAAGTAAATTGCCCAAGGTCTCACAGCTGCTAAGGCACAGAGCTAAAACTGAACCTGGGCAGTTGGACTTCAGAGTGAAGAGGGAAAGGGCTGTACCCTGGGGAAGGGGGAGGAGGAGTGACTGGCGAAGGGGTCGGTCGGGCAGGAAGTGGGAAGCCACAGGCCAGGTGCTGGGCTGGTGCTGGGCAGTCATGACCTTCCTGAATGTTTCTGAAATGAAGGAGGATCACGTTCTGATGAGGGGTGGAAACGGGGAGGGAAGCCAGCCGAAGGATCAGACATTTGCAGGCAGGGAGTGTCACCAGCGATGAGGGACACTGCAGAAAGGCCAAGAATAACATGGACCCAGAGGCCCTTCCATTCAGAGATTGGAGCTGCGTCCAGGGCGGGAGCCAGACTGCACAAGATGAGGAGAGGTGGGTGGTCAGGAAGGGGGGGCTGCAGAGCTGAGACTTTCTGTGAAGGAAGAGGTGGGAAGGAGCCGCTGTTGGAGGGATGGCCAGGCCTGGGGGCGGGGCTGGGGCTGTGTTCTTGTCTTAAGAGTTAAGTGTCTGATGGAGGCGGGCCTGGGGCCTCATCAGGGCCCTGAGTGTGACTTGGCTGCTCCTGCCCTGAGCTTGTGTTTCTTCCTTCCCTGGCCCCTCTTCCCACTGACTTGGTGGAACCCGTCTCTGCCACGGGGTCCAGATCAGATACAACCTCTGTGAAAGCTTCCCTGGCCCCGCCTTACCGGGAATGGGGTCCTGCCCTCTGCTCTGTAGAACCCTCGCCTCATGCAGGCTCTGCCTGCCCTGTGATCAGAGGCCACGGCAGGTGCCCGACGCTGTACTGACCACCTCCTGCTCGCGACAGCCTGACGTGAAGGTGCGCTCGTGCTGTTCCTAGCCATGCTCGAGGTCACATAGCTAATACAAGGCCGTCCGTCTGTGCTTTCCACCCCACTAGAGTGTAGGTTCCTAAGAGAAGGAGCTCTGATTTGGTGGTGCCACTGCCTAGGACTCATTTATTCAACACTGAGCCCCTGCTGTGTGTGCTAGGCACCTGGTTGCTGCTGTTGGAGGAGGCAGACTTGTGATGGGTAGAGGATGGCTCAGACTCAGCAGGGTAAGGTCTGTGGAGGAACGTCCGTGCTGTGGGACCACGAGAGCACGTGAACGGGCACCGTGGTGGTCACATTCGCAGCGGGTCTTGAAGACCATGTAGAGCTTGCCGGGGGAATGGGCCGGAGACCATTCCAGTGTACACAGAGCCCCCGGTGCAGGGCCCAGGAGAAGCTCCGCCTGGCAAGAAGGAACTTGGCATTGGTGCAGGGGAAGGATGTGAGATGGTCCAGGGGGTGGTGTGGGCAGCGGCCTGTGAACAGCCTTTGCCAAGCCAAGATGGCAGCAGGGTCCCAGTGAGGGAGCAGGTTTCGAATTGCTTGAGGAAGCTCACCACCCCCTTGTCTTCAGGGAAGGGGAGTCAAAGGGGCAGAGGGTGAGGTCCCAGTTCCTGGCTTGGGGACTCAGGCCTGAAACGACACAGGTGGCAGGGGGCAGCAAGCATGCACCCCAAGGGGCAGGCTGTCAGCTGTCATCATCTGAGCCTAGGGACAGCGTGACCTTTCGGTGAGAGCAGGGTTTGCCACGAGACGAGACGGCCCAGGCCCTGGGCTTCCCCTTGGCAGTGCACAGTCCCTTCCTGCGGGCGGTCACCTCTGCCATTGGCTCTGCTCCTTCCTGTCCCCCCCCCAGCTTCCAGATGCTACATCCTTCCTTCTGGTTTTTACTCTTGGGCTTGAGTAGGCTCAAAAGTCAAAGCACATGGAAGGGTTTGGAGAATCATGCCCCTGCTCCACAACAGCTCACCCTTTTACGACTCTCTCGTGTGCCCTTGGAGCTTCTTTAGAACGTCAACGCGGAGCTTTTGCTCCTTTCCTTACACAAAAGGAGGCATCTGCTACGCTCCTTGTTTTACTGCTGACAGAGCAGATCTTTCTAGAAGAAATGTGTCTGCTACATCTGAAAGGTGTTTCTGAATCTGCGTCTTTTCCCCCCTTATCCACCCCTGGGAGATATTTCTGTATGGTTTAGCAGAGGTCTAGCGTCCCGTCACGGGCTAAACTCTAATTTATTAACCCGTCTCTGCTTGATGGACTTGGTTTGTTTGCAAACTGCGAACACGGTTGCGGTGGACAGTCCCGTAAGTTTGTCGGTTGTGAGGTGATTGTTCGTGAGTGGGATCGTTGGCCCAGGGGGCAAACACTTCCTCATTCCCGTAGACCCAGCCCATCCTCCTGAAGGGCTGACGCTGTGCACGCCTCCTGGCGTCGGTCAGACCAGCTGCTTCTCCAGCCTTGCCCAAAGCGTGCCGTCGCTTTTTCACCTATTTTTGCCCTTCTGACGGGCGGGAAGCTGATACTGTGTGCTCTGATTCCGAGCAAGGCTGGGCGCCGACCATCTCTTCGGGCTCCATGCCGGGCTCCATCTTGGAGTCCTGGGGACCTGCCCGTTTCCAGCGTGGGCGCCTCGCCGGAGGGACGGCAGGCCTCCTCAGCCCAGCCCTGTTTTCTTTGTAGACAAGCACGAGACGAAGCTGAAGGGGGTCATCTACTTCCAGGCCATCGAGGAGGTGTACTACGACCACCTGCGCAGTGCGGCCAAGGTGAGGGCGGGCCGTGGGGACGGGGGGCGGTGGGCTTCTGGGAACGGCCACCTCCAGCCCATCTTCTTGAGTCCTGGACCCCTTCCTTGATCTCTGTGTAAACTCTCTTTCCCTCTCTCCCTCTCCCCTTCCCAGAAGAGGTTTTTCAGCTTCACTGTGGTGACTGAGGTACCCCTCCCCCGACCTCTAACCAGAACTACTGCACATTGATGCCTCCTGTCGCTTACTGGTCCCTGACCCTTCACTCTCCCCTCCAGCCCCCTCTCCCGGGCCCGAGGGAGGAGCGGCAGGGGCTGCAGGGAGCCCCCGTGGGCCCGAGGGGCTTGCTGACCCCTCCTGAGAGGACAGCAGGCTGGGCCCCTGTGGGGCCATCCCAAAAGGATGGCTCCGAGGGGAGGAAGGGGTTCTCAGGGCTGGGGTGGGCTGAGGGGATCGGTAAAGGGGACACATTTGAGGCCTGGGACCTCTGCCGTCACGCAGATCAGCCTCCCCCAAGCCCCTGGTGCCGCCTCAGCTCTGACCTCTGCTCGTCTGGGGTCCTGGGCCCAGCATCCCACTCACAGCTCTCCACCTGCCCCTCTGACGCCGAGAGGAGGCTCTGGTCCTCACGGGCAGGGCCCTCTGTGGCCGATTCTGTTGCTACTCACTTCTGTGCCCGCGGCTGCCCAGAAACAGGGCCCCTACATGGCAGAGGCAGGGTATGGCCCTGCCCGGGTCCAAGGACGGCCCGGGTGTGACGAGGGGAACATCTCGGCCTGGGGCCCCCTTGACGGGCGGGGACTCAGTCTCAAGCTCCAGGGCACCCTGGAGCCGGGGGTGGGGGGCAAAGGGCAGATGGAAGGTCAGAGGTGAGCCCTGTCTTAGACCTTCCTCTCTCCCTGGGCAGAGCCCGAACCCGGCCCTCACCTTCTGTGTGAAGACCCACGACCGGCTGTACTACATGGTGGCGCCGTCGGCGGAGGCCATGCGCATCTGGATGGACGTCATCGTCACCGGAGCCGAGGGCTACACGCAGTTCATGAACTGACCGTGCCGGTCCCGGCGTGGGCCTGCTGCACTGCCCCGGGGGACAGAGTCGCACTCTGGGCCCCAGGCCGCGCGGCCGTGCTCCCAGAGGCTCTGGGAGGGCTCTCGTACAAGACTTCGTACCTTTCTGTAAGGAGCTGGTCCTGTGAATGTCTGCGCTCAGGGCCCCTGAAGAACCAGCCAGCGGATAAGTGGGGAGGCTCCTGGGGATTCAGAACTGGCAAGAGCCCTTCACGGTCCGGCAGCCCCAGGGCTGCCAGGGCTGAGCAGTTGGCAGAGCGGGCCCAGCTCTGACCTGGCACCTGCGCTCCCCGCCTAAGTTCTCTTTCGCAAAGGACAAATTATGGTACCAGAATCTGCCAAAGATCCCTCCTTGCCTCCGCGCCGCCCCCCCTTTGCAGGGGCCTTGGGGGCTGAGGACAGCCACATCTGGAGTGGGGTGACAGCTCAGGCGGTGTACTCCTCAAACCCCGCTCTACCCTGCTCTCCTGCATTTTTGTTACTACCTTGTTCAAGGGCCAGAGTTCTCAAGTGTCATCCTTGAGGTCCCAACCGCATCCCCTTTTTGCAGACCCCAAACCCTGATCTCCACAGTGACTGCTTCGTCGCCATGGTTACATACACACTCCTGGCCCCGGCTCTGTGGCTCTGCCCACGCTTCAACCACAGGCCCGTCGGAGGGTACGTCCTGCCATCTCTCCAGCCCCGGACCTTCTGCATCTCATGCTGGGGCGGGGGGAGGGACCAACCCCCGCCCCGCTGCCCCCTGCCTCCAGGCCCTGGTGCACAACCTGCCGGCCCCCCCCATCGCCCTCTCCCTTCCACTCGTGCCTTGCTTAGAGCCAGAAGGGACGAAACTCGGACATCCAGCGACTGGAGGAGGAGGGAAGCAGATGGGAGAGGCGGCTAGATGGGTTGTACAGGCTGAGTTCCTAACGGGGCTGGAAGGCTGCTCAGACACCCCCAAGGGGAACCTGAGCAAGAGAGGAGGCGGCGGAGTGAGAGGACCCTGAGGTCTGGCTGCCCTCCCTTTAGCCTTGGAAGGGTGACAGAAATGGAGAGCAGAGGACCAGGCCACCAGCTATCTGGCCTCGGCCCTTCACGCCTTAACACTAAGCCCACCTCCCTGCCCACCACTGGGCCATGGCTGCTGGGCCCCGGGCTGGGTGATGATCAGTATTTGTAAGCATCTCAACAGAATAATAAACCATTTGGACTATGTGTTTGGGAGCCAGACTGTGTGGGGGATGGGACTGGGATACAAGGGGAGGAGGACCAAGTGTCCCCACAAAACAGGATTTCCTCCTCACTGATGTTCCCGGAGGCACAAGGGCCCAGCCCATGAATTCTAGGTCCCTACTCTGACCCCACTCCAAGGACTGGCTGGGGGTGGGGGATGAAAAAGCCAGAGAAGGTAGGGACTCACACAGAAGTTTAATGAGGCAGACGGGGCAGGGAGGCCCATCACTGTGGCAGGAGGCTGAGCAGGAGGGCAGCTGTGAGGCAGTGGGGCTCCAGGAAAGCTGTCTGGGTCCCCGAGGTCAGCCGGTCACCGTAGCGGTCCAGGAGCATCAGGACCACTCCATTGGTCCAGCCAAAGCCTCCTGGAGAGAGACAGGACCAGTGGGGCAAGATCTCTGGGGAAGGCCCCATAGCCTTTTAGGGCCTGTGAGATCTCCACCCAGAGGCTCTAGCACTGCCTAGCCCCAGGGCTGCAGGGGAGCTCCACTCAGCCTCCCGGGGACCCACATCCATGGGAGGAAACACAGGCCCAGGCAGGGAAGGTCATGGCCAGGTGTGGGGACAACACAGCCCTGTCCTTCCCAGTAGGGTGTGGGCCCACTCACCTGAACTTCATACTCCCCTCCTCCACCTGGCTGCCCACCGTTGCTGATGTCATACTGGGAACAAAAGCACAGGCTCTCAGTGGGGCACGACCCCAGGCTCCCGACTTCAGCCCTCCAGGGGAGCAAGAGAGGAGAGCCCCTTTGGGAGAGGCTGCTCTGTCCTGCAGCTCTGACCCCTGCAGTGCCCAAGAATGGCCACCGGAGGTCACCACTGTCCCTGGGCTTAGAAAAGCCTGGCATTCATCCCTGTACACCCCCCCCCCCCCCCACACACACAGCCACCTCTCCCACTCACCATGGGGCACCACTCAGGAGCAGCTCACCTTCTCAAACATGACTGACTTTTGGGAGTAGACCTCAAAGTTGGTTCGGATCCAATTCTGAGCCAGCTGGAAAGCCACTTCCTGGGCCCGAGGTGAAGGAGACTTGGCCAGACCTAGACGCCCCCCCCCGCCCAGGCAGGACCCTGAATCTCCTGAGTCCCCATCCCAGGGAGCAGAGGCCTGAGCCTTACTCTCCTCAGGGAGGGAAAGAGGCCTGGGCCTTAAGACCTCCATCATGGGCCGCGTGAAAAGCCAATGTGCTCCTTCCCCAGGGCCTGGGTTTGGAGGGAGAAAGGAGGGCTGGTTCCCTTGACAGGTGGGGTGGACACACATCTGCTGAGTGGGGAGCCAAGAAACCAGAAGAGCCAGAGAAAGACCCACCTGCTTTGTTCACACCTCCCCCACACCCAGAGGCTGACCCTCCAGGCTGACCAGATGCAAGGAGGGGACGGTCCTGGGATATATGCCCCATCCCTGCTTCCCTACTCCCTACCTCTGATGACCAGGTCCTGCAGGGGGGCCCAGGCATTGGGGAAGTCCCACTGCTGGCCTGTCTTCTGGAGAGAGGTCGGGATCCCATACTGGTATGTCAAGATCTGGCTGTCCTAGAAGGTTTCAGACATTTTTAGGACTGTGGGTGGGGGCTCGATGAGGAGCCAAGAGGCTGGGCCCTCCTCAAGACAGGTGTGTCCCCCCCCCACCCCCCACCCCCCCACCCCCCGCGCACCGCCCCGCTTTCTCTTCTTGCTCATGGCTGCCCCCTGGTGGCTTCAGCGGGACCTGCAGGTTCAGACTCGGGAGTGGAGGAGGGGGTTGGCGGCCACTTGCCAGAGGTCCCTGGCTCAGACGCAGGGAGAGAACAGGTGGTGCTGCCCCCAGTAACCCGCCTGCCCTGCTGCCCCTCACCTCCAGATACTTCAGAGCCTTGTCCACGGCGTCCGGGTCAGAGAAACAGCCAGACCACAGAGGAGTGAGGTTGGATGGGTAAAACTCTAGGTTCTTCTTTCCATTCTCAAGGTCATAGTCAAACCAGGCCCCTTTCTCTTCATCCCACAGGATGGCTCTCATGGCAGCCAAGCGCTGTTGCTGCAGATTTCTGTACTTTGTGGCTTCACTGTCATTCCCTGGGGTGAAAATCTCTTTAGGCTGAGCTACCAGGAGGCCCTGACCTTGGGTCCCATGCCTTCAAGGAAGAGGCCAGATTTGGCCTCCCCCTGTTGTCCTCCCTGAGGGCTAGAAGTCCTGACACCAAGGGGACATGCAGACCTGGAGCCCACATTTCTGGCCTCTAGGAGCTAAGAGTTCCTGAGCTATGGCCCTGCAGGACTTTCTAGACCCACACCTGCCTGCTCCTGGGTCCATCCTAGGAGGGCACTGGCCATGTGCATTTCCCTAGCTCTGAGAGGTCCGAGGGCAGTTTGTTGGGGAAAGAGAATGGAGAGAGTTTGAAAGCGTGGACTCAGGTGTCCTCTCACAGACCCTTGTAGTCCCTCCCAGTAAGAAAGGGAGGGCATGTGGAGAAGGGGCCCCCTTTGTACTCTTGCCCTCGAGGTGAGGTCCGGAGCCAGCCAGGAGGCTGGAGGCCCCTCAGTCAGGGTCCTACTTCCAGCTCCACAGCCAAGGTTGAGGTAAGACCCCAGCTGGGAGAGCTCCCCCCTCCCCCCACGGGGCTGCTCACCCAGCCTGGTGTAGAAGTTGCTCATCAGCGCCTCTGCCTGGCACAGGAAGGCATTGAGGTCAACAGGCACGAATTTGCTGGTCCGGATGCTGCTGAGCGATGTAGAGTTTGGGCCTCCGATGAGCCACCGAGAAGAGAAGTCCCAGCCAGACTCAGCCCCAGCCTTCAGCTCAGCCCACAGAGCCACCTGGTCCTCTGTGAGGACAATGCGGCAGGGAATGAGGGACCAAGACCTGACACCCAACACCAGACTCCCTGCCCCACCCCGGTTCCTGTGCTTGTCGTTGCTTACCTTCTGGCAACGTGTCTGCCAACTCAAAATCCTTGCTGTAGGCCTCTGGCCTGGAAGAGGAAAGTGGGCATCCTGGCACCGGGAGGCTCCAAGGCCAAGCTGGAGTCTGAGCCATGCTGCTTCAACTGCCCCTGGATTGCCCTTGGTGGGCCCTGGATTCCCAGGGCTTTCGGTATCGGCATCTGAGAGGTAGGGCTGTCATGGCCCCCAGACCAGAGTGAGGAGCAAGAGACCGAGAGGCTGGCAGCGGCTCCTTACCTGGGGCCCCCATAAGGGACAGCATAGTGGTTCAGGACGTAGCTCTTGCCCCCCGAGCTCACAGAGATGGTCCTGTTCTTCATCCAGAAGTCCAGTTCCAAGGCTAGGGTCTCTATGTTGTCCCTGGGGTGGAGCCAGGCACTGTTTCAGCCCAGGCACACCCCTCAGTCCCGCCCTGGGAGGGCCCAGGTCGGGGGGCCTGCGGGGCAGCAGGGGGACTGGGGACCCACCTGAGGAAGGCGGTGTCGTTGGTGTGGGTCACGTAGCGGTCCATCATGAGAGTCAGGAGGGGAGGCTGGCTCCGCTGCAGGTAGTACACACGGGCCCCGTTGGGGATGTGTCCATAGCTGCCAAGAAGGACACCTGCTGAGGTGCATCTGCCCAGCGGCCAAGGCCAAGGCCAAGGCCAATCCAGCACCAAGCCCCAGGCCCGTGCTTCCCCGCCCCAGCCTGGAGGGGCCCAACCCCGCTTACAGCCGCACCAGGTCCAGGAAGTTCTGCAGCATGCCCTTCACCGTCTGGGGCATCTCAGACAGGAGCAGCCCCTCCATCACCCAGTAGGAGTCCCTGCGGAAAGGGACAGCTTGAGCACCAACCCCCCACACCACCCCCCTCTCTCGCCCTGCACACTGGGCCAGTCAGGTTCTGTCCCCCTCTGCTCAGGACAGCCCGCCGCCCCGGGCTCCCCGACTCCTGCCCTGAAGCCCTGGCCGCTCACCAGTAGTAGAATTCAACAAAGCGTCCGCCGGGCACGATGAAGGGGTGGGCCGAGTAGATGAGAGAGAACTGCTCCGGGTGGCTGAGGACCTCTGGCTTCACCTGCAGTCGGGAGGGAGGGCACAGGGAGCCCACAGGCCCCGTGGTGTGGATGCATGAGTTCGGGCTCTGCTGCTGGTCAGCCGTGTGGCCTTGGTCAAGGCCAGAGGCGCTGGGAGCCAGGTCTGCTTGGCCCCCACATGCCGGCCTCTGGAGTTCCTGCTAACTCAGCCTGGCCTTGGCAGGGGCTCAGCAAGCAGCGGCCAGTATTAGGACCAGGTAGGGGGACTGTTTCCTCCACTCCCCTTCCCCCATCCCTGGCTGCCTCGCCAGCCCCAGAGGCCCAGGGCTCCCATCCTCTGGGAGGACAGGTGCTGTGCAGCCTTGAGCAAAGCACTGCCCTCTCTGAGCCTCAAAGGAGAGAGTGTCTAACAGATTGTCCTGACCGCAGCCCACTATCAAGTGACAATTGTTCCTGAGCAGAATCCTGACCTGACTAGCTCTGGGAAGAGAGAGCCTAGGTGGGTGGCCTGGAGGTGGCAGGTGAGGTTAGTTTTGCATAAGCAGCAGTTGGGGTGGCAGGGGGGTGGGGGCCGGGGTGGGTGGGTGGGGTGGTGAGGGCTTCCAGGGGGAGGTAAGAAGGTAGAAGTAGATGTTCCCTTCTCTCCCTCCAGAAATTCTTTCTAGAGAGCTGCATTCACGGACCCAGTGGGTGGGGGTCTGCCTTCTCAGGAAATGCATTCTAGTCTGTGATCTAAGGGCAGTGGGGGCCCCAAGCTCGTATCCCCGTCTCCCAGCTCTATCCCCTGGCTGAGATCCAGGACGCGGATACCTTCTTTCCCAGTTTCTTCCAGAGCCGGTGAAGCTGCCCTGCCCAGGCTCTCAGCTTGGGGTCCGAGATCTTCTGCAGCAACCGGGGGCTGGAAGAACACCGACCCCGCGGGGTTCAGGGAGGCAGGCCTGCCCGAAGGCCCCCTCCTGTTTCCTGTCCAGGTAGTACCTGTCCTTCCAGTCCTCGGGAGTCCAGGACAGCAGCTCCTGCCCCGCGGCCTGGAAGTGCTCTTGGACGAAGGCCTGCAGCTGCTGCTGGGGGATGCGGTGCTCGTGGGCAGCCGCCAGCTCACGGAAGTCCTGCAGAACCTGGTCTGGGGTCCGGGCGGCAAGGAGAGGTCAGGTGGATCCCAGGAGCCCCGCCCTGATAGAAGCTCTTTGCCTTGTCTTGCCCTCTGTTATCTTTGGTGCAAAAGCTTCAGGCAGTGGGGTCCCCTGGTGCCTTACCTGGAGCCAAGGACAATGGCATGTCCACAAACTGCTTGTCATCCCGGTAGAGTCTGGCCATCTGCACTTGGTGCAAGAGCTCCCCATGGCAGTAAATCTGGCTGAGGACAGTGTTGGGAGGCGGGCAGGTCAGGTCACCAACATTAGGGGCGAAGAAAGGCTCCAGTCTGGGCCCATTCCCTGGCCTGGGGCTACGTGTGAGTGTGCCCGGAGAATGTGTGTGTGCCCATGTGTGGCAGGGGCGTGTGGGTGGTGGGGACACACCCCGCTGAGAGAATGAGGAGTGCCCTCTGCAGTAGAGGACCTAAACAAGGGCCCAAGGCCACACTGGTGGGTAATTTGGCACAGTGGACACCCAGTGAACAAAAGGAAAGGACCACTTGAATCAGAGACATGCTAGAAGGGGTGGGACCGACTGCACAGCGGCCCCTGGGGGGGAAACTGACCATAGGGCTTAAGGCGAAAGCCTGTAGGTTACACCCAGTGGCAGCTGCTGAGACCTCCGGTGCGGGAGATCCACGGAAGCCGCACCGAGCCTTGAGTGATGCACATCATCCAGGAGGCAGTGACTAGCCTGCTACTGGGTGTTTATAGGAACCACCTCCGTGCCTGGAGCAGAGCAAATATTCCTGCAACCAGAGTCCCTACTGGGTCCTGGGGTGCCGTCTCCGATGAAGAAGGTGGTGCCTCCAAAGAGTTCCTTCATATACAGAAAGGGTTTACCCGGGAACAGCTACACGGGGACCGCATGGGCAGGGGGCCTCTTCCCACAGGGCGGAGGGAAGCACCCCAGGAGCCACAGGAGAGCCCTGCTGTGGCTCTCCATGACTGACAGAGCTGCTCGGCCACCGACGGCAGCGCCAAGGCGCACAGACAGTACCTTGACAGGAATCTTTGAACAATGGAAGAACAGACCAGCTCAGTGGGCTGAACTGTGTGCTCTTTCCCTCGCAGTGATGGACACTGAATATGAAAAGCTCCCACACTGGTTTTAAGTAGGCTCCGTGCCCAGCACAGAGCCCAACATGGGGCTTGAACCCACGACCCTGAGATCATGACCGGAGCTGAAATCAAGAGTCGGACACTTAGCTGACTGAGACACCCAGGCGCCCAAGTTGGGCTGTTTATGGACTCAGGGACAGGGAAAAACTGGACTAGGAAAGGGGGTGCCCTCATGGAGCATGAACCTCAGGAAGTTACTCCGGAAATTCAAGGGGTCCACGAGCATTTTGCATTAGCTTTGCATTCCTGACTGTAGACAAATACGCTTAAAATACTATATCGGAACAGAAGACACTGCGCCAACTGGGTCAGCCCGTGGCTCCCACAATGGGCCAAGAGACGTGTCAAAAGGACTCACGTGCTGTGTCACCCTCCGAGCACTGGCTCGATACAGACCCACAACAGGCAACTGACACATCTGAGGTCTGAAACAGGCAGAGAGAAAAGCACGAGGGGCGTGCTTACCCAGCGACGCAAGTGTGTGCTCACACTCAATATGGGGTGGGTACTTATATATGAAAAAGAGGGTCCCCACTGGCTAGATTCATCTGCTTTTCTGGGGGACATGAGGAGAGGCTGAGAGCAGGACAACACAATTTTTTCCCACATCGTCCTACTAGGACCCGCCCTGCCACTGTGGTGTCAGACGCATGAATGATCCTTTAGTAAGAGACCTTAGCTCTCTTTTCAAATCCTGATGCCACAATCCCCAAGTGCCTGATCGGGCAGGGTGTGGCCACGGCCCATGTGGCTAAGTGGGGGCTCCCAGTGAATGCGGCTCTGCTGCCCAGTGGGAGGAATACCCCCCTCATTCCAGGCCCTGTAATCCTATCCTCTAGGGCCCTCGCAGAACTGGACATGCTGTCGGTGACCTGGACGGTAACAGTGCCCGAACCTGACGTCCCTTCCACAGGGGGGAGGGGGGAGGGAAGAGCAATGCCACATGGAGAGAGAAATGGCAGCTGAGGGCAGAGAGAGGAATATGAGAGTATTTAAGGAAAATGGGAGATCTGGCGCACCACGAGCGCCTGGACGGAGCGAGAGGTTACCGCGTCCTCAGCACAGTCCTACCGGTTGCATGAAATGGTGGGGCCCGTGGAAGCCTGCAGACAGAGCTGGAGGGGCTCTGGGAGACACTGTAGTCTCAGGAAAGGACGCTGAGCTGGGCTACCTGCTGATGCCTGAAGCCAATCCTAGTGATGGGCCAGTGTCTTTCGACTTTAAGTTTTTAGATGTCATTTGGGAAGGAATTTCCTGGAACTACTCCCCACGGGGTCTTTGGACTGGGTGGTCTACAACTCTTGGTAGATTAATTGCCCTGGAACTATAAACCTTGAAAATCAAATACTTAGAAAGGCCCCTGATTTGGGGGTGCCTGGAGGGCTCAGCCAGTTGAGCACCTGACTTTTTTTTTTTTTTTTTTAGAGAGAGCGTGAGTGCGAATGCAGGGAGGGGGCAGAGGGAGAGAGAGAGAATCTCAAGCAGACTCCACACTGAGTGCGGAGCCTGAGGCGGGGCTCGATGTCATGACCGCCCAACCGAGCCACCCAGGCGCCCCAAGCGTCTCACTCTTGATCTCAGCTCAGGTCTTGATCTCAGGGTCGTGAGTTCAAGCCTCAAGTTGGGCTCCATGCTGGATGTGGAGCCTGGTTTAAAAACAACATCCCCCGATTTTAGTGGACAGAACAGAGCAGCACGTGCAGTGTTGGGAACAGAAAGCTAGTCCACAGCACAGAAACAATGGGGTTCTCGTGGGACGAAAGCAGTAGGCATCATACAGTCCGTCCAGATCCCCGTGGGGAATAACCCCACCATGAGAGGAGGAAGACCGTGGGAGCCTCACGGCGTACTCACAGTAAACGGGATCCAGCTGTAACTACCACTTATCTCAGCCTAGCAGGGGGCACCTGCCATTTCTGGATACCAAACCTGCCTCTCAGAGGCACTTGGGCTTTTAGTACCTAATGGCAACAACGTACATGGTAGATTAAACAGCACTGGCCCATGAGCCATACAAGGGCTGCGGGGTGGCTGGGTGGCCCAGGCAGGTAAGCATCCGACTCGGTTTCAGCTCAAGTCACGATCTCAGGGTCGTGAGATCGAGCCCTGTGTTGGGCTCAGCACTGAGCATGGAGCCTGCTTAAGAGTCTCTCTCCCTCTCCCTCTGCCTCTCTCCCACGTGCTCTCATTCTCCCTCAAACAAAGGTGGGGCTTTGCGGGAGATGGGTCCCCCATGGTGGAACAAACTGAATTTGATTTTAATGAGGAGAGACATTCAGAGAAAAAAAAATAGTAGCTAGAATCAGCAGACTAGAAGGAGTTTTCTTCCAAGAAGAGGCAAAGCCTGGGAGTCGGGCTGGATGGATGATGAGGCTTTAGTGAAGTGGGTCAGGCCAACGCAACAGGCAAGGCTGAGGAATCCCAGAGTCCAGCACTGGGAGGGGCCTGCACCGTCAGCCAACAGAGCCTCCTGACTGTTCTAATGCGGACTGAAGCCGAAGTAGCCACAGGGCGATGGCTGTGGGAATCTTCTAGACTGTGGACACTGTGGACACGTGTACTCGAGCCTGATAAGCTACGACTGCCCCTGCTCCGGGAACAGATCAGAAGATATGCCCTGTTGTACAATCGGCAGGGACCGGAACTATTCTGAAGGCCACCTGTGTCCTCCCCCAGGGAGCAGGTGCGCCCTGCTACGTACGGAACAGCACCCATGGAGACCAGTCTCCGTGCCGGCCTGGGAGCTGAGGCGGGGGTGCTGGCTTTGCCTCCAACTGACACAGAACCCGGAAATAACAAATAATAATTGGTTGTAATAAGTAATAAAGTCATAACTACCTGTAATGATGCCTGTCCGTAACAATATTTGGTCTAAGGGCAAGGTTCGAGTCCCCAGAGAAGGCGCAGAGGAAGCTCTGGAACTCTTCCAGTCCGTTCTATAACGGACCCCACTGCACTATGACCACACCGGGATATGGTCTACCACTGCTATTACGAGTATGATTCCACCAGCTCGTGTAAACAAGGCATGTGGTGAACGGAAACTGATGCCTGCATAGGTTCGGAGACAGAGCCAAAGCCTCCTCAGAATGTCAGACCAACGGGAACCGACTGGCCCGAGGACGGACTGGGTTTAGCGAACTTCTGCGCTAGGCAGCTCGGCACAAGCCTCTCAGTGAGACACAAACAGGGGGGGCACCTCAGTGGCGCAGTCTGTTGAGTGTCTGACTCTTGATTTTGACTTGGGTCATGATGCCCGGGTCCTGGGATCGAGTCCCGCGTGGACTCCTTGCTCAGCGGGGAGCCTGCTTCTCCCTCTGGCTGCCGCTCCCCCTGCTTGTGCGCGCGCACACTCTGACAGGTAAATAAAATCTTTTAAAAAATCATTCTCTAACCAGCAATGCCGGTGTATCACCATCTCACACTACGGCAGGCATAAGCTGGAACAGGAGGGTCAGAATTACCAGAGTCTCATACAGTCACGATTAGTTTAGTCCAGCCTCATCTGGCCAGAACCTCTCCGGACGAGGCCACTCAGGCTTGCCGGCTTCTATCTGCCCTTGTCGGGCTCCAGAGCCGGAGAAGTCTTGGCAGTACATACGGTCACCCCCTCGGGCACACGAAACGGAGAGGCAGCCTCCCTTCCAGCTCTGAGCCTCCTTCAAAGCGTCATTGCAACAGCGGGTTTCTCCCACATGACCGTGGGGCCGTGCATTCAGTACTTCACTGTCAGCTACTGTTTCTCCTTCTCCCCGTGTATACCCAAGCTGCTCCAGCTTCCGGAAGGACGCTGGGTTTGGCTGCTGGGCCAGACTGCAGCAGTGATACTAGTCTCGCGAGTGCCTCCCCGCAGTCCCCTCCCGCTCACGGGGACTGGGGCCACGAGGGTTCACTTCGAGCGGGCCATCCTACCCCCGGGCCTGCGTGAGGCCTGAATACAGCCCTTTCCAGTGACCCCCTGCATTTGGCCAGATGGGGCGAGGGCACAGTGTGCCACACCAGGCTCCTAGGGGTTCAGACCTGGCAAGTTAAGGGTAGAGCTCCGCCTTCTTACCTAGGAACCATCCCTGCTTCGGCCACGTGTGGCTGCTGCCTCGGGCCCAGCATCTCTGCATCGGGTAGAGAAAAGAAGGCTGAAGCGATTTGGGGGAGAAAGAAAGCAGTGCGGTCTACTGTGGTCTTCCTCCCACGTGGGAAGAGCCTCTTGGGTCATACCAGCCTCCCCTCCACCCCTCCCCTGCCTCGATCGCCCCGCCCCTGTAGAGGCGGAGCCATCTATCCCCGGAGCCCCTCACGCCTGAGTGTGGGCGCACACTTGGGAAGCTGTGTCAGCCAGCCCTTCACGTCCACATCTGCCCTTTTAGGCAGCCACTGTTGTTATGGCCCGGTTCCAGCTCCCTATGGAACCACGGCTCAGAGGGGGAGTGTGCTCCCTGGTGTGACAAGATACATTCCGGGGGGCCAGACAGGTGCAGCATCTCCTGGTCTGGTCCTCTGACAGTATACTGAGTATTCATGGCGACACCTAGGTCAAACTACTTGCTCCCACCGGGGTCTCACCGACCAACCCCATGCGTGTCCTCTCCCCCAGGGAACCTGCCCTGTAGCCCATCTCTTCTGCTGACACAACAGCTCTTACTGGCACTTTGTGCCTCAGCTGGTGCATCTAGTTCCGGCCCACCTTGGCATGGCTGCACCCCCCAACATCCCATCGGTTCACGACCCCACGTGGCCACCTCACATGAACACACTGGGATGCCCACTTGCTGGCTCTAATCACTTTTCGATCAAGGACAGAGGTTCCTCTAATGGGTATCAAACGTGTTCTACCTGGGCTGCCTTCAGCTCGGGTCATGATCCCAGGGTCCTGGGATCGAGCCCCGTATCGGGCTCCCTGTTCAGCGGAGAGCCTGCTTCTTCCTCTCCTGCTGCTGTCTACTTGTGCTCTCTCTCCCTGCCAAGTAAGTAAATAAATAAAATCTTTAAAAACAAACAAAAACCAAAAGTCTTCTACTTTAATGAACTTCTCAGATTCCCAGTGACTTTCGTAGGACTGTACCACACATGGGCGATGTTTCTATACACCACTTCCCCATCGCCCTTCTGCCTGACCGTATGGCCAGGATGGTGGCCACTAAAAGCAGATTAGACCCCAACACAATGGCAAATACTATGCAGTTCAGCCCACTGAGCTGATTTGTTTTTTGGTTTTTTAGATTTATTTGAGAGAGAGAGAGGGAGCAGCATGAGCAGGGGAGGAGTAAAGGGAGGAAGAGAGGAACAAGCAGACTCCATGCTCAGTCTGACGCGGGCTCCATCCCACAACCCTGAGATCATGACCTGAGCTGAAATCAAGAGTCAGATGCTTAACTGACTGAGCCACCAAGGCGCCCTGGTTTTCTCACTCCTGGCCACAGAGGCAGCCCTTCAGTGCTATCTGTTCACCTGGGAATGGCTATCCGTGAACCAAGCACCTTTTCTAGGGAACAGAGTCTCCCGCTCTCACATCCAGGTCATGGAATTAACTCTACATTCTCCCAGCAACATGCTACTGGACAAACCCTTTCCATTGCATTATGGAACCCTTCCGGGCACTGCCCTCCCTCTTAGCTCATTTCTCCAACATCACCCAAGATATTATGGATGTTTCGGGTTTTAAGATTATCTTAGGTCTTGGGGCGCCTGGGTGGCTCAGTCGGTTAAGCCTGTGACTTTGGCTCGGGTCCTGATCTCAGGGTCCTGGGACTGAGCCCTGAGTCCGGCTCCCTGCTCAGCATGGAGCCTGCTTCTCCTTCTCCCACTGCACCTCCCACTCCACAGGCTCATGCTCTTTAATAAATAAATAAAAACTTAAAAAAAAAGATATTCTTATGTCCTTCAGAGGGGCAGTCTCAATGTCTGATAACTAGCGAGTAATTGCCTCTCAAATGGACATTTTTCTAGTCCAAAGTCTGGCAGGAGTGCTGGGAGGGGCCCCGAGGCTCCTGCTGTAAGCCGCCCTCGACACTCCACAGAAGGGTGTGATCTGTGTGACCTCAGGCAATTTTACTGGAGCCCATTTGGAATGTCCAATTAATACAAGAAGCGAGAGCATAATGGGCAGATTCACAGGCCTTTTGTTGTACATCACTAGAGACTGGAAACACCCGTGCTTGGATACAACATCCACCCCTGTAATGCATTCAGGCGAAGTAAAAGCAATCACTTCACAAGAAAAGTGTTCAAACACCAAAGCAGCTTTCATCTCAGCCCCTTTGACCCTGGTGTTCCTAACCACGGCTTTGCTGACAGGTTTGGGTTTTCCAACACTGGGTAAGGGTAAGTGTTCCCTGGCCAGACATGACAGCCACATCTGAGACACATTCAGGAGAAGGAGAAACCCCTTGATATCAAGTCTGTCTAAATATTCCAATTTCCATCCAAACATGCACCCAAAACCCACCAGCTCTTGCACTCTCTGTCCTCCCAACCTGACCGTCACCCATTTCAGGGTTTTAACCACGCATCTGCTACCACGGTGCACGGGACCCCACAGCACAGAGTCAAGAATCTTCTCCATCCTCTGACCATTTTGCCACTCATATGCATAACGTTTTGAGCCCCCAGCAGGGACACAGCTAAGGGACTCTAAGCTTTTCACCAATCTTTTTTTTTTTTTTTTTTAGATTTTTATTTATTTACTTGACAGACGGAGATCACAAGTAGGCAGAGAGGCAGGCAGAAAGAGAGGAGCAAGCAGGCTCCCCGCTGAGCATAGAGCTGGATGTGGGGCTCGATCCCAGGACCCTGGGATCACGACCTGAGCCGAAGGCAGAGACTTTAACCAACTGAGCCACCCAGGCGCCCTACCAATCTTTATCTTGATTAAATTGTGCAACCTCTGCCTCAAGACATGGGAAGTCAGGTTTCTCATTACCATCTTCGCCTTGCAAAGTTTTTTCCTAATTCCTCCAAAGTAAGGTAAATAAAACAGACTTTGGTCCCTTGCATTTTGGGGGGCCTACAGGAGCTCCCAGTGGCCCATTCAATTTCTAAGAAGTGCTGCATTAACACATTTTGACCCTAGCCACATACGTTTTATTCACCCCATTTCTCAATAACTGTTTAAAGACTCTACCCTGCTGGGACGAGTCCATTGGCTCCTTCCGTCTATCCTATTCTTTTGGAAATCAGTCTCGCCTGCTTCATTATTTGTTGTTTTAGAATAATTTTTTTTTCTTTTGGAAATGGCTCTAAGATTAATGGACATACCTCAGGCCAGCCAGAAATGGGATCCTGTCCCCCACACTCCTTAGGCAAGGGCCTGAGAAGAAGAGAGGCTGAGGTTTGGACTGGCCAAAACATAGGCATGGCCCATCTCTCACTTCCATGCTTGCTATTATAGGATAATAATAACCCAGGGATTGCATTTTTAGATTTTTTTCTTATTATTCTGCATTTTCTTAAGCATCCACGGAGCCAACACTCTGGGAGATGGACCCATCATCTCCAAACTCCGTTGATAACTTTCACCTCCAGGACCCGACCACAACACAGCTGCCACTCCAAAACACGGGTGACCCTTCAGCCAAGCAGGAACCAAAGGCTGCTTATCCCCTGTCCTTCCATCTTGCTTTCCCTGAGCCACATGTCCCAACCAGGCAAGGTCCTCCCAGCAAATCACACATTTTCTGACATTCACCGCAGAACTGCAATCCAAACGTGGTACTAACTGATGAGCTCAGGCCACGGCCCAGTCCCCCACAAGATGGCCCTTGGTCCAGCTAGCAGGGGCCGGTTTGAGGGGCCCGAAGCTATACCCTCTTTGGACCACCTGGCTACAGACTGGGAGGTTCCCCCAAACCCAGGTTCAGTATAATGCACCGACTCACAGAAGGACCGAGGGCCACCCAGTATCACTCAGACTTAGAGACCTGGAGACTGAGCAACCAAGATGGGACACGCAGATACTCCCCGCCTCGGTCACAGGCCCCGGTTGACAACCCTGAACGTGAGGCCCGGGTGACCTTGTGCATGATGTCACGCAGGTTGCTGGGAAAGTTAGGTGCTGTTCATACAAATCCACTGGAAGAGGACAGCTGGAGCTTTTGTTTCTTCTCTCTTGGACTCTGCCCTATGTGCATTTTACCTTTCTTGATTTTAATCTGTAACCCTTCACTGGAATAACTATTTGGTGAGTAGCAAGTCACCAGCGCTGCGGGTGGTCTTACCCCTGACCCAGCAGCCTTTCCTTGCTGTTGGCAACTGACCTCATGCTTGACGAAACTCTTGATCACACAGCCTCTCCGAAATCCTTATTACAATTTCTCAGAATAAAATCTATGAATCATCCCGAGTAATCCCTTTCCCTTTATACTCCTCCTTCATCAGCGAGTCCTGCAAAATATCCCTCATCCTGAATGACTTGTTACCTGTCTGGTCCTACCACTGGCACCCGAGCCCTGCCTCCTCTCTCCCCTGGCCTGTTCCCACCTCTGTCCCAGCCACAGAGGACTTCTTCCTTGAATCATGACCTCAGAGCCTTGGCACGGCCATGCCCCTGCCTCCTTGCCTGGACAGTCTTCCAGATCCACACAGAGATGACAGTTCCTTCCACAGTTCTGCTCAAACGTCTTCTCCTCAGACACCGTCCCTCCCCATCCCCTCGGACACCTCCTCTGCTCACCCTGAGCGGCTCCCCCACTGTCTCTGACTTCTCTGGCTGTGCTTCGGTCAGTACTGTCCTTGCTAATTACATAAGGTCCCCAAAGACAGGGACCTTGTTTCTCTTGTTTGTTGCCGCAGGCCAAGAGACACAGTGAGAGCTCAAGAAACCCATTTAGATGAGAAATGGATGACGTCCTGTGAGCCTGGGAAGCAGGACCCGCTCACTCATCTGTCTTTTTGGGGGATGGAACGATGGTTCTGGAAAGAGGTCTGACTTGGCTCTTGGTCACCAAGGTCAGAGGTTAAGCTTAGGAGGGCTTTCGGGCCCTGACACTGCCTCTCACCTCCTGGCTGGGGAAACTGGAAAACTGGAGAACTGGCAGAAAGTTTCCCAGAACCACCTGAGGAAAGCCCCGCACGGTCTGAGGAGGAGTTTGGAGCCAGGGGTGGAGGGAGGGAGGACACTGGACAGCCGGCGCCTCCATCAGAAGGCAGCACCCCCTTTCTCCAGCACTGGAGGTCCGGCGGTGTCTGGCACAGAGCCCGCCTGCCCCCCTGGAAAGCTACTTTCTTCCCTCCACTTCCCTCCCCAGAGATGACCCCCCCCGCCCCCAGCACCTGAGATGTGATCCCAACCTCCCGACCCTGGCCTTCCTGCCCCAGCCCCAGCCACCTTCCCCACTCCTACCTGTCACAGGGTGGGGGCAGGGTGCCCTGGGACCCCAGCCCCAACAGAAGCAGCAGACACAGCTCCGGGGTCCTCCCCTGCATGGTGGCTGTGGCCGTGGCACAGGAGTCCGCTCTGGTACCTCTTATGCGCTGAGGCGCAGCCTGACTCACCCACTTACCAGGGGCAGCCAAAGTCCACATGTGGGGCGTGGCGGCCCGAGGGGCTGGATGCCGGGTCTGTGCACTGCAGCTCCCTGCTTCTGCGCCCAGCTCACAGAGGCCAACCCCTGCCCCTACCTTGTCCTTGTTCTCCTCTTTCAGTCTCCACAGAGGCCACCAGCACAGGTCCTTCCCTCAGTCATGTGGTGGGGTGGCAGCGGGGGCAGCAGTCACAGGAGTGTCAGGGGCACAATTAGTCACACATCTATGACCCAGAGGGCCCCAGGACCCCCACTGCGGACCCCCACTGCGGAGTGCTACCTTTTCCTTGAACACTTCAAACAGAATGGTGTAACTGTTCCTCGGAACAATGTATTACTTAAAATATAACCCGTGGGACATTTTACTAGTTACCAAGCACGTCAAGAAAAACACATACTGGCAACAGGCCTCTGGGGGAGAGGCCGATACGTGGCCTTGAAGCCGAGCAGTGGGGAAGCCCCGGCCCCCTGGCCCGCTCTGGGCTGAACTCAGGGCTGAACGCGGCCTGCTGCATTTTTCCTGCATTTTCCCGTTATCCGCCCCCCCCCCCCCCCAACGAGAGCGCCTGTGGCTAATTAGGTAAGTCCTTTGAATGTGCTTGCTCAACTCTAAACTTTATACTGCTTGACCAGACATATTTTGCCTTCCTTCTTGTCTATCTACAAGGCCTATGACCAGTGTTTGGCCTTCTTCGGCTCGTCGGTGGGTTACTGTTTCTATCTAGTAAAATCGGGACTGAGGAGTTGTTCGGGGCCACAGTCCTCTCTACTGTTGTCCCCTGCTCCCTTTCTCTCGCAGCTGACTTGTTTGTGCCTCACTCTTCTCCCGTGCGCCAGTCAGGAAGCAACAGAATGGCTCACGATTCTGGCCCAGGTGTGGCATGAGGCCCGGCCACGCGAGGAGGTCACTGCGTGCTCGTGGACTGATGACTCAAGCCTGAAACGACAGGGCGGTAGGGGTGGGAGCGTGCACGGTGAAGGGTGTGCTGCGAACTGGTCACGCCCTGAGATTAGTGACTGTGGGACCTTTCCTGTAGGACTCAGGCTTGTTGTCCACACCCGAGTGGGGTCTGCCACAGGACAAGATGGCCCTGTCCCTCCCCAGCAGGTCACCTCTGCCCTGTTAGTGCCCCCCTCCTGCCAGCCACCCCTGCCTCCAGATACACGCTTCCTTCCTTTTTTGGTGTATTTTTAAAATCTAAATTCAATTACTTAACATATAATGTATTATTCGTTTCAGAGGTAGAGTTCAGTGAGTCACCAGTTGCGTATAACACCCGGCGCTCACTCCATTACGTGCCCCCTGCATGCCCATCAGCACCCAGTGACTCCATCCCTCACCCCACTCCCCTCCAGCAACCGTTTCTTGCTAGAGTTAAGAATCTCTTATGGTTTGCCTATTTTCATCTTATTTTATTTGTCCTTCTCTTCCCCTATGATCCTGTTTTGTTTCTTCAATTCTACATATGAACGAAGTCATAGAATTCTCTTTCTCTGACTTATTTTGCTTAGCATAATACCCTCTAGTTCCATCTACATTGTTGCAAATGGGAAGACTTCATTTTTGATGACTGAGTAATATTCCATTTAGTGTACATGTGTGTACTCGTAAGTGCACACATGTATAGACAAACACACATCTTCTTTATCCATTCATCTGTTGATGGGCATCTGGGCTCTTTCCACAGTCTGGCTATTGTGGACATTGCTGCTATAAACCTTCGGGTGCATGGGCCCCTTCAGATCACTACATTTGTATCTTTACGGTAAATACCCAGTAGTGCAATTGCTGGGTTGTAGGGTAGCTCTATTTTCAACTTTTTGAGGAACCTCCATGCTGTTTTCCAGAGTGGCTGCACCAGCTTGCATTCCCACCAACAGTGTAGGAGGGTTCCCCTTTCTCCACATCCTCGCCATCATCTGTTGTTTCCTGACTGGTTAATTTTAGCCATTCTGACTGGTGTGAGGTGGTATCTCACTGTGATTTTGATTTGTATTTCCCTGATGCCAAGTGACGTGGAGCACTTTTTCATGTGTCTGTTGGCCATCTGGATGTCTTCTTTGCAGAAATGTCCATTCCTATCTTCTGCCCATTTCTTGATTGTATTATTTGTTTTTTGGATGTTGAGTTTGATAAGCTCTTTATAGATCTTGGATACAAGACCTTTATCTGATAAGACATTTGCAAATACCTTTTCCCATTGTTTCCCATTCCAAAACAAAATCTGTTTTGTTGACTGTTTCCTTTGCTGTGCAAAAGCTTTTTATCTTGATGAAGTCCCAATAGTTCATTTTTGCTTTTGTTTCCCCTGCCTTTGGAGATGTGTCTACCAAGAAGTTGCTGCTGCCTGTGTTCTCCTCTAGGATTTTTTTTTTAAGATTTTTATTTATTTATTTGACAGACAGAGATCACAAGTAGGCAAAGAGGCAAGCGGAGAGAGAGGAGGAAGTAGGCTCCCTGCCTAACAGAGAGCCCAATGTGGGACTCGATCCCAGGACCCTGAGATCATGACCCAAGCCGAAGGCAGAGGCTTAACCCACTGAGCCACCCAGGCACCCCTCCTCTAGGATTTTGATGGATTCCTACCTCATCCATTTTGAGTCTATTTGTGTGTGGTGTAAGAAAGTGGTCCAGTTTCATTCTCTGCACATGGCTGTCCAACTTTCCCAACACCATTTGTTGAAGAGACTGTCCTTTTTCCATTGGACATTCTTTCCTGCTTTGTCGAAGGTTAGTTGACCATAGAGTTGAGGGTCCATTTCTGGCCTCTCGATTCTGTTCCATTGATCTGTGTGTCTGTTTTTGTGCCAGTATCATACTGTCTTGATGATGACAGCTTTGCAATACAGTTGGAAATCTGGAATTGTGATGCCGCCAGCTTTGGTTTTCCTTTTTCAACATTCCCCTGGATATTCAGAGTCTTTTCTGGTTCCATGTAAAATTTAGGATTATTTGTTCCAGCTCTGTGAAAAATGTTGATGGTATTTTGATAGGGATTGCACTGAATGTGTAGATTGCTCTGGGTAACAAATATTTTAACAATATTTGTTCTTCTGATCCATGAGCATCCTTCCTTCCTTTTTAAAAATATTTTTCTTTTTTAAAGATTTTAGTTATTTGACAGAGACACAGCGAGAGAAGGAACACAACCAGAGGGCGTGAGAGAGGGAGAAGCAGGCAGCCCAACATGGAGCTCAATCCCAGGACTTAACAACTGAGCTACCCAGGCGCCCCCTAAAAATATTTTTCTTGTGGTTAAATAGAGATCACATAAAATCTGCCATTTCAACCATTTTAAAGAACAGAATTCAATTTACATTATATTCACAATACTCCCCAACTATCACCACTATCTATTTTCAAAAAAATTTTTTAAAGATTTATTTATTTTAGGGGTGCCGGAGTGGCTCAGTGGGTTAAGCCTCTGCCTTCAGCTCAGGTCACGATCCTGGGGTCCTGGGATCGAGCCCCGCATCGGGCTCTCTGCTCAGCGGGGAGCCTGCTTCCCCTTCTCTCTCTGCCTCTCTGCCTACTTGTGATCTTTGTCAAATAAATAAAATGTTTTTAAAAAAAGATTTATTTATTTTAGAGAGAGGGATGGGGGGCAGAGCGAGAAGAAAGAAAGAATCCTAAGAAGGCTCTGCTGGTACAGAACCTGATGAGGGGCTCAATCTCATTACCTTAAGATCACTACCTGAGCCAAAACCAAGAGTCAGATGGATACTTAACGAACTGCAGCACCCAGACACCCCATCACAACTTTTATGATTCCAAAGATACATTCTATAACATCAAGCAGTAAGTCCTGTTGTCTCTGGCCCCTGGAAACCACTTCTCTGTGTCTATGAATTCACCTAGTCTAGATACTTCATGTAAGCAGAACCCTACAATTTGTGTCCTCCTGTGACTTTTGCAGCATTCGGTGGAGAAGTCTTTCATCTCCTAGGATAAATTTATTCCTGGGAATTTGATTTCTCAGATGTCTGCATGTGTGGTGGCTTCTTCAGTTTCATTTTCAGATTGTTCTCAGCAGGCGTATACAAATGCAACTGATTTCTGAGTATTAATCTTCGACCCACAGCTTTGCTCAACCTGTTTATCAGACCCAGCAGCTTTGCTGTGGATCTTTTGGGATTTTCTATGTATAAAATCATGTCATCTGTGAATAGATAAATTCTTCCTTTCCAATTTGAATGCCTTTTCTTTTTCTTGTCCTGTTACTTTGGCTAGGACTTCTGGTACAGTGTGGAAGAGCAGAGGGGAAAGTAGACATCCTTGTCTCATTCCTGATTTTAAGGAGAAAGCTTTCAGTCTTTCACCATCAAGTGTGATACTACATGTAAGTTTTTTCATAAATTCCTTAAATTGCTCTGAAAAACTTCCCTTTTATTCCTAATGTTTAGAATGTTTTTATCATAGAAGGGTGTTGGGTTTAGTCAAATATCTTTTCTACATCAATAATCATGCAGGGCTTTTTCCTTTGTTTTATTAATGCAGTGCATTGTATTGATTTTTTAGAAAAGATTTTTATTTATTTATTTGACAGACAGATCACAAGTAGGCAGAGAGGCAGGCAGAGAGACAGAGAGGAGAAAGCAGGCTCCCCGTTTGAGGAGAAAGCCCGATGCGGGGCTCGATCCCAGGATCCTGAGACCATGACCTGAGCCAAAGGCAGAGGCTTTAACCCACTGAGCCACCCAGGTGCCCCTGTATTGATTTTCTTAAGCTGAACCATCCTTGCATTCTTAGGATAAATCTCACATGATGTACAATCCTTTTATTATGCCGCTGGATTTGGTTTATCTTTAAATTTTTGCTTGCATGATTGTGGAGGCTCACAAGACCAAAATCTGCAAGCCGGAGACCCAGAAAAGTCTAAAGGCAGTCTGTTGGTCAGAATCCCCTCGTCTTCTGTGGAGGTCAGTGTTTTTCTGTTAAGGCCTTCAATTGATCAAACGAAGACCACTTACAGTATGGAGGGTATGAAATGAATAAAGGAAAATACCACTTCAAAATACAGTTCGGAAGTCCTGAAGGGGGCATGCTCACAGAGGTGCCACTCTTCAAAGCTAACTTTCCACATCCTAGCAGGAGTAAAGGTTTTTCTCTTTGACCAGCAACCCAGCCAATGAGAACCATCACAGCTCAGCCAATGGAAAGTCCCTACAACCATGAATTCTTGCTCTATTTGGAATGGAGTCTCATTCCAAACTGCCCCTCTCAACTTCCTTCTCTCTTCCATAAAAGAACACTCCTCTCCTCCTTTGTTGTCTGGACTTGCCTATGGTCTGCATGCCCTGAACTGCAATTCCTCTGCTATTTCCAAATAAACTCATTTTCTTGTAAGCTAATTGGCTCTTTTTATTAAGGCTCACAAGGTTGATCTACTCTAAAGTCTCCTGATTTAAAGGTTAATCTCATCTAAAAATACCTTCCTAGAAACATCTAGAATAGTTTTTTTGAAGATTTCATTATTTGAGAGAGAGACACACAGCGAGAGAGGGGACACAAGCGGGGAGGTGGGAGAGGGAGAAGCAGGCTTCCTGTCAAACAGGGAGCCCAATGTGGGGCTTGATCCCAGGACCCTGGGCTCATGACCTGAGCCAACGGCAGATGCTTAACGGCTGAGCCACCCAGGTGCCCCTAGAATAATTTTTGACTGAATATTGGGGTAGCTTGGCCTAGCCAAGCTGATGCATAAAATTAACCAGCATGGAGTTTTCATTGTTGGGTGTTTTTTTAAATTATTATCTCTTTACCTGTTATAAATCTGTTGAGATTCTCTATTTCTTTTTGCATCAGTTTGGGCAATTTGTGTGTTTCTAGGAATTTGTCCATTTCATAGTGGTTACCCAATTGTTGGCATACAATGTTCATAGTTTTCTCTATTTTTATAAGGTCTATAGTAGTGTCTCCATTTTCATTTCTGATTTTAGTTGTTTGTATCTTCTTTTGGCCTTTGTCATTTTTTTTTTTTTTCCATAGCTAAAGATCTATTTTCCTGGGGTGCCTGGGTGGCTCAGTTAAGCATCTGCCTTTGGCTCAGGTCATGATCTCAGGGCCCTGGGATGGAGCCCCACATCAGGCTCCTTGTTCAGTGTAGAGTCTGCCTCTACCTCTCCCTCGGCCTGCTGCTCCCTCTGCTTATGCTGTCAAATAACTAAACAAAATACATTTAAAAAAAAGAAATTTAAAAAAAAAAAGATCTATTTTCTTGATTTTCTTTTTTTCAAAGGAACTTCTGGCTTGTTTGATTTTCTCTCTAGATTTTCTATTCTCTGTATTATTTCCTTATGCTCAATCTTTCTTTACTCTTCTAGTTTTGGGTTGCCTGCTTTCTTCTAATTCCTCAAAGTATAAAAACAGTTATTGATTTAAGATCTTTTGTAACGTAGACACTTGCTCCCGTAAAATTCCCTCTGAGAACTGCCTTTGCTGCATCCCATAAATTTTGGTATGCTGTTTCCTTGTTTTCATTCATCTGTAAGTATTTTCTAATTTCCTTTCTTTGTGATTTCTTCTTTGACTCTTTGGTTGTTTAAATGTCAATTTCCACATTTTCCAGTTTTCTTTCTGTTATTTATTACCAGCTTCATTCTATTATGGTTGGAGAAGATACTTTCTTTAATTTCAATCTTTTAATATTTACAGAGACTTATTTTGTGGCCTAACATAAGATCTGTCCTGGTGAATGTTCCACGTGCACTTGAAAAGAATGTGTATTCTACTGTGGTTGGGTATGGGTTTCTATATATATTAGATCTAATTGTTTTATGGTGTTGTCTTCTATTTCCTTCATGATCTTCTATCTAGATGTTCTGTCCATTAAAGTGGCACTGAAGCCTCCAACTATTAACACAGAACTCCTAGCCCTTCAATTCTGTCAACTTATACTCTCACCCTGGGATGACAGTGGTCTTGGCAGGGCTCCCTTCCTCTCTGAGCAAAGCTCACAAAGTGCCAGTATTCCTGTATTGTTTTCAGAAGTGCCCAGGGGCATAAAATGATCTAGACTAATACATTCAAATTTGGACTTTTTTGAAAGGATAGCTCAGAGAGGCAGTGTTTGATCCCACCTCGCTGCACTCCTTCACAGCACTTGGGGCCCACTGTAGCTGGGAAACCAGGACCGGGTGATTTTCAGTATTTGTAAGCATCTCAACAGAATAATAAACCATTTGGACTATGTGTTTGGGAGCCAGACTGTGTGGGGGATGGGGCTGGGATACAAGGGGAGGAGGACCAAGTGTCCCCACAAAACAGGATTTCCTCCTCACTGATGTTCCAGGAGGCACAAGGGCCCAGCCCATGAATTCTAGGTCCCTACTCTGACCCCACTCCAAGGACTGGCTGGGGGTAGGGGATGAAGAAGCCAGAGAAGGTAGGGACTCACACAGAAGTTTAATGAGGCAGACGGGGCAGGGAGGCCCATCACTGTGGCAGGAGGCTGAGCAGGAGGGCAGCTGTGAGGCAGTGGGGCTCCAGGAAAGCTGTCTGGGTCCCCGAGGTCAGCCGGTCACCGTAGCGGTCCAGGAGCATCAGGACCACTCCATTGGTCCAGCCAAAGCCTCCTGGAGAGAGACAGGACCAGTGGGGCAAGATCTCTGGGGAAGGCCCCATAGCCTTTTAGGGCCTGTGAGATCTCCACCCAGAGGCTCTAGCACTGCCTAGCCCCAGGGCTGCAGGGGAGCTCCACTCAGCCTCCCGGGGACCCACATCCATGGGAGGAAACACAGGCCCAGGCAGGGAAGGTCATGGCCAGGTGTGGGGACAACACAGCCCTGTCCTTCCCAGTAGGGTGTGGGCCCACTCACCTGAACTTCATACTCCCCTCCTCCACCTGGCTGCCCACCGTTGCTGATGTCATACTGGGAACAAAAGCACAGGCTCTCAGTGGGGCACGACCCCAGGCTCCCGACTTCAGCCCTCCAGGGGAGCAAGAGAGGAGAGCCCCTTTGGGAGAGGCTGCTCTGTCCTGCAGCTCTGACCCCTGCAGTGCCCAAGAATGGCCACCGGAGGTCACCACTGTCCCTGGGCTTAGAAAAGCCTGGCATTCATCCCTGTACACCCCCCCCCCCCCCACACACACACACACCGCCACCTCTCCCACTCACCATGGGGCACCACTCAGGAGCAGCTCACCTTCTCAAACATGGCTGACTTTTGGGAGTAGACCTCAAAGTTGGTTCGGATCCAATTCTGAGCCAGCTGGAAAGCCACTTCCTGGGCCCGAGGTGAAGGAGACTTGGCCAGACCTAGATGCCCCACCCCACCCCAGCAGGACCCTGAATCTCCTGAGTCCCCATCCCAGGGAGCAGAGGCCTGAGCCTTACTCTCCTCAAGGAGGGAAAGAGGCCTGGGCCTTAAGACTTCCATCATGAGCCTCGTGAAAAGTCAATGTGCTCCTTCCCCAGGGCCTGGGTTTGGAGGGAGAAAGGAAGGCTGGTTCCCCTGACAGGTGGGGGTGGACACACAGGTCTGCTGAGTGGGGAGCCAGGAAACCAGAAGAGCCACAGAAAGACCCTACCTGCTATGTTCACAGCTACCCCACACCAAGAGGCTGACCCTCCAGGCTGACCAGATCCAAGGAGGGAAGGTCCTGGGATATACACCCCATCCCTGCTTCCCTACTCCCTACCTCTGATGACCAGGTCCTGCAGGGGGGCCCAGGCATTGGGGAAGTCCCACTGCTGGCCTGTCTTCGGAGAGGTCAGAATCCTGCATTGGTAGGTCAAGATCTGGCTGTTCTAGGAGGTTTCAGACATTTCTAGGACTGTGGGGGGCGGGCTGGATGAGACATCTGGCCCTCCTCCAGCCAGATGGCCCCATTCCTGGGCTTTCTCTTCTTGGCTCACAGCTGCCCCCTGGTGGCTTCGCCAGGACCCGCAGGCTCAGACCGAGGGGTAAAGGAGGGTGTTGGCTGTCACTTGCCAGAGGTCCCTAGCTCAGACTTAGGAGAGAGCAGTTTGTCTTCTATACCAGCCTGCTCTGCTACCCACCTCACCTCCAGTGTCCACGACACCCAGGAGTAGCAGTTGTCCCCAAAAGAGGTGTGCCTGAATGGGTAAAAATCCCAAGTCCTTCTGTGTTCAAGGTCATAGTCAAACCAGGCACCTATCATAAGGAGCCTTCAAAAATAGTCCAGCACTATTTCTGCAAATTTCAGTAATTCATGGCTTTGGTTTAGACAGAAGGCCCCAACGCTATCCTTCTGCAGCTCTCTAGAAAGAAATTCATGGGCCCGGGGGCAGGAGGCTTAGAAGGGGAAAACACTAACTCTTTACCTCTTCCCTGAAGCCCTCACCAGCTTCTCCCCAGGCAAACCTGGCCTGTCCTGCCACCTCCAGGCTACTGAGACCTGCCTCTTACACCAGTGGTAACTGTTCACTCCCCAGCAGGGCTCTCCATGCCCTGAGTTGACCCAGCCAGCCTCTGCTTGGGAATAATTGCCACTGCTGATCGCAGCCTGTGGTCAGCACAGTCTGTTAGAGGCTTTCTCCCTTTGTCTGAGGCCCAGAGAGGGCAGTGGTTTGCCCAGGGCTGTCCTCCCAGCCAGGCCCCAGGCCCTGGCACCTGCTGGCACCTGGCACCTCTAGGCTCCTTCCTGGCTTGGGCTGCTTCCTCTCCCAGCCAGCCCCACAGGAACAAAGCCAAGCTCTGTTCCCCTCGGTTCCCCATGACAGCTGACCCCTCTCCCACTAAAACCACACTCACTAGTATAGAACCAGGAGGAAATGGACAGAGAAGATACCTGGCAGAGGCAGGTCCTACCATTGCTCTCCCGACACCATGGTCATGCACGTCTGCCTCACCGGGGAGACAGTTTGGGGTTTCCTTCTGTTAAAAATAACCTTACAAAAAAAAAAAAAAAAAAAACTGCCAGTATTTTTCCATCAAAAATGGGTTACTTTGGACTAGCTGAGATCTGCAATCTACAACAAAGGAGCTACAGGCAACTGAAGGACAAGTCAGCATGACGCTGGAGAGCCCTGCTCTTTGTGGAGGAAAGGGGGGGGGAGAAGGCTGCTATAAACAAAAAGTCCATTGGCGTAAACTGGGAGTTCTGAGTATAGTAGCTTTCCATTGGCTGAGCTGTGGCTGCCGCTCATTGGCTGGGCTGTTGCTGGGGCAGAAGAAACCTTCCCCTCTTACGGGGATAGTTGGACAACAACCACCTGGAGGTTTGGGTCTGCAATTGACAAAGGGTGGTAGGGCAGGAAAGCTTCACCTGCCGGGCTCCCGACTCCATTCTAAATGAGGTCTCCTTCCATTAATTTTCATACTCTGCACCTGGGCCTGAGGATGGGAGCTCCTGGGCCTCTGGGGCTGGCGTGGCAGCCAGGGATGGGGGGAGGGGAGTGGAGGAAACAGTCCCCCTACCTGGTCCTAATACTGGCCGCTGCTTGCTGAGCCCCTGCCAAGGCCGGGCTGAGTTAGCAGGAACTCCAGAGCCCGACATGTGGGGGCCAAGCAGACCTGGCTCCCAGCGGCTCTGGCCTTGACCAAGGCCACACGGCTGACCAGCAGCAGAGCCCGAACTCATGCATCCACACCACGGGGCCTGTGGGCTCCCTGTGCCCTCCCTCCCGACTGCAGGTGAAGCCAGAGGTCCTCAGCCACCCAGAGCAGTTCTCTCTCATCTACTCGGCCCACCCCTTCATCGTGCCCCGCGGACGCTTTGTCGAATTCTACTACTGGTGAGCGGCCAGGGCTTCAGGGCAGGAGTCGGGGAGCCCGGGGCGGCGGGCTGTCCTGAGCAGAGGGGGACAGAGCCTGACTGGCCCAGTGTGCAGGGCGAGAGAGGAGGGTGGTGTGGGGGGTTGGTGCTCAAGCTGTCCCTTTCCGCAGGGACTCCTACTGGGTGATGGAGGGGCTGCTCCTGTCTGAGATGCCCCAGACGGTGAAGGGCATGCTGCAGAACTTCCTGGACCTGGTGCGGCTGTAAGCGGGGTTGGGCCCCTCCAGGCTGGGGCGGGGAAGCACGGGCCTGGGGCTTGGTGCTGGATTGGCCTTGGCCTTGGCCGCTGGGCAGATGCACCTCAGCAGGTGTCCTTCTTGGCAGCTATGGACACATCCCCAACGGGGCCGTGTGTACTACCTGCAGCGGAGCCAGCCTCCCCTCCTGACTCTCATGATGGACCGCTACGTGACCCACACCAACGACACCGCCTTCCTCAGGTGGGTCCCCAGTCCCCCTGCTGCCCCGCAGGCCCCCCGACCTGGGCCCTCCCAGGGCGGGACTGAGGGGTGTGCCTGGGCTGAAACAGTGCCTGGCTCCACCCCAGGGACAACATAGAGACCCTAGCCTTGGAACTGGACTTCTGGATGGAGAACAGGACCATCTCTGTGAGCTCGGGGGGCAAGAGCTACGTCCTGAACCACTATGCTGTCCCTTATGGGGGCCCCAGGTAAGGAGCCGCTGCCAGCCTCTCGGTCTCTTGCTCCTCACTCTGGTCTGAGGGCTGATGGTTGGATGCTGATACTGAGGATGTGGGTGCCTGTGTTGTCAGAAAAGAAGGGCCAGTGGGAGCCATGGGAGCAGTGTGGCCCCATGCTGGCCCAGGTGTCTCCCCACTCCCTCCTCCCCTAGGCCATGTAACACCCACAGGAAGGCTGCAGAGGAAACTTGCCCCAAGGTATTGGGGTCGCAGTGGCAGTGGCCCCATTGCTACTCTCCTGGGCTATCCGTGGGGCAGAAGAGGCCCCAGAGGACAAAGACACCGGGCGGGGCACCACCAGGACTGGGGGCTGGGGCCAGCAGAGACAGCAGCTGCTGGAGAGCTCTGTCCTGGCAGGAGAGGGGCAGCTGGCAGACAGAGGACACAGAGGAGGATGGCAGACCAGAAAGACCACCGTGGGGGCTTTGCTTCTTTGCTGCTTGGCCACCAACCTAGGCTGCAGCGCCCCCCTGTCCTCCAAAGGCAAGACTCACCTGCTGGCCAAGGCCTGGAGCAAGGGCAGGAGCCTCAAGGCCCCACCCCCTCCTCTTGTGCTCAAACCACAGCCATCTGGGGATCAAAAACATCTCTCTCTCTCTCTCTCTCTTTCTCTCTCTCTCTTTTTTTAACCCTGAGTTACCTGAAAGATATGCATGGTTGGGCTGGGGCTTAGTCACTAGGGCCGCCTGCATACACGGGAGGGTGGAGGCTGACTCCCGAGTGCTGGCTCTCAGACTTTGCACGTTTCTGTATTTCTGCACAAGGCAGCAATTTTTGCAAGCAAGGGTGAAGAGGGTGCATCTGGGCTAGGGACCAGCCTGCTGCAGCTGCCTGTGGCTGCCTCTGCCCACCCAGGGCAGCCTCACGTTCTCACCTCAACCGCTGGGACTTCCGCTCCCCGTGGGAACAGGGCCCCAGGTCGGAGGCTCCCGCTGCGCCCGGCCTACTGGGCATCTCCGTGCCCGGCCAGGAGTTCCACAGACACAGCCCGATGTCAGCAATGTTCAGATGCTCCTAGGTGACCCGGACCCAGGGCCCTGCGAGCAGTGGGTTCAGCAATGTTTATAATGTCTATGAGACATGTTTTATTTTTTTAATTTTTAAAATTTTTTTGACATCCCCAGAACTATTTATTTATTTATTTATTTGTGCCACACATTTCTTTTCTTTCTTTCTTTTTTTTTTTTTATTAACACATAATGTGTTATTAGCCTCGGGGGTACAGGTCTGTGAATCACCAGGTTTACACACTTCACAGCACTCACCATAGCACATACCTTCCCCAATGTCCATAACCCAACCCCCCTCCCCCCAGCAACCTTCAGTTTGTTTTGTGAGATTACGAGTCTGTTACGGTTTGTCTTCCTCCCAATCCCATCTTGTTTCATTTTTTACTTTCCTACCCCCCAAACCCCCCCACTTGCCTCTCAACTTCCTCCTATCAGGGAGAGCATATGAAAATTGTCTTTCTCTGATTGACTTCTTTCGCTCAGCATAATACCCTCTAGTTCCATCCACGTCGTCGCAAATGGCAAGATTTGGTTTCTTTTGATGACTGCATAGTATTCCATTGTATATGTATACCACATCTTCTCTATCCATTCATTTGTTGATGGACATCTAGGTTCTTTCCATAGTTTGGCTATTGTGGACATTGCTGCTATAAACATTGGGGCAGACATGTCCCTTCAGATCACTGCATTTGTATCTTTAGGGTAAAAACCCAGTAGTGCAATTGCTAGGTCATAGGGTAGCTCTATTTTCAACTTTTTGAGGAACCTCCATGCTGTTTTCCAGAGTGGCTGCACCAGCTTGCATTCCCACCAACGGTGTAGGAGGGGTCCCCTTTCTCCGCATCTTTGCCAACATCTGTCGTTTCCTGACTTGTTAATTTTAGCCATTCTGACTGGCTTGACATGAGACATGTTTTAAATCAGGTCTGGGTCCCAAGAGATCCTGACTGCGGACTCGACTATGCCATTATAGGTTCTGTGTCCTGGCAACTCACTCTATCATCCTAGGCCGCTGGTGTAGGAATTGGAGGCTCTGTTCTCCATTAGGGGTTGCTGGTAACACAAACATACTGAAATACACGGGGATAAGGCAACAGCAGTAGGAGAACATCATCTTGGGGAGCGAGGGGGACTAGGGTGAGCTGGCTGTGCTTTCCTCAGTGAAGAAAGTCTCCATTGCAGAAGATGGTTGACCTAAGGCAATGCGGGCTCCTTATTTGCTAGATCTGATTTTTCCAAAAGTGGAAACCCATATTTTGATGCAAAATATGCCAATTTTTAAATGTCTCAATGTCCCAAGTTCTGACTGGGAGTGGTTCCTTGTGGGAGTGAGGGGTGGTGAGGAGGATGCCTGACCCCATCACGGGGGCCCCCCTGTTCTCCCCAAAGTGTTCGGGGCCCTTCCCACCAGTCAGACCTTGGCCTGCATTGTTGACTCTGGACCATCGGTGCCCCTCTACTCTGAGGTACTCTGCACGTGGTGCAGCCCTCTATAGAGGGAACTCTTAGAAATCAAAATAATAATAAAATAAATTTTACAAAGTCAAAAAGTAAAAAATAGTACTGTCATACTTAGAAAAAAGCTATAGAATAGCTATGGATGGTGGATAGATGTAACACTTCGGTTGTTTTTTTCTGGATCGGGATGGGCCTCTGCCCACGAGGATGCAGCTTTTGGCTGATCTCGGGGGGGTCTGCGCCTCGACCGTATCAGATGCCTCCCTCAAGTCTTAACCACGTAGCCTCTCTTAACACATTCACTAACAGGTGCATCATTGGTGGGAAACAGCACTTTAAAACATTTATTCGGCTTTGATTTTGCAGTGAAGCTGCAGGCTGTGTGTGAGAAGGGGTCCGGAGAGACGGCTTACCCTTTCCTTAGTCCTTTGTAATCCAGCTCTGGGCCCAGACTTGCAGCCCCACTGAACCGGAGCCCTGGGGACTTCTTACTGGATCCACCGAACTTGGGAGGCACTGGTCAGCAGGGGGCAGCGCAGCGGTCGGGGGGTATGTTTTCACTTCCCGGACTCCAGAATTTTTCTTTGAGGAAGAACACTACGATTTCCCTTCTCAGTATCTATTCTTGGGGTGGTGGTGTGACCAGCTCTTTTTAAAAGTTGATTTCCCAAGCTCCCCTGCAGTTAGGGGTGGTTAAGGACACAGTTGTGACAAATGAGAGGTCACTGGAAGAGGCTCCTTGAAAGGGGAAAGACTCAGCGGGCTTTGCCCTTTGCACTTCCTCTTCCAGCCCACCGGCCTTGAGCACAGCCGGAGTCCTAGGTCCTAGGAACGGCGGAAGCCACCTTGCAACAATGAGGCAATGAACCTGAGGCTGAGAACCACATGCTTCAGACGGCAGAGTGGAAAGTGGGAGACGGCCTGTCCGCAGCACCTGAGTCATGACAGCCCCCGGGCCCCTGTTATACGAGGAAAACAAACCTGTTAGTTGTTTAAGCCACAGGCTTTCAGTGTTTTGCCACTTCTGGCTGGAAAGTCTCAACCAGGTCCTTCTGCTAAGGCCTTTCAGTCAGGACACATTCCTTTGTTCCCATCACACGTCCAACCATGTTCTGATGTCCCAGCCGTGTTGTGGGGCTCTGCCTGCTTGGCCTCATCCCAGGGGTGAGGAGCAGACCGATCCATCCAGCTGTCTGTCTGTCTGTCTGTCTCCCTCCCTCCCTGGATCCATGTATCCATACATACCCGGCGATGGCAAGCTTGCACATCGGCTACCTCCCTCCCAGCCTTTTCTCCCCGGAAACAGCCCCACACCCCGGACTTCTCATCAGCCTGCATGCAGGCTCCTCCTGGAGTCTCTGAGAGCCGGGAGGCCAGCACGGGGTGTGCCTGCCGGCTGGAAAGTAATACCCAGCTTCTGGTGTACTGGTGAGGTTCCATTTCATGACCCAACGACCAGCTGTTTGCTGGTGTGTGCGCTGCTGGACGCATTTTACTCCGTTTCCTCCATTCTGCATTAGTTCATAATAAAATCATTTGGAAGCTTAAGCCAGAGTCCATCAGCCTGCCTGGTGTGGCCCATTTGGCTCCAGGAGGGGAAAGGGCCTGTGGCAGCAGCGGCGGGGGCTGGGACTGTAGCAGCAGCAAGGCAGCCTGGGGCCAGAGGGGGGCGGGGCACCGCCAGCCGCAGAGGCTTTGGAGCTCTCAGAATAGCCGCCCACCTGCAGATAAGCAGTTTCTATTGTGGTGAGGAGATAAGAAAACAGAAGGGCAAAGAAGAACAGGCTGGTCTGTAAGGCGACAGCCCTTCCCAGCTGTGCGCAGACTGTGCCGCCTCGAACACCGCCCACTCCTGGCCTCGCTGGCTGCAGCCTGCCAGCCAGGGTCTCGGGCACCTGCGCCCCGGCCCGGAGCCTGGTGCTGCAGGGGAGCCCCCACCCCCAGACCCAGCCCCCAGCCCGCGGTCTGGATCCCGCCAACTGACGCTGCCTCCGAGCCTGGTTCTGCCACATCTGGGGTCCAGGAGGGCAGGCGACTCGTGCTAACTCCTTTAGCATCGGTTTCTTCGTTCGTGGAGTGGGGACGGCAGCTCTTCGAGAGGCTGTCGTAAGAATTGGCGGTGATGTGTTTTAGGCATGCAGGTAGCCCGCCCAGGGTCCTGCCTGTCTGGTTCACTCCCTCCCAGCAGCTCAAGGCCGGGCGAGGGGCCGGGTCCCTCACTCCACCACGCAGGCCCGATGCGGCAGAGCCCACAAACATGCCGGAGGGCTCCAAAGAAGGTGCTCTTAAGGCCAGGCCTTGGCTGGAGGAGCTGCCCGTCAGCCAGTCACCCTTCGTGCTCGAACCCTGTGTGACACGAATCTGTGGCCGGAGGATGGACAGCGGGCAGCCACCCAAGCATTACTCCCAGGGATAATGGGGGATCAAAGAAGCCAAGATTAGCATCAAGGCAGGCCTCACAGTCACAAAATAAGACTGCGCTTGGGCAGGAGACTGGGTGAGCCTCTTGCCTCTGCCATCTGCATAGCAGTGAGGAAGGACGAGAGGGACTGCTCAGAGCAAGCCCAGCCACAGAGGCCTCGGCTCAGCACAGCCGGGGAGACCCTTGTCAGAAATGTGGGGGTTCATCATAGTCTATGTAGCATATAGTCTTCAGGAACACTTCCCCGTTTCCCCACGGGAGGCAGCCTCAGGCACCCTGAGCTCACACACAAGGCTGGCCTGTAGCTTGGGTTCCTCAGGCGGTTTCTTTGTCCTCCCACTGCGGGGGATTCGTGCAAGAAGGATGTGGTTTGGTCAGTCTGGGGAGGGTAGGCCTGGAACTCCCAGGCTCTGGTCCAGACTCGCCAAATAAAGGAGGCAGCTCAGGTGACATGAGGAGTGTGGGTGCTTATCCTTAGGGTCCTGTCTCCAAAGAGGCCTTGACAAGCATAGGGCAGGCAGGGCTGCGGTGTGATCCTCCTTAGCAGGCGTTCATGCTACCTTGTTCCTTCAGATGACGAAAACCTCAAAGCATATTAAAAATCTTAGAGTAGGGACGCCTGGGTGGCTCAGTGGGTTAAGCCGCTGCCTTCAGCTCGGGTCATGATCCCAGGGTCCTGGGATCGAGTCCCGCATGACCTACTTGCTCGGCAGGGAGCCTGCTTCTCTCTCCACCTCTGCCTGCCTCTCTGCCTGCCTGTGTGCTCTCTCTCTCTCCTTCTCTCTGACAAATAAATAAAATAAAATATTTAAAAAAAAAAATCTTAGAGTAAGGGCGCCTGGTTGGTTCAGTTGGTTAGGTCTGCCTTCAGCTCTGGTCGTCATCCCAGGACCGTCCTGGGATCGAATCTGGTATCGGGCTCCTTGCTCAGCTGGGAGCCTGCTTCTCCCTCTGCCTGCCACTCCCCCTGCTTGTGCTCTCTCTCTCTCTCTCTGTGTCAAATAAATGAAATCTTTTTTTTTTAATGAAATCTTAAAAAAAAATTTAGAGTATATTAGGGCCCCTGGGTGGCTTTTTCTGATGAGTGTCCAACGCTTGGTTTTAGCTCAGGTCGTGATCTTAGGGTGGTGGGATTGAGCTCCAGGTAGGGTTCTGTGCTCGGCGGGGAGTCTGCTTGAAAATTCTCTCTCCCTCTCCCTCTGCTCCTCCCCCCCCAAAAATAAAATAAATCTTTTTTAAAATGTTATAAAATCGGGGCACCTGGGTGGCTCAGTGGGTTAAGCCTCTGCCTGCAGCTCAGGTCATGGTTTCAGGGTCCTGGGATCGAGTCCCACATAGGACTCTCTGCTCCGTGGGGAGCCTGCTTCCCCCTCTCTCTCTGCCTGCCTCTCTGCCTACTTGTGATCTCTCTCTGTCAAATAAATAAAATCTTTAAAAAAGTTATAAAATCATTAAAAAACTAATGACGAGAAACACGCATGTCTCCCACCTAGCTTTGTCCTATTTTCTTCATAATTTATGGAATGGGAACACCCAGGGGCCATTGCAGCATCTTGTCTACTCCTGCCCACCAGCATTCCTGCCCCCCTCGGTGTATCTGCCCTCCCAATGTTGCAGTTCACTATTCTCATGCCTGTCTTTATGCTTTGGCTGGATACACCTACAAACTATGTAGAGTATTGCTTTGCATGTTATTTTTATTGTGGTAAAAGACACCTAACACAAAGTTTACCGTTTTCGCCATTTTTACGCATACAGTTCAGTGGTATCAACAGAGTGCCGAGCCACCATCCCTCCACAGAACTTTCTCATCTTCCAAAACTGAAACTCTGTACCCATTAATCAATAACTCCAATCCTCCTCCCCACAGCCCTGCAATCATCACTCTAGTCTGATTCTGGGAATTTATGGTTTTTTTTTTTAATGATTTATTTATTTATTAGAGAGAGAGAGAATGCAAGTGGTGGGAGAGGAAGCGGGAGAGGAAGAGAATTTCACATCGTGAAGCCCAACGCTGGACTCGATCTCACGACCTTGAGATCATGACCTGAGCCAAAACTAAGAGTCAAACGTTTAACCGACTGAGCCACCCACGTGTCCCTGTGCTTCTTTATATAAACAGAATTACACGATATTTGTCGTCTTGTGTCTGGCTTATTTCATTGAGCATAATACCCTCTGGGTCCATCCGGTTGTCACAAACGGCACGATTTCATGCTTTCTTATGGCTAAGATTCCTAGGCTGGAATCACAAGATCAGAGGGTTCACAGATGTTAAGCTTTTGATACAAATTAGATGACACTCTCTTTGAATAACAAAGAGCGGAGGCCTTTGGTCCTGGCAGAGGACAGCTCTCAGGCCATAAAGTAAAGCAGCAGGGTCAGAGGTCGTGGGCAATGGGGAGGTCTCACGGGGAGGCAGGTCACTGCAGATGCTCTGGGAGGTGTGTGCCTGGGGCCCCGTGTGCTGCCCCTGGACGTGAGTCTGCGTCCATAATCCCACACATTCTGGATCGTGGGGGAAGTGGAGAGGCTGCCGGCACTCGTGCTGGCTGTGGCCTTGCCTGTCGTACAGCACGGCACACAGCTGCCGGAAGCCTCTAGTTTGTTTGGACTCCTCCAGAACACACGTGACTTCTCGTGGTATGAGCTGGCAGACAAGGAGACCTCCAATGCAAAAATTTCACTGTGTCCCAGAGAGGACACCAAATGTAGTTACTTCCCTGCGGGGTGGATCCACAGCTTTTGTGGGGCCTGAAGATCAAACAATTTCTGGGGTGGGTGGGTGGGGGGTCTGTCTTTAAGAAGCAAATTATGAACGCACAGTTAGGTATGGGACTGTCAGGGGGCCCTGTGTGCAGGAGGGGTCCTGGGACTGAAGTGTAACCAACTTCATGGGACAGCTGCCCCTGTTCCCCTGCTGGGACTGGGCCGGCCCTGCCTAGGAGCCCACTTTTGTTTGTTTCCAAATGTATTAAATTATGTATTTTCCTTTCTTGCCTTTTGCAAGTGTATGAAGATTTAAGAATTGAGCAATAAAATACTTATTCAATAAAATTGTCATTTGGGAGCAAATTTCTCTAGTTTAACCCTTCCTACCCAAATTGCTAACATGCATCTTTCATAAAAGATGTCTCAAACACACACACACACACACACACACCCAGCCTCATCTGCAGTGCGGAGCCTGGTACACTGAGAACGGTGATGGGACTGTGAGAGAGTGGGAGGCGGGAGGTCCTTCCAGCATTTACTGAGATTGTCTGCACAGGCACTGTGCTGGGGGCTTACATTGTCTTAGTTCACCCTTTCGCCTGGCATGGGGCAGACCCTCCTAGGGGCCTCAAACAGCTCCCATATAAGGGGGCAGGGGGAAATGCCAGGACACCACAAATTGAAGGTTAAATATGAAACTGTTAGAGTAATTTTGGCATCAAACCCAGTGCATCAGTCAGTCTCCCAACAGGAAACAGACGGCATGTTCAAAATAGGATAATGAGGAGGGTTTATTTACAAAAATGATGTGGGTGTCAGGGAACCACACGGATAGGGCAGGCACCCAAGTTCAATAGCAGCTGAGCACTGCCACCGTGAGGCTGGAAGGGATGAGGGAGGGGATGGCCACTAGCCTCCACAGGGAGAGAATGGCACCACAAGGCCACTGAGAGAAGACGTAACCTTGGTTGAGGGACACAGCCCGTGCATGGGGAGGACCTCTCCCCTCTCTCTCCCTCTCCTGTGGGGCTCTCCCAGGACACAGAAGACATTGGATGTGGCCCACAGTCGGCCTCCTGGGGCAGAGGGCGGAGTGGAGAAGGTGACAGGGGTCACAGTGGATCTAAAGGGCAAAGAAAAGGTCAGTGGCACAGTCTACCCTTTGGACCCTTAGCATCCACCGCAGACCTTTTTCCAGGTGAAAATCTTTTCTCTCCAACACAGGGGACCTGCAATGTTCCACCAGCTATCACGTCGTCATGCGGTAATGTTAGCTGGTCACACCCCCAGCTGAAACCACTGGTGTTCCTCAAAGTAAAAGGTGAAAGGGAGACAAAGAAATATGGCCATGGGGCGCCTGATGGCTCAGTGGGTTAAGTCTCTGCCTTCGGCTCAGGTCATGATGTCAGGGTCCTAGGATCAAACCCCGCATCAGGCTCTCTGCTCAGCAGGGGGCCTGCTTCCCCCTCTCCCTCTGTCTGCCTGCCTCTCTGCCTACTTGTGATCTCTCTCTCTCTGTCAAATAAATAAATAAATAAAGTCTTAAAAAAAAAAAAAAAGAAAGAAAGAAAGAAAAAAAGAAATATGGCCATGATAGTCTCCACCTATGGCTGGCCCCAAGGCCAAGGTAATCCTAAATGTCTTCTTATAGCTCCCATTCTCTGGTCTCTTTCACCTCCGCCAGCACTTTTTGGGACAGGGTTTGTTACTGAGTGGGGTGACTCGAACATTCATTCTTGCAGGATCTGAGTCCTTGGTTGCCTTGTTTTTAGGGTTACCCCAGTTTTCCATTACTAGGACTATCAGATGCAGGACTGCTCCAGTCATGCCCCTCATTTCAGACACTGTCCTCGATGCTTCCATTCAGTAGCAGCAACCCTGTTTCACCCTTGTGGCCAGGATCAGTCCCTCCACCCAGGAATGTGAACCCCTCTCTTTGCCTGTTGGATCAGTGGCATGAGGAGCCCCAAATGAGCTAGGACCATTTCAGATTCTGATTCATCAGAATCGTGACCATGTTCCCTGGTAACAACTTTTCTTCTTACGGCACCAGAAGCTCCAACTGAGCAATATCAAGGCAGTGGAGAGATAGGAGGCAAACATTTTTCTATAGGGTTATTAGGAACAGTAGTGAAAGAGACCATTCTTACCTCCATCACATAGTTCTTGGACCCACGTACAGCACCCTATATTGGCCACTGGTTTAAGGCACATACTGTGTCTTATAGGACAGCACCCCAGTCTTGCAGAATGTTGTCTCTCAGTGGAAAATTCCACCACCCCATCAAGCCAGAGTCTCCCAGGGGGCTTAATGAGACCAGGTGAAAAAAATGAATCTCACTGTAATCAATAAACAATACTAGCCACCAGTAGAAACCTCCCTGGAAATCATGAGAGCCATGGTTCTAAAGCAACACTATTAATCATTATTTTTCACGCCACGACCAAGAAGGGGTACCCTGCAAATGCTTTAGCTAAACAAACAGCTCGGGCCAATCCCAGGTCTCCTCCATTACCTGGTCACAAGGAATACCCTGAGGCCACAGGTGTCTTAGTAGAGAACCTATAGTCATCTGGCCACTGCCACAGATCTGGATGTTTCAAAACACTCCATGGCCATTGTTGACCTCAGTAAAGAGGTAAACAGAGGTACACCGGAAAAACAAGTTTATTTGGGACGAGCAGAGGAATTCAGGACAAGCAAACCGTAGCAAGCCACTGATGAGTCTGTTGAGGGTTTGGGGTAGGTTGTATTTATGGGCAGGGAATGTAAAGAGGGGGTAAGCTCAGTGTGGATGAGTTCAAATAAAAAACGAACGGAGACCAGCCTTGAAAATTTCCTAAGCAGACTGCATCAGTCAGGCAGTCACACAACCAAACCTCAAGTCAGCCCGCTTTGTGAGACCAACCCCACCTGGGTCATCTCCTGTCCATGCCTCTGGTGAAACTTCCTGAGGTGGTTTCGACCTCTGATCAACCTGCCATCATCCAAGAAAATTCCAAGACTATTTTCTTCAAATCAGACATTTACTGGGGCGCCCGGATGGTTCAGCTGGTTAGGCGGCCAGCTCTTGATCTCAGCTCAAGTCTTCATCTCAGGGTCATGGGTTCAAGCCACACCTCCCCCCAAATCAGACATTTATAGAAAATCAATCCTTTAGTCCCTAAGTTTTGTCTTTCTGAGGGAACATGAGATTCTCCATTTTATATCCTCCATTTCTATTTTATTGTATTTTTATTTATTTAGTTTTACTTTTTAAAAAAGATTTTATTTTACTTATTTGTCAGAGAGAGAGAGAGAGGGCACAAGCAGGGGAAGTGGCAGGCTCCCACTAAGCAAGGAGCCTGATGTGGGACTCGATCCCAGGACCCCAAGATCATGATCTGAGCCAAAGGCAGAGCCACCCAGGCGCCCCTATTTATTTAGTTATAAGACAAGCTGCTAGTTTACTCAAATTGTTTAACCTGGTGTTTACAGGCTGAAGTTAAAGCTATATGTTGGTTTGCGAGTGAGTGGTGATGATAAAAATCATCCAAAATAATGAGTCACTAGATACTTGAGCTTTAAAAAGATACCACAGTCCTAAAAATAACAATTCTTATCTTTTAGGAATCGATCAAATTTAAATACAAGTTTTACATGCTATGTTTCGGTCTATCTCGTTTATTGCTCATAATAGTTTTTGAAAACTACCACCATTACAGGGTCTCTTTCACAGAGGGACTTACCCAGTGAAACCATCATCGAGCACCACACACGTCACCACGCTTGATCTCACACGGGCTCCCGGTCGCCCCTTCTGATCGCCACACTCTTCCACCCTTAAGAAAATTGTCATTTTCATAACCACTCCCCAGACTATGGGGTCTGTCAAACCTCAACCCTCTTCCTGCCCCATCCACTGCTCCCCACTCCCACCCACACATCCTTTGTTACAAATTAGTACATGCATCAAACAACCTTAAAGAATTTTAAATCTGCCCTTCTGTATATCAAGTAGCTCTTTAAAAACCTCGGTAAGTATGAAGTCACCCAGAGAACTTGTTGTTTGAGGCAGATTTTCATGTCCACTCTCAGAGCTTTTAATTTCCTAGTTCTAGGCGAGGAACCAGCGTGTTGGTTTATCTTGAATCTTCGACATTTTAATTTCATGCGTCCTGGTGTGGCCCTCCTTGGCTTCACCTTGTTTGGGACTCTCCATGCTTATGGACCTGGATATCTGTATTCTTCCCCAGGTTAGGGAAGTTTTCAGCTATTTTTCTTCAAACAAGTTTTCTGCCCCTTTCTTCCTCTCTCTCTTCCTTCTGGGACCCCTACAAAGTGAATGTTTGTTTGCTTGATGCCATCCAAGACATCCCTTAACCTATCCTCATTTTTAAAAATTCTTTTTTTCTTTTTTGCTGTTCAGTTTGGGTGCTTTCCCTGACCCTGTCTTCTAGATCACCCACCTGTTCTTTTGCGCCCTCACATCTGTTAATTCCCTCTTGTGTATTTTGCATTTATTGTGTTCTTCAGCTCTGGTTGGTTCTTTTTCATATTTTCTACTTGTTGAACTTCTCACTGAGTTCATCCGCTCTTTTCTCTAGTCTGCTGACATCTTTATGACGGGTCCTCTAAACCCTTTAGCAGGTAGATTGCCTATAGCTGTTTCATTTACTTCTTTTTCTGAAGTTTCATCTTGTTCCTTTAAAGCATATTCTTCCAAATTTGGCTCGACTCCTCATTTGACTGTGTCTATGAGTTAGGTGGGTACAGGTACTTCTAAACTTGAAGTAAGAACTTTAATCTTGGGGCACCTGGGTGGCTCAGTGGGTTAAAGCCTCTGCCTTCAGCTCAGGTCATGATCCCAGAGTCCTGGGATCGAGCCCCACGTTGGGCTCTCTCCTCTGCAGGGAGCCTGCTTCCTTTCTGCCTGCCTCTCTGCCTACTTGTGATCTCTGTCTGTCAAATAAATAAATAAAATCTTAAAAAAAAAAAAAAACTTTAATCTTGTGTACACCTGTCTCCTGTGTAGACTCATGTGCCTGGTGACTTTGGCTGGTTGGCTGGAGCTGTGGCTGGCATGGGCTGGAGGCCCTGGGGCTACGCTGGTGGGATAGCTGGAGCTGAAGTGGGTGCAGACTGGGGCAGTGCTGGGGCTCTCCACACAGAGGACACCCTGGTGGGATGGCTGAAGCTGAAGTGGGTGGAAGCTGGGGTACCCCAGGGCTCTCCATGCAGGGGTCCCCTGGCAGGGCAGCTGGAGCCAAGGTGGGTATAGGCTGGGAGTTCTGGGGTGTTCTGCTCCGGGGGTGCCATGGCAAGCCTCCTGGAGCTGAAGAGGTGTGAGCCTGGAGTGTTCTGGGATGTTTTGCACCTGTGTCACCTTGGGGAGGTGGCGGAGCTACAGTGATCGCTGATTAGGGGTACCCTGGTGTACTGAGCTGGGGCCGCCTTGGTGGGATGGTGTGGCCTTGGGGCCCCCCGGGCTCACTGAGGAGGCAAGCCAGCTTTGGCATCCAGACCCTGCTTCCACCTGTGCGATCAAGGTAGACAGGGGCACTCGCCTAGCTCCTCCAACCAAGAGAAAGTTCTAGCAGCTCCCCCATCTCTCAACAGGGTTCTAGGGCTAGTTCTTCTATATTCTAGTTGCCCTTTTATTTATTTTTATTTTTTTGAAGATTTTATTTATTTGTCAGAGTGAGCACAACCAGGGGGAGAAGCAGGCAGAGGGAGAAGCAGGCTTCCAGCTGAGCAGGGAGCCCAATGCGGGGCTCCATCCCAAAACCCTGGGATCATGACTGAGCCCAAGGCAGACACTAAACTGACTGAGCCGCCCAGGCACCCCATCTAGTAGCCCTTCTAAACCACAGGTTTTTCCTATGCCCCACGGCAGGTCCCTCAGCCCTATCCCTCCTGGCTGCAGTTCACAGCTTGGGGCTAGGGGACACTTACCTTGCCTCCTGCTCTCTTGCCCTTCTCTGTATGGACCTTTTGTTGTGCTGAAGCTGTTCAGTCACCCCTTAGGTCTTCTTCAGGTGGACTTGCTTTCTAAGCAAGTGTAGATTCCATGTATCTGTGGAGAAGGTGCGTTCAGGGCCTTCCCGTGACGCCATCTTGCGCTGGAACTGAGCCCCCCTCCAGTTCTGTCAACGGAGGCTCTATCCCACCACGCAGGCTCCGTGGCTTGCTGTGGTAACTAACCTGTCTCTGCTGGTTAAGCACGTGGTCTTTGCTGCTCAAAGTCTCCATTATCCACTGAAATTAGGATCTCGCTGTCAGCTCCAGTGGCTATGATGGAGTTCTTCAGGAAGCTGGTCACTGACTGAAACCGTAATGAGGGGCGAGTCTTTCAGTTCTCCCAGAGAGTACGGGCAGGGGACGCTGAGCAGGTCGCATATTACAGATCATTCCAACGTCGTTACCTGGAGCCTTAGGAATTCTTTCCTGAGGAACTTAGGCCAGGGGAGACCTGGCGTTTTCACCTCACTGACTGTAGGCCGGTGTCTCAGTGTCTATCGCAATCACCTGAAGGGCTTCAGATTTGGGAGGTCTGGGTTGGGGTCGGTGAACTGCGTTTCTAACAACTTCTGAGGTGCTGCTGGTACTGCTAGTCCAGGAACCCCACTTTGAAGCTCTTAAGAGCCACTGCTGTGGCCACTCACAAGTCCAGGCTTTCATTAGCCAATTTAGCAAATTGCAAATGCTCCTCCAGGCTGCTCCAGCCAAACCTCTAGGGGACCACACCCGTATCAACGAACTGGCTGGATCCGGTCTTATATTCTGGCCCCTTTACTCTGATAGACCGAAAATACTCTCACTCAGATACTCTCACGTGTATCCCCCCAGGTTCTTGCTGATACAGATTAGCAGACCGTGTAACTCTTTGGTGTATAACCAGGCCTTGTAGTTGAGTTATGCTAGGGTCTGATGGTCGTCGGCCATCACGGGCCTAGAGGCAATGAGAGGTGAAGCCCGAGGAGAGTCCTACCTGCTTGCGAGATAATTAGCTATTGCAACTGGCCATTCAAAAGCCTTTATGTGGGTTAAGCCTCTGCCTTCAGCTCAGGTCAAGGTCTCGGGGTCCTGGGATCAAGTCCCGCATCCATTCTCTGCTTGGCAGGGAGCCTGCTTCTCCCTGCCTTTCTGCTTACTTGTGATCTCTGTCAAATAAACAAATAAAATCTTAAAAAAAAAAAAAGCTTTTATGTAGAGAAAAGTTTACTCCTTGGCAGGCAGGGTTAAGGAAGGTTGGAAAGGTGTGTTGGGGGGGTACTTTTAGGGGAATTTGGAGGCTCAGGAATTTAAGATTTCAAGAGGTTTTAATGGCCTTATACCATTAGACTCTGAAAGTGTCCCCGCCCAAGCCTAATTCCAAGAGAGAGCCATTTATAAGGTGTTTTCTTTTAATGTTTATCCATGTAATTACCCTTTTTAGTGTTTTTTATTTCCTTTCTGTAGATCCATATTCACACATTATTTTATTTCATTTTGGCTTTTCCTTTAACATTTCTTACTGTGTGGGTCCGATGATAATTCTTTTAGCTTCTGCATGTCTGAAAATTTTTTATCTAGTCTTCATTTTTGAAATGTATTTTAATGGGTATAAAATCCAAGGTTGGGGCACCTGAGTGGCTTAGTGGGTTAAGCCTTTGCCTTCGGCTCAGGTCATGATCTCAGGGGCCTGAGATCAAGTCCCGAATCTGTTCTCTGCTCGGGAGAGAGCCGGCTTCCCCTCCTCTCTCTGCCTGTCTCTGTCTACTTGTGATCTCTCTTTGTCAAATAAATAAATTAAATATTTTTAATTTTTTTAAAGATTTTATTTATTAATTTTGACAGAGAGAGATCACAAGTAGGCAGAGAGGCAGGCAGAGAGAGTGAGAGGGAAGCAGGCTCCCTTCAGTGCAGAGAGCCTGACGTGGGACTTGATCCCAGGACCCTGAGATCATGACCTGAGCCGAAGGTAGCGGCTTAAACCACTGAGCCACCCAGGCGCCCCAAATAAATTAAATCTTAAAAAAATCCAAGGTTAATAGTTTTTTTTCTTTCAGTATTTAATGACTGACTTCTCTCTTGAATTTTTTATAAGAAATCTACTCTTGGGCGCCTGGGTGGCTCAGTGGGTAAAAGCCTCTGCCTTTGGCTCAGGTCATGATCTCAGGGTCCTGGGATTGAGCCCCGCATCAGGCTCTCTGCTCAGCAGGGTGCCTGCTTCCCTTCCTCTCTCTCTGGCTGCCTCTACGCCTACCTGTAATCTCTGTCAAATAAATAAATAAAATCTTAAAAAAAAAAAAAAAGAAATCTACTCTCATTTTTATCTTTGCTCCTCTGTATATGTCAGAGTGTGTGTTTTTTGGCTGCTTGTGAGATTTTTCTTTATCATTAGTTTTGAGCAATTTGATTATATCTTATTATTTTTATCTTTCTTGTGCTTCGGTTTTATTGAGATTCTTGAATCTGTGGGTTTATAGTTTTAATCAAAGTTTTAAAATTTGGGCCATTATTTCTTCAAAAAAATTTTCAATCCCTTCTTTTTCCCCTCCTTTGAGGACACATATTATACAGATATTAGGCCACAATTGAAATTGTTCTGTAACTCACTGATACTGTTCATTAAACAAAAAAATTTTTTTTCATTTTTTTTTTTGTTTTTTAATTTTTTTCATTTTGGATAGTTTCTATTGCTATGTCTTCAGGATTACTCATCTTTTTTTCTGCAGTGTCTAATCTGCTGTCAATCTGCTCTGGTATATTTTTCATCTCAGACATTGTGTAGATTTCATCTCTAGAAGTTTGAGGGTTGTTTTGTTTTAACATCTTCTATCACTTAACTTTTGGACTATCTGGAACAGTTATAATTTTTTTTAATGTCCTTGTCTGGTGATTCTAATATCTGGGTCAGTTTTGACTGATGGATTATTCTCATTATGAGTCATACTTTCCTGCTTTTTTGCATGCTTTTTAAAAAACCAGCTGTCAGATATTATGAATTTTACCTTGTTGAGTGCTGCAGTTTTTATACTCTTACAAATATTCTTGAACTTTGTTCTTGGATAAACTATTTTGGAAAGTGCTTGATTCTTTCAGGTATTGTTAAGATTTGATAAATGGGGAGCGCCTGGGTGGCTCAGTGGGTTGAGCCGCTGCCTTCGGCTCGGGTCATGATCTCAGGGTCCTGGGATCAAGTCCCGCATCGGGCTCTCTGCTCAGCAGCGAGCCTGCTTCCCTCTCTCTCTCTCTGCCTGCCTCTCTGTCTACTTGTGATCTCTGTCAAATAAATAAATAAAATCTTTAAAAAAAAAAAATTTGATAAATGGGACCATCTGTGCTCCTTCTATTTTCCACTACCACGGCAGAACTTGTCTGAGTACCCTATCCCATGCCCTGTGAATCATGAAGTTTTCTAGTCTGCCTGGTGGGAAGAGGCCACTATTCCAGTCCCATGTGAGTACTGCGCATTCTTCCCCCTTATTCTTTTGAGTGGTTCTTTCTTCTGCCTCAAGTAGTTTCTGCACATGCTTGGGCTGATCTGTATTCAGCCAGATACTCAAGGGGCCCCTCTGCACATTTCTGGAGTTCTTTTTCTGTGCAGTACTCTTCCTCTCCGGTACTCTGTCCTGCAAACTCCATCTGCTTCATCTTTTCAGAATCAGCTCTTCCCTCAATTCAGTTTATTGGGCTTCACTTGGGTTCCTTCTCATACATCATGTCTGGGAAACTCTTTCAGGGCAGTAAGCTTGGTGATCATAACCATAGGGCTCATCTCATCTTTCTCATCTTCGGGTTTCACTGCCTTTCATTGGCTGATGTCCAGTGTCTTGAAAACTACTGCTTCATATATTGTCCATCCTTGGTTGTTTCAGGAAAGAAAGTAGATCTGGCTACTGTTAATTCATCTTGGCAGGAAGTGGAAGGCAGTAGTCCTCCTCCTCGACCTCCATTGGTATGTTCCTAATTGTACATTTATAGTTTTAAATTTCTTCTATATCCTCTAGGACTCTGTACTGGTCAGAATTATATCAAGGAAAGAGAACTACAATGGATATTACAAAGATTTTATTATAGAAATTTGATTTTACTTCAGTGGTTCTCAAAGTGTGGTCTCTAAACCATCAATTATCAGCATTACCGGAGAGTTATAAATGTAAATATCTAGGCCCAACACAGACCTACTGAATCAGAAGCTCTGAAGGTGAGACTCAGCAAACTGGTGTTAATAAGCCTTCTAGGAGATTCAGATGCATGTCGAAGTTTGAGAGTCACTGCTTTACATAATTGGAGGAGAGACTGGGGAAGTAATGGTCCAAATGAGGGTGTTGGAAAACCAGGGGAAGAATCACTAATCAGCCCTCTTAAACACTACCCTGGGTGAACAAGTGCTTTCAGGGAAATCTGGGAGTGAGGCACATCAGCGGCTGGAATACGATCACAGAATGGACCAGAGTAGATAACTGAAGACTGTTTTCTCTTCATAACTATACTCTGTGAATTCATAGCCAAGTGGTCTGGCAATAGGTCTGGGGTTGGTGTTGTTCAGCAGTACAACAATAAAAAAAAGAGCTGGGCATGGAGCAAGAACAAGGATGCACAACAAGGAAAAACAGCAAGATGATACTGGAAGTTTCTGGCATACCCTTCAGATGGTTAATGCAAGTTGTTTTAATCCCACCTCCCAAATCCTGTGCAAATTTTCTTTGAGCCAATGCTTACTCCTGCCCAAACAGGGAAGGGGATTCTGGGAAATGTATGTCTAGATTAGCTATGTAGGCAGATTACAAAACCATGAATTTCCATCCTATGTTAACCTGACACTTGGTCACACCTCTTTTAACCATATTTAACTCCAAATAAATAGCAAAGTCACACTTCTGATTAACCTACTTTATGGTTCATCAAAAAATCAAATCCAGGGGCGCCTGGGTGGCTCAGTGGGTTGAGCAGCTGCCTTCCGCTCAGGTCATGATCTCAGGGTCCTGGGATCGAGTCCCGCATCGGCTCTCTGCTCAGCGGGGAGCCTGCTTCCCTCTCTCTCTCTCTCTGCCTGCCTCTCTGCCTTGTTGTGATTTCTCTCTGTCAAATAAATAAATAAAATCTTTAAAAAAAAAAATCAAATCCAGGGGCATCTGGTTGGCTAAGTCGGTAAAGCACTCAACTCTCAATATCGAAGTCATGGGCTCAAGACCCACACTGGGCATGCAGCCTACTTGAAGGGGAAAAAAAAAAAAGGATTCAGAACATGGTAACCCTCTCCCCCAAAGAGAATACAAAATTCTCAGTTTGCATTATCTTCAAGTGATGTTCAAGCCTTTTCTAAAGTAGGTCAAGACCCTTCTGATCTCTATTAATACTTTTTAAGATTGTCAACAAGAGAGAAAATGAATCAGTTGATACATACCTAATAGGTTTATAAGAATGTTCAGTACTATTATACTCATTTCTACAACTTCCCATGTGGTCATAGATGTTATCTATAACTTCTTCCTTCTTCCACCACCCTTTTCCTATTTCCTTTGCCCTGTGCAAGTGCCTTGGATAGTCCTGATTCCTTGCCTGATTCCTTCCTGGAAGGACCCAAATCTTCATTCCTGAAGGGTCTGGGTTCTTACTAGTCCAGCTCACACTAAGTTGTAGTTTTCCACTAGCTTTTATCACATTTTATTGTAAAATTAAGAGCAGCCCCATGAGATCTGCTGCATTCCAGACATACTCTCCCTTACCCTCTTTGTGTGATCACAACCTAATTCCCCCTTTCAAATCTGGGTCAATCACCAGAAATCAGTCCACTGGTTCATTGCCATAAACCCAATGTAGCAATCTCATAATGGAACTTAGCCTGCTGAGTTCTCTGGAAGAGGCATTCCTTTCCAGGCAATTAAGACCACTGGACCAGCAGAACCCAAAGCTGCCTTATGACTTGATGAGTCAGGGAATATCCAATTCATGATGGGCAATTCAACTAATTTGGTAGCGCCTGGTGGTCAAGCATTCAGTCCTTCCTAAGCCCAATACCAAGCTAGAAACTTTCTCAAAAAGTGAAATACTTTTTCTTCAGGGTATGGCATAGCTTTTCTTCAAAATCCTGAAGGACTCTGTTGTCATTTACCAAAAGAAGCCTGTTAGAGGCTCTATACAAGTATCCCTACCTGCCACAGATAACATCAAGATCATTGGATTTGCTAGATCATAAGTCTAAGTGACAGAGCAACCTGTACTGAGCTTGGACCTGTTGCAAAACCATCTCTTGTTCTGGGCCACCCTTATAAATGGCAACAATTCTGATTTCTCACCAAATGAGTTAGAGTGACACACCCAAAGTATATAGTGCCTTCAAATTCCAAAGAGGCTCACTAGGCATTGTCTTTTTCTTAATGATAGGTGGCCAGATTTAGCAATTTGTCCTTCACCTAGAAAGGGGTATTACAACATGCTCTGGTCCTTCGGATCCCTAGAATTTCATTGAGGCAGGTCCGTGATTTTTTGTGAAATCAATTTCCTATCCTCTAGCATGCTTGAGTTTTACTGAAGTATCCTGGTGAATGCTATATTCCGCTCACCATGTCTATAATATTGTGGGCCAGCAGGATATTCTGCAGAATTCAGAGGTGATCAAAGTTTCTCTGGACCAGCTGAAGAGTAATAAAGCTTTGATATAAAATGACATATTGTTGGTCCCAATAGCTAATAGCAAATGATTTATCATTACTATGAGGTTGGTGGGGAAAGCATCAATACATCAGTAGACGTGACAGAGGATTTTTTCCCAGCGAAGACACACATACCTGGAACAGCAGTTGCAGTGGAAGTCATCACCTGGGTAAATTTATGATAATCCACTATCATTCTCTATAATCCATTTGTTTTCTGCACAAACCAAACATGCGTGTGTTAAATGACGGTAAGAACAACCAATATTTCATCTTTCAAGTCTGTCAGTGGCACCAATCTCCGCCAGCTCTTCTCTGCTCTTTAGATGGAAGGGTTGAGGTCATGTCCACCTACGTTTTTCATACACAATGTACTGTAGTAAAAGAACAGTTTACAACTTCGCTGTAGCTTAGTCTTGAAAAGAGATTAATAATCCCTTCGAGTTTTCAAAATTGTTGTGGCACCGCAATCCATGAACGTAGCACCTCTCAATTTCTTTCATCAGCGTTATTTTGCGGCTTTAATGTTGTGTACATCTTGTTAGTTACACCTATTTCTTTTGGGGTTAGAGCAAAGGGGCTGTGTTTTAAGTGTCTGAATTTCTCACTTAGGTCTTTTGATTTCTTTCATCAGTATTCTGTTGTACTTAGCGCACAAATTCTGTTCGTATTTTAAGAGTTATTCCTAAGTAAACTTTGGGGGCATGTTCAGTTTACTGAAACATCTGAACAGTTCTGGGAGGTGATTCCATGTCATTTATCACAAACTAACATCTCCCCAAATGATTATCTTGGTTCGCTGTTGAGGCAATGAAAACTGAAAAAGTGAAATGAGGACAGTAGGACATTATCTACAGTGGATGAGGGTGCACTGAGATGAGCCATCTCAGATTTTACTCAACTGGGCTTATAGGTGTAGTGTTGATAATGTTCTACTGTCTCACCACGTGAACTGCTTTAGTAAAATATTCTCAAATGCAAGGATTCCTATATAGCACAGCCTGCTAAGGACATGCAACGCACACATTTGGAGTTCCAGTGGGCTTTTATTGAGATAAATTAACAAAAACCAAGATTTTATCAACCATTTTTTCTGAACCTTATAAACTCAGAAGACTCTGGTCCATATGTATACACACAACATAACACATCCCAACAAAAACAGAGTCCCACTGGAACATTTGCCAATTAACAGAAAGCCAATTTTCCCTTTCCCCAAATGTTTTCAAAAATTTGAGTCCCCACTGTTCACTTCTCAGTGGAACTAGTCCCTTGTGGCTAGGGACATTGGAATTCTATCCCATTTTTACTCAACAAAAATACTTTTTTTTTTTAAAGTTTTAGGTTGTTTCAAAAAAGGGAAGTGACTTTGTTTTCTCCAGGCACCCCTCCCCCACAACCACTGGTTAAAATACAGAAGCCTGTATCTTAATAACCCAGCCCTACCCCCTCCCTTGCCCTGCCCAGTATTGTCTACTGGAGAATTTAAACACACTTCTGCTGGAATCTATCAGCTATGGAGGGGCAGAGTCCAGGTGCCAGGCTAGCTCCCTCTAATCTCATGAACTGTTACAGCCTTTGGACACTTAACTCTTTACCCCAAAGATGAGTTTTTAAGATCAGATATTTTCCTTGGGAGTTTTAAAAAAACGATCTTTAAGGATATAAAGTACAACTAAAAGCTCACCAAAGTCCACTTAATTTCACCAAAAAGTTGACTTCAGCTCCCATGAAGCCAAAAATTCTGCTTGACAAAGGTATTTTGTCAGAAAATGATTCCACGGTAACATTTTATACAGAACGTTGAAAAAAGTAGCAAATTAAAACAACATGGCTTAATTCCCAAAAAATTATTTCATTTTGTTACTCATCTGTAAGGTCAGGAGTGTGGCTAAAGGCCATTTCTGATGAAGTTATGAGCTTCCAAAGTGTTTCTAAATCCTTAGTGCAGACACCCTCCCTTTTGGGGCATAGTAACCTCCCTCCCACCCCTATTTAAAAAAAAAAAAAGAAAAGAAAAAAAAAAAAAAAGAAAGAAAAAGAAAAAAAACCCCAAAAACCAAGTGATCAGAATGAGATGTTTTGATTCCAACAAATGTACACTCAAGGCTTTGTGCTGAGTTATCTGGTTCTAACCTAAGCAGGATGGTATCAAACACAAAGCACACAGCTAAGGAAAGATGCTCCCATCTCATTCTGAAAACGAATTTTGATAACCAACTGCCTCCCCCCTCCCCCCCCAGCCATTGGGGCCCACCCATATTATGATGCTGGGACCAACTGGAAGATAATTGAGAGATATACTCAGATTTGCCTCTCCCTTACTTCTTCCCATGGAAGATCAGTTCAGAATAAGTTTATTCTATTCCCAAGGGAAGGCCAAGAAAGTTTCTCCATTGGAATGTATGGGAAGATAAAAACAAAACATAGGCCCAGAGGCAGAAAGGTGTGTAACAGTCCATAACCCATTACACAGCTACAACCACAGGCATAATTGGACATAATTTAAATATTAAAAATAGGGAACAGTTTCATCCAAATGAACCACTGGAAAAAATATTACCATTACTTAAAACAGATACCCAATAGTGGAAATAACACAAAAACAATTTCCAAACAATGCTCCTTATAGTGATGGGGATTAAAAAAAAAAAAAATTAAGAAAAAAAAAAAAAGACCAAAAAAAAAAAAAGACTAGGCTTTGACCTAGTCCTTAGAGCATCTTTCCATATAACAATTCCTTTTCAAGAGTCAAGCACCAAAACTGGACAGCTGCCTCTACAGGACTGTGTCCAATAGTGGTGTCCCAGATAGTTTAAGTGCCACTCCTCATCAGAGGCTGTACTTCAGTAATACTTTCAATTAAGTCTGTGCTTTAAGAGGGACCCACAGGCATGTGGCACCAGGCACAGTCTGAGGATGGCAAAGACGACTGCGCGGTTTGTTTTGTCACCCATGCACTCTAGCGAGATATCAAATTGCATTTACAAGCCTTTCTTGCTTTTCTTCTATAATGAATGATCCCTCTTATCTCGCCAGAGGTGGGAGAGGAAGAGAGAGCTGCATCAGTACAAGGGGCAAGATTTTTTTGGTCAAAAGTTGATGCCTTCTAAATTCCCTCCCCCCACCCCTCCCTGGAAAAAAGTTATTCCTTAATTAGGGCTTGTATTTAGTAACCAACACTGGCTGGGTAGAACATAGCTTGGATACCAAATAAATGAGCTTCTTCTTTTTTGGGTTTGTACTGTGCAGCTCTTGCTACAGTTTTTTAAGGAGTTAGGGCTATGTCTGATCAGGAGGCATCTGCAGGATTTTGATCCTAAGGAGTTTTGGGTGAGTCACAATAGTTTCGCTTAGAACTAGGCAAGAGTCAAAAAAAGCAAACTTGGAATAATTGATTTCTTTATCCAGATGAGTTAAGCATGAAAGCATATGCAGGACTTATCTTGTAATATTTTAGGGTTTTAAAAAATGGAATATGGAAATCATTTTTTAATTTTATTTTTTGCCTTTTTTTTTAAACCCTAGATGCCTCCTGATTGACCTAGTACACTGGGTTAAAAGGGAATTAAAAACATTTAAAAAAAAAGTTCACTGGTTTTGATTCATCTCACTCCTTTTGCCTGGAGATCAGGCCAAACATCAAGCATGTTGGGAGGGGCACAATTTAAAGCAACACTACTGACTGTAAAAGCATTTGCCAGCAATTTACAATGCAAAATGACAGATAATTCTTGTCACAAAGCAAAAGGATGGCAAGCAGCTTTCTGTAGCATGAAAGTTAACAGCTCTCAGGAGTTGCCCATTCCTGCAAGTTTATGTATCAAGGTGGGCAGAGGGCAACACACAGAGTACAGGAAGTGATCCAGAGAAAGTAAGCTCCAGAACTGCTAACATTACCAAAGCTGGTACTGGCGAATATTCTGAAATGCAAAATCCATGCTTTGTACATACACTGCTCAGACACTGTCACTCAATTGAATTCCACACTGCAAGGGAGATTAATCGTTGTCCCCTTTTGCTGAGCTCAAAAAGTTCCTCAAACTTTTTTTAAAAGGGGAGAAAGAAGCAAATCAGAGAGCTCCTCAAAATAACATCTTGAGTCATAGGTTTTTGAAGTTTCCTTGCTCTCTCTGGCAGGTGTTCTCCAAAGCTATTAGATGATACAGTGTGGCAGCAACAGTGAATCCCAGACTTCTGGGTCCCTCTTCTAACACAGGGTCACCACAGAGGTCTGCACTCTACACGAAGAGGCCAAAGTACTTTTTAGAATTTAGTGTTGCGGAAAACTGAGCCCCTCTCATCTTTAGCTGCTCCCATAATCATTCTAATCCCCTTAATCCCAGCAACCTTCATCCAAAAAAAAAATATATATATATGTATATATATATATGAACCCAGAAAAAAACTTATTTACAAAGTTTATACAAGTATACACACCCAATTTTCTATGGGACACGCTTTGCCACAGAGGAAAGAGGGTCAGGCTCCGACACGTCTACACATCAAGTGCCATAACTGCTAATGGAAGCGTATGTAAACCAGTCTTTAGTGTTCTGCTATAGAGCACAAAGGCTTGTCATATGGCTCCTGCAATGATAGACTGCTCTTTCCTTTGGGAGCGATGATGTTGTAATCTACTCAGCCCAGAAGAAATTTTTACTTGGGATTGTTTTTTTTTTTAAATACATGTATTTACAGTGCGGATGAACTGCAGTTGCATATCAACTCCTCCACGTAAAGAAAAAGAGAATGGTGTTTAACAGTACTAATACGTGTCATCTTCCAGCCCTGGGCTTGAGTATCGGGTAAAAAGGGAAGAGAGAGACTTCAACTTGAAACCAAAATGAAAAGACAAAAGATTTAAAAAGATAGGAAAAAAAAAAAAAAAAGAAAAAAGGAAAGAATTACTATTGTTGACTCCTTGGGCTGTGTCTAAAAGATGATATTCTGAATGGTCTCATAGCATAAGGCACTTCGCACAAATAAGTAATAAGCTCTTCAGGCTTAAAAAACGGATGAGTAATAAGGGAGAAGTTGAAATGCACTCAAGAGTCAGCTGTTGGAGAATTTGGAAATTGTAGACAAGCTTGTGTGTTCATCAAGATTCTTCTCTTTTTAGGGTTTCTCCCCTTCTCTTCTTTATCCTCCTTCCTTGTCCCCCTTCCCCAGAAAACATTTTTTAAAAACCAGCGATTAGTGCAACTAATGTTCAGTCAGCACACAGTGCAAACAAGTGGAACAAAAAAGGTAAATTCCTTCTTTTCAGCTTTTTCTCTTCACCAGTTAAAAAAAGAAAAAAAAATGTCTGAGCTCTTTTAAGTCTTCATAGTTCCAAAATAAAAAGAAGATGAAAAACCCACAAAGAGAAGAGCATCCCCCCCAAACGATGTGTCACAGATCCAAACGAGCCTTCTGTAGTTTGTCAAAGCCTAAAGAAAGAAGAAACCTAAAATTAACTTTTGTGAAAACAATATGAACCAGGATACCTAGGTTTTCACAACTCCAATCCAAATGCTCTCTCTGTAGTAGCTTTGACTGAGCCCCTGCCTGCCGTAGAATCCATTTAGGATTAAGGAATTTCTGCTAGTCATTCCAGAGACAGAATGAGAATGAGAGCCTGAAAGTTCTGATATCCAAAACAAATTTTAAAAAAGATTTTTTTTTTTAACTTCCATAAACTCGACAGCTTGCCAGGATACGAGCAAACAATGGCCACTTTTATGTTTGAGGGTTCTGCTTGACATTTTGGGGGGTGGGGGGAGAAAGAAACTAAAATGAAAAGAGTAACAAAATCTTAAGAGAAAAAGGTAAATGGGGTGGCTTAATCGGCTATCATCTGACTTAGGCTCAGGTCAAGATCCTAGGATTTTAGGGTCCTCGCCTGGCAGGGAGTCTGCTTGTCCTTCTTCCTCTGGCCCTGCCCCTGCCTGTGCTCTGTCTCTCTCTCTCTCTCTCATAAATAAATAAAATCTTAAAAAAGAGTAACAGGTAAAATGCTCATTGCTAATTTGGAAACTACCTTCTCTCAAATAAACAAAGTTTCATTTTCCTTAGAAAAAACTGCAAAAACAGCCTGTATTCAGTTCTGCTGAGCCTTCTTTTGAGCATTATTACCAGAGTCCAACAGTCACCAAACAATAAAAGATAAGGATGGTGCAGGAAACAAGAGTGGGCATTTAAAAAAAGACATCCTCACAACGTGATTAAACATTTGGCAAGGAGGCACTGCAGATAACCTGATTTATTAAGACGCCCAGCAGAAATTAAGAGTGATGCTAACAACAGAGAAATGACTGAGTGATAAAGGAAAAGACAAAAAATATTTTCATATTCAGACTGCTGAAAAAGATTCTTCTTTGCTTTCATTGTTTTGGAAAGCCTGGATCTGTCTTAAGTACTGCTCACATACCACATTAAACAAGAAAACTGCATTCAAGAGCAGCATGTAGGGGCGCCTGGGTAGCTCAGATGGTGAACCATCTGCCTTCAGCTCAGGTCATGATGCCAGGGTCCCAGGATCGGGCCCTGCATCCAGCTTGCTTCTCCCTCTCTCTCTGCTTGTGCTCTCTCCCTCTCTCTGTCAAATAAATACATCAACGCCCCTCCCCCACCCAAAAAAACAAAACAAACAACAAACAAACAAAAAAGCAGCATTTATGAATTCTCTAATGGGACCACAACTTCATAGAAGCAATACATCCAGTTTACGGTCATTTATGCCAACAGGTGTACCACCCTATCGCTGCTATTAAATTTCCTCCAGGAAAGAGGATCTTGATTTAAACACTATGCTCACTTAGCTGTTCTGTCAGGTACGCACATGCTTGTTAAGGTTTCTCGTCTTCTACAGGCTCGCTGTGGTATTCTGCCACATAAAGGCTCTTGTCAATGTTGCTTGGGATCGGTTTAATTTCTGTTCCCAGCTGCTCCTCAATACTTTTCAGGTTGAAGCGATCATCATATGTGATCAAGTTGATGGCTAAGCCAAGATGACCAAAGCGACCTAAAAATGAAGAACATTTTTTAATTAATAAAAAACTGAGTTAAATAGAACTGATGTGCACATACAAGTCTATTAGTGGCAAAACCATACAAGACTGATGTTTTTGTTCACTACCATCCTGAGTTTATAAAACCGCTTATGATAAGGACTCCTCATACACACACTACAACTTCAGGTTTCAGAGCCCAAAGTAGTATACTATTACTCCTTTTTCAAATGACAAAACGGATACTCATTTGTGTCAAAAGTTGCCAAAATATGTACTCTAAAGAGTAGTTACAGACTGCACCACCTAATGAGAAAAGGATCTCACTTGTGAATTTTCTATCAATTTAAGCATACAGTAAAGTTATTCTTCTTAAATGCCCTAGAGTAACTGGGTATTGGTCTTTTTTTTTTTCCTTTTAAGATTTTATTTATTTACTTGAAAGAGACAGAAAGCATGAGAAGTGGAGGGTCAGGGGGAGAAGCAGACTCCCTGCTGAGCAGGGAGCCCGATGTAAAACTTGATCCCAGGACTCCAGGATCATGACTTGAGCCAAAGGCAGTCCCTTAACCAACTAGCCACCCAGGGGACCCTAGAAATCAGTCTTAAAAGAGCAAACCCCCCCCCCCAAAAAGGGCATCTTCCTTTTCCTCACCTGATCTTCCAATACGATGGAGATAGGTCTCTGCCAGCTTTGGGAAGTCAAAGTTTATTACCACATTCACAGCTTGTATATCAATACCTCGGGTAAACAAATCTTAAAAGAGAGAAAAAAAGAACCTCTATTATATCTTTCAATTTAAGCATGTTTCTTGGCACCATAATACTCTTTCACACGTATTTCTAGGTGCAGCCTAAGTTTTAGTCACTTCACTCAGTAATTCAAATGCACTTGCAAATTACTAGCATTACCTTTCATGAACATTATCATGAACAACTTTCTGCTAGCAAGTTACCTTTCCCAGTCCCATAAAGTTTTTTGTTTTTTTTTTTTTAAGATTTTTTTTTATTTATTTATTTGACAGAGAGAGAGAGATCACAAGTAGGCAGAGAGGCAGGCAGAGAGAGAGGAGGAAGCAGGCTCCCTGCGGAGCAGAGAGCCGGATGCGGGACTCGATCCCAGGACCCTGAGATCATGACCTGAGCCGAAGGCAGCGGCTTAATCCACTGAGCCACCCAGGCGCCCCCCCATAAAGTTTTTAAAAATGGTTAAAGTAACTGCAAATCCAAGAGGTCAGAATGACTGGTAAACTATAAACTCCTAATAAGTCTCAGAAGTAATTATCTTTTCATCTATTTTTTAGTATGTAATCTAAGATTAAAACAGATTGAAAGCTTTGTTGTGTAACCAAGAATACCTCAAAAAGAAGACGTAATCCACTCATAGTAATTATTTGTACTTACTGAATTCATTCATTTCATCCTACTAAGTGATTTACAAGACTGAGGCAAGCACAAGGCCATCCCTTCTCTTTTCTAGTCCCCACAATAACTATGTTAATTTAGGCTCTGAAAACTATGAGTAAAGACAATTACAACAGACTAACAGCTAGGTTTCAAGGCTTCTATCAGCTCCATACTCCAAAATAATCCATTACGGTGACCAGTTATTTCTAAAATACTGCTTTCAAGGTATAACTCATTCCTTTAAATTGCCTCTGGATAAAATTAAAATTGATATACAAGGTCCTCCACTCTAAACTCTGGTCCTATCACAGTTCTCGAACACATCTCTTCCTCAAACCTTCCTCTCCGTGAAATTCATCTACTCACCGTTCCTTAAACGTATCTTCTTGAAGCCCTCAATGGATTATATTTATGCCAGTTCCCTAACTTAAAACTCCTTCCTTCTTCAAGTCTAAAATTTATCTAGTTTACAGAGTGAGTTACAATTCCATCTCATCTCAAGATCATCATAGCCAGTTAATTTCCCTTCCTATGAAAATTTAGGCTTACTTACTACATATACCTCACATTTGCAAATTAGTATTACTCCCTTGTAGATCCAGCTTAAAGCCTGTAAATCATGTTTTACTGCCACAGGACCATGCTCATTTGCTCATGTACTGTTTAAGGATGCTTTTGAGATGGAACGGCAGAGTTGAGTAACTTGTAACAGAGACCAAATGGTATAAAGAGCCTAAGATTTCTACGATCTGGCACTTTAAAGAAAACAGTTGCAGGGTCCGTCTTCTTAATGTTATCTTTTTTATCTGATTAAACTAACAATGATATTTCACATGTACTTATTTATACACCTATGTTATTCAGTACTTATTTAATGACATACTAAACACCGTTCTGTTTGCACATTCCGAATTTGCTTAATTCAACATTTCACTGATGAACTAGTTCCTCTTCTACAGGCTCCCTAAGTGCAGGGAGAGTGTGTATTTAAAAATCTTTAATTGTGTTAAAAGATACATTAATATAAATCTGAGGAGTAGCTGTGTTTTGTTTTTTTTTTAGCATCAAGCTAACTAAATACCTGGTACAGAGTAAATAAATATTATGTTGAGTATCAAAACTATTTTCGAATGAATAAACTACAACAGATTTTTGTGCAGAGTTCACTTTAAGGCATTCCCATTTTACAAATAAAAAAAGGCATAAAAGAAAAACACGACTTGTCCAAGGTCATATGATTACAAGTTAAAAGGGTGGGACTTGAACTCCAATTTAAAATTCTAGGAGTCTAGTATCCTTTCCACCAAATCAGGTATTTTATATTTGAATACTTTAATACAAAGGTTACAGTGCTGTATTAATTCACAGCTGTATTAAGTGTCCTTTTAGATATAAAAAGCAGAGGGGCACCTGGGTGGCTCAGTGGGTTAAGCCTCTGCCTTCGGCTCAGGTCATGATCTCAGGGTCCTGGGATCGAGCCCCATGTCGGACTCTCTGCTCAGCGGGGAGCCTGCTTCCCCCTCTCTCTCTGCCTGCCTCTCTGCCTACTTGTGATCTCTCTGTCAAATAAATAAATAAAATATTAAAAAAAAAAAAAAGAGAAACAAGATAAACTGGAAACACTCAGAATATCAGACAGCCCTGTTTTTTTTTTTTAAATTTTAAGATTTTATTAATTTTTTTTGACAGTCAGAGATCACAAGTAGGCAGAGAGGCAGGCGGGGGCGGGGGGGGGAGTGTGTGTGTGTGTGTAGTAGGCTTCCTGCCAAGCAGAGAGTCCAATGCAGGGCTTGATTCCAGGACTCTGGGATCGTGACCTGAGCTGAAGGCAGAGGCTTTAACCCACTGAGCCACCCAGGCACCCCTCCTGTTTTGGTTCTTATAAATCAGCGAATTCAATATTCTGCTAGTATAAATTTTGAAGTTTATTTCTATAACAGTGTTCTTAGAAATCCAAATTGTGTAATCTAAAATTTTGATCTGGGTGCCAGTAATACAGGTATGTACACTGAATACTTATAATTACTGTATTTCTGTGTATACATCAACTTAAAAAAAAAAAAATATCCAGGCTCTTCTCTCTACCCAGAAGCTAGCTGAGATGATTAATCTCATACCAATACTAAAATTGTATTTCCAGTGTAGAGATGGGAGGATACTCAATCCATTTGCTCTGTCTGATCTGACTGTCCACCTGCCTCCCCAATTTGTTCTTCATGTACTGAAATACACCAAAATAGACTAGTCTGTTTCTGGCAAAAAATTTAAAAGACCACAGTAAGTAACTTCCAAAATGTAGTTTCTTAATGTAAATTATTTTGCACATGGTACATATAACTCATTCTTGTATTCAGAAAACACGCAAATTCCAAAACTAGCTTAAAAGACAAAGATGAGCTATGAGTGCCAGTAACAAGTATTCTGCAGTTTCAGATACAGAAACTAATTTCAGGAATTAACTACAGCTCATTGTCAACTTCAGAAATTCCAGAAATGGCATAAGGGTGAGCTGAACTCTTGTCACAGATTCTGTTGGGAGATATGGACAGAGAAAGCAGAGGTGAACCAGGAAAAAACAATGTGTAAAGGAAATACTTACCAGTGCAAACAAGATTGCGGCATAAGCCATTTCGGAAATCATGAAATACACGATTTCGATGTTCCTAGGAACAAAGCAATGCATCTGATTTGTTTAAAAACTCATACACACAGCCCTAAATTTCTCATCACTAATTTCTCTTATCCAAAGTTTTGCATACCCCAAATTTAAACAAATGAGAGATGAACTCAATACCCCTAAGTTAAAAACAGAAGGTAAAAAAAGTTAATCATCAATTAGTCTCCCGTGGGAATTAATGAGCAACTAAAATATCTACTGGGGAGCCTGGGTGACTCAGTCAGTTAAGCGTCTACCTTCAGCTCAGGTCAAGATCCTGGGGTGCTGGGATGGAGCCCCACGTCAGGCTCCCTGCTCAGTGGGGAGACTGCTTCTCCCTCTCCCCACTGCTCATGCTCTCTAATAAATACGATCTTAAAACAAAAACACCTACCCGTATCTTTATTTAGCATTTATTTAAACTGTTAAGGATATTCTTATCCTTTCTGCGGAAATGAATTTTAAATAAAGTGACAACTCTCACCATCTTTTTGTATATCCATTTTTAAAATGTTTCAAACAGAAGATGACAGAAGTTTGCCTTGACCAAAACACTATTTTACTGTACGCAAAAACAAAAATTTTCCTTTTTTTTTAAATTTGAGAGCGAGGGAGCATGCAGGGCAAGCAGAGGGAAAGAATCTCAAGCAGACTCCCCACCAAGCATGGGGCTCGATGTCACCACCCTGAGATCATGACTGAGCCAGAATCAAGAGTCAGATGCTTAACTGGCTAAACCATCCAGGTGCCCCAAAAATGTACTTTTCAATTAAAAAAAACTGAAAACACATGCATAATGATTCTAGCACAAGTGACAAATCTAGAATCTGAAAAACTGGTCTTTCCTTTCAAAGCAATGTTCTTCCATTCTGAAATAGTCTCTACAGCTTAACACATTAATTTCCTGTAACAATTTCTAATAATAGGGTCTACATGGTGGGTATCAGATCCACTATCAAGCTCCTTTGAAAACCAAAGTTGAATTAACTCAAATTCTTAATCTGTTAGTCTACAGAAACCGTTTTCACAAAATTTCAATGTTTAATTACCACACACAATACAAATGTTTTTATAGTTTTGAATTTATTTCAATTGCTAAATCAAGTTCTGAAACCTAGGGAGATTGCATCCTAAAGGCAAATAAAGAAAAAAGGGGCTGAAGAGGTACATAAATTGAAAATCTAGAAGAGTGTTGTCCAATAGAACCTCCTGCATGACAGACATGTTCTGTATCTGTACTTTCCAAAACCGCAGCTGCTAATCACATGTAACATGGCACTTAAAATGTGCTTAGTGTGAAAGAGGAACTAAATTTTCAATTTTATTTAATTTTAACTCACTTACATTGCCACATGAAACCAGTGATTACTGTATTAAACAGTGCAAAACTACATTACTAGGGAAAAGGAATAAAATCTTGTATTTCTATTATGCTTGACAAAATACTCACATTTATGAATTATCTCAATCTTCCTAACAACCTTATAACCTAAGAGTATGTTTATACCTATTTTATAGTTAGAAAACTAAACCAGTGGTAAAAATGAAAGGTCCTTTGCCTACTAAGGAATAAATTATTCTTAACCTTAGGGCATATGGAGGAACATTAAAACAAAACAAAAATCCAAGAAATACTCAGAAAAAGATTTTTTTAAATCCACACACGGAGTTCTAGTTTTAGACTCACCTGCCTCATTTTAGCATGGATATAGAAGCAAGAATAACCCAGTTGAGAAATCTTCTTGGCTAGCAATTCAACTCGCTGAGAGGAGTTACAGAAAATGATCGACTGGTTTATCTGAAGCTGAGCATGGCGGGGGGGGGGGGGGGGGGGGGGGGTGGGTGGTATAAGAAAGAAAAACAAAAACTTTCATCTACTTTGCCAAATCTTGAAAATATTGACTGACAAATGCTAAAAAACATGATCTTAGAATCTCATAATACAAGAGAGATGCAAAATATCGTAAAATGTAAATATCATAAGTATTACTCATTTACTTAACAGTTACAGGTAAGTTATAAAGAAGAGTATGCGTAATAAGAGCCACGTAATTGCCAACATGACTGTAACATTCAATTCTCATCTGCAGTAATTCTGTTCTATAAAGTTCCTACAGACACTGAAAATATGACTGTAGAACCACTGCTCCTAGAGAAATACAGGGAAAGGTTCCTGAGAGCGTCTAGTCACAACTTTTTCATCAACTGATCAACAGATAACCTTGTTTTATGTGTGTTACTGTTCAAAAGCACCTTATTTACTCGTGGCCAACAATACTGTTAACTCCTATCTACATAAAGTTTATCTTAAACACATTTTCTCTGCAAACCAATTTTCTTGTGCTTAGGAGCAATGAACAGCACTAAGCTTTAGAGCCATTTTAAACCATGAAATAAACCAAAAAACAAAACCAACCCCCCCCCCCCACAGAAATGCAAAAAATGTGGCACAGACTGTGAGAAAGACATTTGTTTATGAGAGCTGAAACAGGAAGGCAGCGTGTCACTTTGTTCAATCTCAGCTGGGAATATGCACAACAGCTGGTATTTCCCATAGTGTTACTAATATCCACAAAGGACTTCAAAAGCACACTAGTACTGATTGTAGGGTTACAAATTTTGGCATGTAGCTGAATTCACAAATACAGAATATGCAAATAATGAGGACTGACTATAATAATTAAGGTCAAAGTATTTTAGAATTTAATTAAAAATGTCTTTGATGTCTATCATACAGTATCAACTTTAGATCAACAACCAAAACTACCTTTTAGGAAAAGCTATGGACTATTTTTACACTGAAAATGGTGGGGAAAACAGACTCAACTGTTTTTTGGGGGTTAAGTAATGGGTAATATTCAGCAACTGAAGCCTGTTACTTACCCTGGAGAAAAGTGTGTTGAGGCAGTGTACTTTTTGGCGCTCAGTTACATAGGCATAGTACTGGGTTACTCCCTTCAAAGTTAGTTCCTCCATCAGGTTAATCTCATAGGGTTTCTGCAAATGGGAATTCTGGAAAAAAGAAGAGTCACATAATGAAATAAATCCCCCAACATTTCTGATCAACTCGTGCTTAAAAGGCATGCAGTTTTCTTCAGAGTATAAGCAATCCATGACAGTAAAAATATGTTACCATATAATAGAAAATCTAAAATTCAGATATGCAGCTAAATTCCTATTTTGTACTTTGTATACAGGATTACATTGTAATCAAAATTTATCCAGGATCAATGGCTGTATGTCAGCCTGACACCAAATGCTAAGTGAATACAGAATTTAATCAAATTAATTTTTAAAAATTAATTTATGCGAAACTAACCTTAATTCAACAGCTGGCAGGAAAGCCAAAAACCTGAAATAATCAGCATAAACTGATAATAAGATGTTATTATGAATAAAGGTATACTCATGGGCAAGAGAACAGCACTGCTTCCTAGTACAGATTTATACTCACCATGAATTTCTGTACACTAAGAGGGAAAGTAGCGGAATATAATAATATCTGTCTGTTTTTAGGTAGCGTGAGAATAATATCCTCCATTATCTGCACAAAATCCTGTGACAGCAACTTATCTGCCTGCAAAGTACAAAGGAAAGACAATTTCAAAAACAATTAGTGTCCAAGGTGATCAGTTAATAAGGCATTATGCCTTATTCATGGAGCATTCATGGAATATTCCTGGTTGTGAACAGTACTCTAGGACACTCCGTACTCCAAAGGCACCAAAACAAATTTGCAGTGATTCAGAAGAGGGAAAAGCTATTAATACCATATTCTAGAGGAAAGAGAAAACTCTAGACAGATAAAATCCTTGTTCCCCTAACAAAATTTTAATGTGATTTCCATGAGAGGCAGTACTTAGCTGAGAGTACAATCTAGAGTCAAACTACCTGGGTTGAAATCTTGTCTCCTTCACACTTAACTAGCTATGTTGACAAGTTATTTAATGACCCAATACTTAAGTTTCCACAACTTTAAAATTAGCAGTAGTAACTGCTTTATAGGATACCTACTTTACAGCGTTGTTGTGAAAAGCAAATAAAGAAACATGTACAGCACTTAGTGCTAAACACAGTGACTAACAAACATTATCTCTCATTACTCAAAGATAAAAAACCTGTCTGAATTAGACTACGATTGACCTGATCTAGTTATTTAAAACATCCGAAGAGGGAAATTACTTTATCTCAAAATATTAACACCGGTACAGAGTATGTATAAAAACACGGCCAGATCCCAAAAATGTAGAGTACAGTAAGTTCTTAAAAGGCACTTACAACCTGATGAGATAACAAGTATACCAGAGACAAAAAAACCAAACAATACAAAGCAGGATATACTAAATCAGAGGTTAGAGACATTAGATGTTTTTTAAGATCACTGATTTTAGAAAGAGACTTAGAATGAACTTGCCTTTGAGATATTCGAAACTCCTTTCCTTGAAAAACAAAAATAAAACCTATAATAATCTGGCATCCCTAAGAAAAAGACACAAGGCTGAACTATTCCTACAAATGCCTACCATCTCTTGCCTTTAATGGGCAAAACATGTTTTATAATAAACGAATTAGTTTGAATTGACAAGAATCATGCATTTACTAGAGGTTCACAAATACAAAGAACTTTTGCTTTATTCACTGGCAGTTATAAACAAAGCACAGAATAGTACTTTCCAAATGAAGAGACATTACCTCATCCAATACTATCATCTGGACATGATCAACTTTTGCTACTCCTTTCTTGATAAGATCCAGGATTCTTCCAGGGGTAGCTATCACCACGTGCACTACAAAAGATTAGAATATATATATATATTCTCATTCATTTTAGCTTGGGCAAAGAGGATACAGTAAAGGTTTGTTATACATATTTTATCAGAAAATTGTAGGGGTAGGAATAATACAAACAGGCAAGGATGTGTTTTAAGATAAGAATTTTCATTTCATCTTAGGTTGGTAAGAGAATACTTGTTTGTTTCACTATTACATGGGTCAGGCTAATAGCTTCCCAAACCATCTGCTCCAAATAAGGGGGAATACTTGTCTTAAAACTATCCCCAATGAATAACAAAGACATACCAGGCATCTCACATACAGTTGCTTGCCTCTGAACTATAGTAATGGTCTTCAGAAGATTGTTAAAAGGATGAAATGAGATAACCATTTTAATTAAACGTGCAGTATGAAGCACATAGTAATTTACCAAATGATAATCATATATAAATTTTAACTCAAACTTTATGTATAACTTTACATAAGGGGATTTCAAGCTTGTGTTTCGTTATCTTTTTTCATTCTCTGATGCATCATGGAGAACTCAATGAAAATAAAGAGATCAGCTTCACTGCTTAACAACTTCGTGGAATTCCATTCCAACTATACCCCTGTATTTAGTCCTCTGACGTTTAGGATATTCCAGTTTTTCAGTACTACAAACCACACTGCAGTAACCCTGTATTTGCCTAATATTTTTTCAGGAAGATTCTTGAAAATACACATTTATCATTTTAAAACACAATGCCAAACTGCCCTCCATAAAGATCATATCAATTTATACCCTCAAGCTGCAAGACAGCCTATTTCTTCTCAAACTTATTATTGGTTACTAATATTTTTTGGCCTTCCCAGCCGGATACAGTATCAAACTATTTTTATTTACATTAAAAAATTATCAGCAAGGTTAACTATCCTTTCAATTACCATCAATTTATCTTTTTTCTCCAATGAAATGGTCATTTCCTTTATTCATTTTTCTATGGCAGTGTTTCTGGTCCTTAATTCTTAACGATTTTTAGTGAAGTTCAGGAAACACCCATGTCTGCAATTACACTTAAACAGCTAGGCCACATTTTATCAGTCATTCCCTACCTGTGTCATCAAGCCTCATTATGTCATCCCGTAAATTGGTTCCTCCTGTGGTTGCCATCACTTTGGCCCCTCCCATGTGCTTGCTGACCTGGATGCAAATTTGACTGACCTGTAGAGCAAGTTCTCTAGTGGGAACAATCACCATTGCTGGAAAAGACAAAAAAGAAACATTTTAAGGGTGTAATAAGATACAGAAATACTGGCCCTTGCAATCTAGACACTCGGGACATTCTAAAAAGTTGAATCATAATAAGCCTTATTCTGAAAAGTCCAAAAAGTTAATCTCCTTTATGAAAAAAAAAAAGGAAAAAAAAAAAGAAGAACCTATTACAGTGTGTTCTAGCTTTGGACTTTTCCTGAGCAGCACAGCTTTATAAACCTGGTACTCCTTAGTTACAAACCTTTAAAGGGTTCTTTGCCTTGGCAATCATTACCTCAAAATTTATTAATTTAATATTTCAGTAAGGGATTCACTAAACACCTGAATAAGAACTCCTGCTGCCCAGGTTCCATTTACATCACATGCATGTAGGTAAAAGGAAGATAGGGACATGATCATTACAGATCAAGATCAATTTATGAAAATTTCAGAAAAAGCTTTAGAGGTCAAAATTTAAATGTTAGCTTACTCTGCATAAAACTATGGAAACTTGTTTCTTCCTACTTCCTAGGCTCTTAAAACCACAAGGCTTTATAGAAGAAAAAGTTTATGAGCTCTTGTAGGCATGTAGGTGCCCCAAGAAACAACTCAGTTCCACAGTTTGTAAGTAGCAAAGTCAGATAACTTTATGATTCTTGCTTTCTTATCTATAAGCCAATACCTATTTTGCCTATTTCATTGGAATACTATCAAAACTGTGTGCTATGTAAAACCCCTCTGAAAACTAACAATCTTTTTAGAAAGCTGGGTATTTTATAAGACAACTGGGCCACAAGCCGTGAAAAGAAAAGGTAAATACTAACCACAGATTATGTAAATTCTAAAAAAGGATGGTAGTATCTTCCACACACCTGTAAAGTAAAACTGCCATTTTTAGTTTAAATAAACTAACCTTGTATATTGTCCTTCTTCAGGTCTAGCCGTTCAAGTAAGGGAATGAGGTAGGCACCGCTCTTGCCTGTTCCATTTTTTGCTCTAGCTAAGATATCCCTACCAGATAAAGCAATGGGAATGCTCTCCTCCTAAGAGACAAGAAAATGCAAATTATTTGTGAATAAAAACAGTACATAAATAAATTATTCTCTAAAATATAATGGAAGTATACCTCTTTGGTATGGCTTTCAAGTGTCCCACATTTGCATAAGAATAGGCAGAGGCCAAGTAAATTACCAGTCAAGATCACCATCATTATCAACCAATATTTATGAGAACTGCTTATAGTGTGTTATTAAACTGTATCCCAATGTCATAAAAATGATATGGATTTGCATGTGTGAGAATGTGTAGTACTAAGGGAGCTGGGCATCTACAACAAAGAAAACAAATGAAGAGGAACCCAGGGTGACACAAACAAGACTTGAATAAACAGGAAAAAAAGTGAAGGACCTTTCACGATGTAAAACTGGGAGAAAAAAAATGGCACAAACAATACAAAGGAAAGACCATACATTCTGAAAAAAGTAAGCCAATTTAACCACAATGAAAAATTGCAGCTTTGACAACTCATCCTTGCAAAAAATAGGAAACGGCTGGCAAAGTTTAACTTTAAGTCTTATTTATCACATCATATAAGCTTACAATGTCAGTGTCTTATATTCAACTTCTCTGTCCTGAAATATACTCAACTGGAGGCTCAATTCTATTCCAGTTATCTTAATCCACGCTCATATCAGAAAGTGACTTTTCATTTTCACATTTAGCTTACTTTGTCATACGTGTTTTGCAAGGATTACATTTCCTATTAGGACAAGTTACCTAAACAGCAAAGGATTCCCCCAAATTACTGAAAATTGAATACACATATACATATATAGATAGAACAGATATAAAGAGGGAAGAATAAGAACATTTCAATTTCTGAAACTAAAATTTTTAATTTTAATTTATAAAACCAGAAAGTTAGGAAAGTAAGTTAGGAAAGAGATTCATAATCACTGTAACAATCAGTTCTGTGTCTAAGCTAATGACCGAAAGATCTCTAACAGTTTAAAATCATTATTATAGGAACATCTAATAATCATCATGACTTGTATTTCCCCTCGTAATAATCATCCTTAGAATGCATCAAAGGAAAATAAATAAATAAAAGAATGCACCAAAGGGCTCAGATGGGTTCCATATGACCAGAAAGAGAAAACACAGCTCCCAGAATGTAAATATGGTCCCGTAACAATACTGTTACCTTCTGTTCCTATAACCAGCATTAAACAGTCTGCTTATTATAATCAAGCAGGTCAAAGAAAAAAATCCTTGGCTTTGATCCTTTGGTCTTAATCCCTTCGTTCCTACTTTGAGTCAACTCTGTAAATCTACAGTTGCTCTAGGGGCTTATTACCCCCATGGGTTCATTTTCTTCTGTGTTTTTTAAGATCTTATTTTTATTTATTTGAGAGAGAGCGGAAGGAGAAGGTCAGAGGGAGAAGCAGACTCCCCATGGAGCTGGGAGCCCAATGTGGGACTCCATCCTGGGACTCCGGGATCATGACCTGTGCCAAAGGCAGTCGCTTAACCAACTGAGCCACCCAGGTGCCCCTTTTCCGTGGTTTTTAAATAGGCTACTAGCACACTACTCAGTTCTGTAACAGAATAAAAGTCTAGGTGGTTTCCAAGGGCCTCCAAATGGCTAAGTCAGGTTCTTTAAAATAAAACTTTTGAATGAAGTGAGGCAGGTGAGAATTAGCTTAAGGGTATCTTAATTTCCCATTTTGGATTCACCTTCTAACTCAGATTAAGGCCACTAAATTCTATTCCCTTGCACTCTCTGATAGGGTTTATGCTCTATAGAAACCGTTTAAAGATAGGCTTTTTCTTTTTCTTATTTATTTTTTTTTAAGATTTTTTTTTTTTTATTTATTTGACAGTCAGAGATCACAAGTAGGCAGAGAGGCAGGCAGAGAGAGTGAGAGGGAAGCAGGCTCCTTGCTGAGCAGAGAGCCCAATGCGGGACTCGATCCCAGGACCCTGAGATCATGACCTGAGCCGAAGGCAGCGGCTTAAACCACTGAGCCACCCAGGCGCCCCTCTTTTTTTTTTTTTTTAAACAAAGCAAGCAAGGTAGTCTTCAAGTTAAGATACACTGATAGTTTGCCCCATATAGTGACCATGATGATTAGCAGTAGCAGTCACGGAATTCAACACAACCACACTGTCTCTTACTAGTACCTGCCAGAAAGATCAGGTTATGAAAGAGAATTCAAGTCAGGCTCAGACAACTGTGAAACCCAAGAAGAAATCATGCGAGCTACCAGGGAGAAAACAGAGGAGGAGGAAGCAATAAACTTTAAAAACTGTCTGCTGGGCACTCAGATACTTTTATTTATATCCTTTCAAGTTAGGTATTTTTGTTTTATAATAAAAACATTTCCACACAAAAACTTGTATGTGAATGTTCACAGCAGTATTCAAAATGGCTAGCAGTGGAAACAACCCTATCAACTGACTGATAAATCACAGGTGGTACAGCCATACAATGGAATTATTATTCGGCAATACAAAGGGAAGTACTACTAATACATGCTACAATGGATGAACCCTAAAAAATGCTAAGTGAAAGAAGTCACTCACAAAAAACAAAGTATGTCTCCATTTATATGAAATGTCCAGAAGAGGCAAATTCATGGAGATCAGTGGTTGGTTAGGGCTAGGAGAAAATGAGGGGAGACTGCTAAAACAGTTTTTTAGGTTGATTAAAGTTTTCTAAAATTGATTTGCACAACTATGAATACACTAAAAACCAGTGAATTGTATACTTTAAATATAAATTGTGTGATATGTGATTTGCATCTTAGTCAAGTTACCAAACCCATGACAATCCCACAACAACCTGAGGTCTGATTCTGCCACCTTACCTCTCCAAGGCCATGTTCTACCATTAAGGTGGAAATGACCCACTAAGTTATCTGTTGTGTTTCGGTTACCCTAGGATCCATCTTCCCTAGCATCCCAAATTTCTTCTGAGGAATTACATGTCCCCACCCCACTGGATAGTCTAGGTAACCTCTCTAGCTAAACAGGAGACATCAACTGAACCCAGGCCAGCTCCATGCTCTCTTTTAAGAATTTAAATTGTTTTAGTAGATCCTGTAACAATTTGTAGCTTCCCAAGCCCTTCAGAACTGCCTCAGTCCTTGGTCAATTCGAAGTGTGACTTTTCTCACTCTTGTTAACTCTGATATTCTTTCAATAAATTTCCCTTTGCTAAAGTCAGCCCAAGTTGGTTTGCTGCCTACAACCAAAGCACAGTATACGTTCCAATCTCCTAGTATTGAGAGGCATTTGACAGATGTGTGGTACCGAAAAAAGCTGAAAACTGCCCTATTAGCTGCTTTTAGGGTAGTTGTTTCTGACCCTTCCTGGGTCAGCTGACCTTAAGAATCTTAATTTTAGCGGGAAAAATAGTGTGAGTATGGTAGACGAGATAGCAATGGTTTTCACAGGTATCTACTGCTGCCCAGAAAAAAGAATTTGGAAAATAAAAATTTCAAAAATATCTCTAACTTAAGGAACACACCCCAGTTTTACAACAGTAACTAATGAGTAAATGCATTTAAAGATTTTTTTTTCTTGCAAATTTTGGAAAACAATTCCAATAATCCTAAGAAATCCACATTAGCAAGAGAAATGATTTACAAAGGATTAAGAATGCTGTAATTCCTATCAACAATAAGCTATTAATTCTGAATTAAAACTTATTTCAGGGGCGCCTGGGTGGCTCAGTGGTTTAAGCCGCTGCCTTCGGCTCAGGTCATGATCTCGGGGTCATGGGATCGAGTCCCGCATCAGGCTCTCTGCTCGGCAGGGAGCCTGCTTCCCTCTCACTCTCTCTGCCTGCCTCTCTGCCTACTTGTATCTCTCTCTGCCAAATAAATAAATAAAATCTTTAAAAAAAAAAAAAAAAAAAACTTATTTCAGGGGCGCCTGGGTGGCTCAGTGGATTAAGCTGCTGCCTTCGGCTCCGGTCATGATCTCAGGGTCCTGGGATCGAGCCCCGCATCGGGCTCTCTGCTCCGCGGGGAGCCTGCTTCCTCCTCTCTCTCTGCCTGCCTCTCTGCCTACTTGTGATCTCTCTCTCTGTCAAATAAATAAATAAAATCTTAAAAAAAAAAAACAAAAAAAACAACTTATTTCACCTGGTTGACAAAATAATTTCTCAAAATAGTTGAGATTCTTGACCTGATGTGAAATTTTTTTTGCCAACAATAAGGAACTCCCATGTTTCCCTCAATAGTGGACTAACCGCCATTTCATCATTATCTTACTGAAAAAGTCTTCAAAAGGTGTGCCTAGGGTCTGGAAGCAGTCAGAGTTAGAGTTACCATTTTCAATCATCTCAAAGTTAATACAGCTGACCCCTGAATGTGGGGGTTAGGGGTACCGACATCCCACACAATTAAGAATCCACGTGTAACTTTCGACTCCTCTAAAACTTAAGTAATAGCCTACTGCTGACTGGAAGCCTCACTGATTAACGTAAACAGTCACACATTTTGTATGTTAGGTGTAAATAAAGTTAGAGAAAAAAATGTTATTAGGAAAATCATAAGGAAGATACATTTATAGTACCATAAAAAATCTGTGTATAAGTGGAACCACGCAGTTCAAACCCTTATTGTTCAAGGGTCAACTCTGTAAGGTTTCATAATGTTAAGCAGAATAAAACAGTAGGTTCTTACACCTTCCAAAGAAGTCTGCGCTCCTATAAAGCTATGCCTTTCGAGTGGCAGAGTTATGCTAGCTATGGGGCACAGCATTCAGAACTAGAACTAGAGTCACAGATGGCTACACCAAAGAAAAGATGTCTGGTTCCAGCCTGCCAGTATAAAATATTCTTTCTGGAGGATATAATTAAGTGATTCATTGTCCAATAATCTTATCAATAAAATTTCACCTCAAAGAAAATTCAAATGTAGAGGACATCCACCATCTGATCAAGAAGGCTTCTTCAGTATTTGGGGAAAAAAAATGCCCGCATAAAACTGTAAACTAAGTACTATGGAAAAGAATACCTTAAAAACAATAGGAAGGCAAGGAGAGACAGCATGTAAGAAGAGAATGAATAGAGGGCAGCCAGTCATGAGGTTAGATTTCACTACAGGACTTCTAAATTTCTTTTTGGTTATAAAATCCTAACATTTATGGTTTATTACACTGAATAATTCTAAGGAACATCTTGTGTTTTCCATAGATTCTTGGGGAAATAATGAGAAAAAGACAATGTGAATGGTGGTCTTAGATATCTAAAATAATACTTTGTACTTGTACACTGCTTTGCTATTTCACAACATTGTTTTACTTACATTTAATCCTTACAAAAACCGTGTGAGGGAGATTATTATTTCTACTTCACCAAAAAAGCTAAATGTGAGACTGGTTAAGTGACTAGAAAGATAACTGCCTATATATTATACTAATACTGAAAGTGCAAATAACAAAGTCAATTTTAAATTTTAACACAAAGGTGGAAAACAAGAGTCAGGTTGGGCCGCTGCCTTCGGCTCGGGTCATGATCTCAGGGTCCTGGGATCGAGTCCCACATCAGGCTCTCTGCTCAGCAGCGAGCCTGCTTCCCTCTCTCTCTGCCTGCCTCTCTGTCTACTTGTGATCTCTCTCTGTCAAATAAGTGAATAAAATCTTAAAAAAAAAAAAAAAAGAATTAAGTCAGCTGGATGGCACAGTTGATTGTGTGTATGACTTGGTTTTGGCTTGGGTCGTGATCTTGGTGACGTGGGATTGAGCCCCACATGGGGCTCTGTGCTCAGTGCAGAGTCTGCTTGGGTTTCTCTTTCTCCCTCTGTCCCCTACCCCATAAATAAAATCTTTAAAAAAAGAATGAATTAAGTTTGCTATGAATGAACCAATCCTTTTTTTGAGGAAGGCAGGGGCATTTATTCCTTCCTGCCTCCCCATCTCCTTTTTTGATAAAACTGCTGTATGGAATAGTAACCTAAAACAATTACAGGGCATTTATCATCTACTAGGCACCATACCAAGCGTACTAAAATGAATTACCTCATTTAATCTTCACAACTCCTCTATGATAAATAATATCGTAACAATTTTACAGGCCAGGAAACTAAGGCTTAGAGAGAGAACTCAAAATACTCAACTTTAAAGGACTGAAGTTGGGATTGGACCTGGGCAGTCTGACCACCGAGTCTAGTTCTTCAATAGTTCTATAGACAAAGTTAACCTGCAGACATGTCAACCATGATTTCATCAAAGCATTCTAAACACCACTGAACATCTGAAGGCCCATTTCCTGCCATCTACTTTGCTAAATACTGGAGATACAAAATTGAATGATATAGTCCCTACAGTAGAAGACTCTCATAAAACTTTTTACCCCTGTAAATAAAATGGATTAACATGAACTACATAACAGAAAAATAAATTTGCAAAATATTTTCAATCAAACTGCCTATCTGGTGATGTATATAATCTTATCTAGGTACTTTCTCAGCCATAATAAACTTTAGTTTGTCCACAAAGGCATACAAAGATAAAAACCCCTAAGCAACCACTATCCCAGTATTCTCTGCTTGGAATATGGATCATCTCTAGGTTATTCGGTCTTCCTCTAATGACTACATATATAAGCAATTTCAACGAGAAAGGGGCTCATCAAATCACACTGAAATTATCTGTACGATTAGCTGTCTTATCCCCATGACTATGAGGGCAGAAATCCTGTCTTGTTCATAAAAACATCTCCAGTCTAGGTCACTTGGTACATGTTTGCTCAATGAAAAAGTACTCAATGATGTCATCGGGTTTGTCCTTATTACAGCTTGGGTTTGACAGTTTTAACATGCGTGTTTATGTCTACATGTATGTGCCCAACACATACAGGTATTTCCTTGTTCTAGTCACTGAAAGGGCCAAGGAGCAAAGAATATACTCAGATTTAAGTCTCTAAAATTACTATCCCACTAAGCAGGGCTCCTTGGAGAAATGGCTGATTCCAAGGCTGGGACAAGACAGGTACAGGTAGGCTCAGCATCATGATATGCCAAAAAAGAAGTACTCAAGAAAAATGAAGGGGTAAGGGAGGTGAGGAGTGAACAGGCAGAGCATAGAGGGTTTTGGGGCAGTAAAACTACTCTGCCTGATATTACAATGATGAGTACATGTCATCACACGTTTGTTCAAACCCACAGAATGTACAACACCAAGAGTGGACCCTAATATATATTATGAACTTTGGATAATGTTAACTGAGGTTCCTCTAGTTGTAATAAGTGCGTCATTCTTGCGAGGGATGTTGATAATGGAGGTTATGCATGAGTGGGGACCTGGGTTTAAGGGAAATCTCTATTTTCTGCTCAACTGCTGTGAACTTAATATTGCTCTAAAAAAACCAGTCTATCAGGAAAAAAACAAGTGTGTGTACATTATAAACACACAGGGACCAGCTTCATGGAGCTCAAAATGGCCACAAAAGGGACAATTTGATCACAAAAATATTACTGGGGGGCGGGGAGGGATTTTTGAGTCCACGCTGATAATATACAAATACATGAAGAGATAGGGAAGGCTTTTTTTTTTTTTTTAAGATTTTATTTATTTATTTATTTGAGAGAGAGCACAAAAGGGGAGGATCAGTGGGAGAAGGGAGCCCGATGTGGGACTCCATCCCGGGACTCTAGGATCATGACTGGAGCCCAAAGGCAGTCACTTAACCAAATTAAGTTACTCAGGTGCCCCAGGGAAGGGTCTTCTTTACAAGGCCAAATGTGGAAGGAGTGCTAGCTAGCACTGGTAACTCATCATAATCTATCAGAGTAAAGATCAAATCATGCAAGAATCAACAATGGATGCTAAGACTAGGATGAAATTTTAGTGGAAGAGTAAGATATCTGCATGGTCTTAAAGTTCTTCCCATAGACTACTTATTAGTTTCAAGGGAAGGGCAGGGAAAGCAATTAATTATACAGTAGAAAAATCAGACACCACCTTGAGACGATAATGAAAATTAAATTCATCAATGAAAACTATATGGACACTGTGTATACCTTCAAATGTGGTAGCCTGAAAAGGCCTTAACGTAACTTCCGCAGTAGTTTGACTAAGAATGAGTAACTTGAGGCTAGTCACGTGGAGAGACAGCACAAACCCAAAATAAGGAATATTCTATTAGGAAAAAAGGCCTGTATTTTTTAATGTCAATGTCATTAAAGACCAAAAAAAGACTACGGAAATGCTCACAACTAAAAGAGGTTAGAGATATAACTAACTAATGCAATACCTGATCATAGGAGGCATTCTGTACAGAAAAAGAACAAAAAAAATGCTATAAAGGACATTTTGGGGTCATTTAAAAATTAGAATACAGATGACAGATAAGATAGGAATACTGTATTAATGTTAAACTGACCAAATTTAACACTGTACTATGTTTACATAGGTACTATGGTTACATAAGAAAATATCCCCAAGGGCATCTGGCTTGCTCAGTTGGTACAGCATGTAACTCTTGCTCTCAGGGTCTTGAGTTCAAGCCCCATGTTGGGCACAGAGCTTACTCAAAAAAGAAAAAAATCCTATTTCTTAAGAAATGCACATGAAATGTTTAGAGGTAAAGGGCCATGATTTTGTGACTTTTCTTTAAAAGGTTCAGAAAAAGTGTGTAGGTGCACATGTACACACATGAGAAAAATGCTAATTTTACCATTCACACAGATCAAAAAGTATGGAATGCTTAACTTATAACATTACATCACAAGTGGATGAAATGGGAGAACGTACCTGAATAGGAGATGGCTTTTCCCAGCCCATTTCAAAAATTCCCATCAATAACTCCCGTTTCAAACAGTAATCTTCAAACTCATTTCCTTTTGTGGAGGTCACATCCTAGTAAAACAAACAAAACAACAAAATGAAGTGCAACTGTGTTCCTTTGGTAGTTATTAAAGAAAGTTTGAGAGACTTATTCTTCCTCTACTCTATTTAAAATACAAACATATGCAAATGAGTTCTGTCTTGATATATTCAAGTATTCCTAAGGAATAACCACTCTTTAACACACACAGGCCACTTAAAAATTGTTTTGGGGAAAGGCCACCCTATGGTCATATTTTTCTGAGGACTGGTTGAATACTATTATTTCTATGTAAGTATCATGCTGTGAATTACAAATATAAGAGGTGAAGTCAAACTCTGCTCCACCACTCACTGTCTGCAAATATCCTTCCTATTCTAAATAAAGATTTCTCAAACTTAGCACTATTGACACTGGGCCAGAAAATTCTCTTTCATAAGGGGCCATCCTGCAGCATCCCGGTAAGTTGAGTTGAACAAGCTGTGATAACTGGGGCGCCTGGGTGGCTCAGTGGGTTAAGCCTCTGCCTTTGGCTCAGGTCATGAACTCAGGGTCCTGGGCTAGAGCCCCACATGGGGCTCTCTGCTCAGCAGGGAGCCTGCTTCCCCCTACCCCCGCCTACTTGTGATCTGTCAAATAAATAAATAAAATCTTTATTAAAAAAACCAAACAAACAAGCTGTGATAATCAAATGTCTCTAGCTACTGCTAAGTCCCCACTAGGGGACAAAAATCACCGCCAGTTGGGAACACTGGGCTAAGAGAACGAAATCTCTCAAATTCCTTGTCCTCATCCATAAAATAAGGATAATACCTAACCTGAATCTTACTGTACTAGTAGGGGCATAAGAGAATTTTGAGAAAATGTCTTGCAAACCATGAAAATACTCCATAAATTAGATAAAAATATAGATGTATAAAAACAGCATTGAATATACAGATACACATTATATTAATGTAATTCCTCCAAAAGGTGAAAATTTTTGGCAATTCATTTTATGATCCATACAATTTCAACCACTTCAATCTAAGAGTAAACACACAGTGCCTATTGTTATAATTAAGTAACTACTTCACTTTTTAGAGTTTCCACACCACTTTTCCACTTGAATTTTACAATCAACTTACCGAAGTTTTGATTCTTAGATCCTTTGGAGGGAGTTTTAAAGTCTTTTTCCAGTCATCACCAGGTCTATGGAGAATATAGTAAAATTGAAGCATGAGAATTCATAGTATCGCTATTCTAATAATACAAAGATGATTCACCATAATTAATTATAATTAAGTTCTAAAAAGCACAGTAAGTTTAATATAGTACCATTTATTTTGGAATATAGTTAACAGAAATAAACAGCATTAGGAAAACTGCTCTTCTTACAAAAGAACAATCTAGAGAAGATACAAAGAAAATCAAGAATAGAAGGGAATAAGGCATCCATCCTTTTAAGAGAAGCGGTGTAATATATAGTGCAACTGTATATATAAATCTGGTAACCATTGTGTTTTATTTTATATAAGTAGTGTGTTTTAATTTAAATTAGTTGCCAACATTTAAAAATTAGGAGATTTCATATAAAGTCCAGATTCAGGCTTTTCTTAAGGGAAAAAAGGAAGCTTTAGCAACACTGGTTCCAAACTTCTGCATGTCAACAGTTTGACAGAGGTCAGTAACTGGGGGCTTAAATCAAGCAGCAGACTCCTTTAGATAAAGCAAGTACCCTCTCATGTAGCACAGTCTCCTGTAAAGCATCTGAGTTTCTAACTTTTTGTGACTAATTAAAACCAAGGGCTCTGAAGTTTCAGACCTGAGGCCAAGCTCTGACTCTACTACTCAGTATTTTTGTGACTTTGCAGCAGTTATTTTTCTAAGCCTCCAATTCTCTCATACACAAAGGGGGTTGAGAATTGTATCAAGTAATTTACATAAAACATTCCACATAGTTCCTGGGAAAACAAGAACTCAGGGGGTGCCTGAGTGGCTCAGTTGGTCAAGCATCTGGCTTGGCCTCAGGTCACGGTCAGATTGAGACCTACATCTGACTCTGTGCCCCCCAACAAATAAAATCTTAAGAACAAAAACAAAAAAACCCTCAGTATTAGCTGTTAATGACTTTCTCTCAATCTTTTTTTTTTTTTTTTTTTAAACTGAGAATGCTTGAAACCAAGAAAACAAGAGTAAAATTCTCTTTTTGGTCAAGTAAAAACCTCAAGTAATACTGAAGCACCTAATGGGGGAAAAATGGTCAATAAAGCAGATAATGCTTTCCAATGTGTCATCTTTAAATAAAAGTTTTTACTGATTTCATTATAGCAACGCTTACATAATCAGAGCCTCCAAAACCTCTCAAGAGTCTTGATTTAGAAAGATGAGGACTTATTTTACTTAAAGCTAGGTCCCACATAATTTAAAGTACTCTAACACAGATAACTATTTGCTCCCAATTTCAAGGGTACCAAAGCCTTTCAACTCTGCCTATAATTAACACATCAGTCTCTGAGCAAAAATGTCGGCTGAACATCGTAGTATGCCAAATGAATAAAAATGCAGAAATACAATGGAAAATCTTATCAGAAGGAATTTATAATCTTAGGAGTTAGAAGACCCAAACTATTTAAAATGAGTAAGTGACAGAGATTAAGTATTAGAATGAGGGGCGCCTGGGTGGCTCAGTGGGTTGGGGCCTCTGCCTTCCACTAGGGTACTGGTCCCAGGGCCCTGCATCGGGCTCTGTGCTCAGCGGGGAGCCTGCTCTCTGCCTACTTGTGATCTCTGTCTGTCAAATGAATAAATAAAATCTTAAAAAAAAAAAAAAGTGTCAGAATGAATTCTGAAGACAGTGATGGATCTAGAGCCTTCTAGATCCCAGAATGACAAACTTGATTTAAAAAAAAAAAAAAAAAAAAAATTTTTTTTTTTTTTTGACAAACAGATTTAAGGAACCCACAGAATGAAAAAGAACCCATTGAGACAAACCATAGGAGACTCTTAATCTCAGAAAACTGAGGGTTGCTGGGGGATGGGGGAAGAGATAGGGTGGCTGCGTTATGGACGGTGGGGAGGGTATGTGCTGTGGTGAGTGCTGTGAATTGTTTAAGACTGATGATTCACAGACCTGTACCCCTGAAGCAGATAATACATTATATGTTAGTTAAAACAAACAAACAAAAACCACAATTAATCCCAGGAAGACCAAAAATAAAAAGCAGTCTGTTGTCTGAAATCAGAATTTAAGTAGAAAATAATGAAATAACACAGCTTTATGTTTAAAAAAAGCCTCAATCTTGCTAGCCTATTCATATATTGAAAAGACAAACTACAATTTAGAGGATATTCTTGATTTCTATACTAATTAAAGATTAAAAATAGAATATGCAATAACAGAATATGCATTAATACTAAGTCTTCCAATGACCACACCAATTCTAATGGAAATTAACTCTTAGAGGTCACTAGCAAACCATATTCAAGTAACCATCTATATGATATTCTGGTAGCTTACAAGTGCTACTTTTCTTTAGAAGTGCTTTTTAGGCATGGAAAAGACCTAGGTTGTAATATAACACACATTAGTTCAGTGACCCAGTTTCAATATCATATGAAGATTTCAAGAGAATAAACCAATTTCTATGGCTAGATATTAAAAGTCAAACGTGAAATAGGGTCAAGAGTCTTTTTTTTTTTTTTTAAAGATTTTATTTATTTATTTGACAGAGATTACAAGTAGGTGGAAAGGCAGGCGGGGGGGGGGGGGGGGGGGAGAAGCAGGCTCCCTGATGAGCAGAAAGCCCCATTCGGGCTCGATCCCAGGAACCTGGGATCCTGACCAGAGCTGAAGGCAGGGGCTTTAACCCACTGAGCCACCCAGGTGCCCCTGGTCAAGTCTTCAATGTTAATTTTCTATTAACTGAATCTTAGAGTGATAGTTAATAGTAATAACTTAAAGTGTACACTTAGGGGCGCCTGGGTGGCTCAGTGGGTTAGGCCTCTGCCTTCGGCTCGGGTCATGATTCCAGGGTCCTGGGATGGAGGAGCCCCGTGTCGTCCTGTGTTGGGCTCTCTGCTCAGCGGGGAGCCTGCTTCCTCCCTCTCTCTGCCTGCCTCTCTGCCTACTTGCAACTTCTGTCAAATAAATAAAATCTTTAAGAAAAAATAAAGTGTACACTTAGATGACGAACAGCACATTTAAAAGAAAAAATATTCTGTAATAAGATGAGGCAACAAAGTTTTTAGAGTCAACAAAGGGGCCTGGAACTATTCAGTTCCATGCACTTCCAAATTCAAGATTTCAAAATCTTAAAAACCCTAGGAATATATAATGGCTTGTAATCTTGTGTATAAAAGGAGAAAACTTATTTTTTTTAAAGTAGAAAACGAAAGTCCCATAATCTTAAAAAAAAAAAAGTTATGGATAAATTTTCTGTCAGTGAGTATGTCTGGGAGAGTCTTTAAACTTAAAACTTGAGGGGCGCCTGGGTGGCTCAGTGGGTTAAGCCTCTGCCTTCGGCTCAGGTCATGATCTCGGGGTCCTGGGATCGAGTCCCGCATCGGGCTCTCTGCTTGGCAGGGAGCCTGCTTCCTCCTCTCTCTCTCTCTCTGCCTGCCTCTCTGCCTACTTGTGATCTCTGTCAAATAAATAAATAAAATCTTTAATAAAAAAAAAATGAAAACAAACAAACAAACTTAAAACCTAAAACTGGCTTTAACTGCTATTTAAATTAGGGTAAGGTACAGTTTCACACTAGGGAAAAAGCCATACTGGCAAAAACAGGATGAATCCGAGCTAATTATGAAAGTCAGAAATGTTTCAAACAGTCATGTATACAAAATGAATATATCATCTGTATCTATATTTTGTTAATGAACCTGAATTATGACAAAAATACATTATTCAATTGCAAATACCCAACCGCCATAAAACAGTCATCTGTCTTTTCCTTGCAAACAAAATGGTTAAAATAAGGTTTAAAGTAATCAACAACAAAGTAGCAAAAAGATACCCCCTTGGTCTCCTAAGTCTGTTTATTATTCATTCTAACACTTACTTAATAGTGGTGGTCATACTCTGTGCTTGCTGCTGAGTGCCATTATTGATTGTGTTGGTATTTTTCAGCTGGTTCATCTGTTGCTGTGTCTGTGTGCCCCCTCCTCCGGGGCCACCACTGGGCTTCACAGGGCCCCTCAGCTGACCATTTTGACTGGACAGACCCATTATAACAGGGTTCTCTGTTCTGGCCGTGCTCATGTTGTATTAATTGTAAAGATGTCTCTTTCAAACTTCAAAACTTTTGAAAGTCAGTAGAGAAACTGTAATAACAGTTTATTAGGCTCTCCAAAATGAAGAGATAAATATAAGTCTTGCTCAATATATGAGTCCTTTATTGCAATGCAGGCAAGCACCTGTAAGTCTCTGAACGGTAAGCAGCAGTAACTTGCTCTCATGCACCGAATCAACTTTTTATTTTTTTAAAAAGCCCTCTAACAAGGTTGAATTATAGATCTGAATTCACTCACTTCAATCTGAAACAAAGAGAAAGTTTAATTAGCAAACACAGGAAAGTTAGAAAAAACTTTCCCTTTTAAAAGAACCCCTTTAGAGGAAATCATTCTATTAAATAAGAATACAGATGTACTTAGACCAAAACACTAGTCAGGCTAGGAATAGACACAAAAAGATGGACTGCCTCAAAAACAACAACAACAACAACAACAAAAAAACAAAAAAACCCACCAAGCCAACTGAGACCAATCTCAAACATTTAAAACTGTCAGTTCAAAGTAACCCAGAGAAGATTAGGTAGAAAGATACTGTGATTAAATTAGCATTAGCTGTCAAATGGCAATCTCTTCCTTCAGTTTCCTCCCTGAGGAATACTCTAAAAGTCTTTGCCACCTCTAAAAGTCAATGATTCATTATACTTAATTGCATTATAACTGAATGAAGTATCACACTATTTTATTAATGTAAATCTACGAATCTTGTAACAAGGCAAGACAATTCATTTTTTTTCCTATTTCTGACAGCAACTGCAAACTCTTGAAATTAAGTGCACTATGACTATGCTTTCAGAAAAAAAAAATTGTGCCTTTATGAATTTTAACCACAGAGGTTCAACTTTACAAAAATGAATTATTTTTTTCTCTTAAATTTTGCCCCTTAAAACAGTACTGAAAAAGTCAAGAGATATAGACATGTCTACATGTCAAAATCCTTCCCTTGAGAAACAGCCAAAAAAAAACTTTAGCTACCTTAATAAAATCTGAATACTAAAAAACTACTAGCTACATACATTTCAATAACACTTTTTCAAAATGTGTATCCTAACTTAAAATATCTGTTATTAAAAAAATCTACAAAAACACAAAAAGGAAACTGCCTGTGTTTAAAAAAAAATCTGTTGAAAGACTAAAACACACTAGTAACTTTAACCAAACTTTCCAAGAAATCAGAGTACTAATAAACAGTTGTTTTAAAAAAGAACTGGCCAATGTCCACCATTTTTAATTAGTCCCAAAATCGAATTCTTATTTTGAAATGTAGTAAAGAAAAACAATTTACAAAGGCCAGAAAACAAGGACTACTATTCCTCTGTTGGGTTTGTTCTTTTTTAACTCCTTTATACGTCTTACCAAAAAATGCGTATTATATTTTTTGGCCAAATACCAAGAATTCCAAAGTAATACATCTTTTCTAAAAGACAACTGGTTATGTCTTTTTTAAAAACTGAAAATAAAGTTGCTCAGAAGCAAATCCTGGTTATCATATACACAAAGCTGTAGATTTCTAAGTCTCTTAGAATCTGATGCCTTAAGCAGACGGTGGTTACCAGCCACCTAATTTCAGTTCAAGGTGGTAAATGGTATCCTGTATTAACAGATTTATATTATGATCAACAACACCACGGAGTTCACACAAGACTTGTTCGCCAAGCACTAAGAGGATGAAGAGGGCAACCTCTAAAGATTAAAAGATATCATTATTGTCCCTCGAGCTCTTAACGTAAGACCATATATCTCCCTGGATCCAAAATGTGACTATTACTCCCTTCTTACTTGAACCGAAACCCGCACTGCAGCTTTATGTCTCAGAGAAGGAAATATTCCTCCTACCCCTTCCCAATTTAGACTTGCAAGTTACATTCTACATTTTCAAAAATACGAACGAAACGTAGACTAGTTGGGAGGAGCCCCTCGCGGAGTTAATTACAGCACTTCCCAGATTGTAGTTAGCAACTGACAGTTTCACACCCAAAACACTATCGTCATCTCAGACAAGAGCTTTTGTTTGCAAATGCAGCGCAGTTCCTCTAAGCTCGGTCTGCAAGTTGGAGGGACTGTTTTATTCTGAAGGGAAAAGGAGACTGTGGTAGAGAAAAGCGAGTGAGCGATGAGGGAAAGAAACAAGCCAGTGATGTGAGCCCCGTAACTGTGGGGCAATAATTTCTTGCTCCCCAAAACGCCGCCCCAAACCAACACTTCCAGCCAGGCCTCTGTGACCATAAACACAAAAGGGCTGGCGCCCTATAATCGCAGCTGCGCCACAAGAGCAGGGAACCAACTCCGCGGGTAGGAAACAATAGGGACTCCCCCTGTAAGGCCCCAAAGAGAAACCCTTAAGTGAGAAAGCCCCTCCTTTTCCCTCACGACTCGGGGGCTCCATAATCACCCTCCTGTTACCGACCTACGAGGCCTTATTCCAAGCAAGCAGCAGCGGGTCCTCTTCCGAAACCAGCCCTCCGACACTGCATATCCCTGCCGCCCCCTATGGGGCCGCCTCTACCCTATAACCTCCACCATTCCCCTAAGTCCTTGCCGCCTCTGTGGTCCCACATCCCTTCGTCTTCCACAAAGCTCCTCTGAATACTTCGTCCGCTCCTTCTCCGGACCCTGCCGCGCACGACATTCCCATATTCGACTCTTCTCAGGCGCCCCCACCCCACAGTGCTGCCGCCCGCCGTCCGCCTTCCTCCCCCGGGCCCGGCCAGGCCTCAGGCCTCCGCCTCAGAGCGCCCCCTCCCCCGCCGGCCGAGGGGCTTCCCGCGGCCCCGACCTCACCACCTCACCCCACTACCCGAGGCTCGGGCCCGAGTCCTACCACCGAGGCCACTCCCGCTCGGCACCCTCGGTCCTTTATTGTTGACTCGAAGCTCCCAAAATGGCGGCGGCTCCTTCCTCCTCGGAAACCTCCGCCCGCCCCCACCCGGCCCCTCGCCTCTGCCTCCTCCTCCCGCCCCCGCCCCGCCCCGGGGGCTGCTCCACAGGGCCGCCCGCGCCCGCGCCCGCCGGCTCTCCCAGCGGTCGAGCCCTACCTCCGCCGCTGCCCGCTCTCATGGCGCCGCCGGAGTCGCCGCCCGGGCTGAGCTAACTCGGTTGCTCTGCCCCTCCCCCGCTCGCCCGCCGCCCCTCCCCCTCCTCTCCCCCTCCCCCTGCCTGTCCGCATGGCGGCGGCCGCGGCTCCTCCTCCACGCAAGATGGCGAGAGCTGAGCTGTCGCCGTCGCCGCCGCCGCGCTTGTCGCGGCGTCACGGCCTCCCTGGCTTCGCGGCGGGAGGAATGCAGGCTGGGGAGCCTCCCTGAGGAGAAAATGGACGGCCGTGCTCTCACACCGACTGGGGACCCCAGAGACTGAGACTCGAAGGGGAAGTCGGGTTCCTTTCTGAATGGGAAGCAGAGCTAGCTTTTTCACAGCTGAGGAGAAATGAGTGGGGAATGATGGCCGGGAAGAGTGCGCCTTGCCTTCGCCCCCCGCAAGTGGAAAGCAGGGGTTGTGACCAGAGGATGAGCTGCTTGTTCCCCAGCAAGGACACGTTCCGGGAACGAGGCGTCCGAGTCGCGGCTCGGGGACGGGAGAGCTGACCTGAAGTCCCCCCGCGGGCGGCGGAGGCTGCTGCAGGACCAGGGGAGGGGGGAAGGGGGACAAGGGGGCGGCCGAGCCCCTCCGGGCGCGCTTCCGTCCAGGAACGCGCGGAACTAGTAGCCCGGAGGCGTCGGCGCGCGCCCGGGAGTGGGGGCCGGAAGGGGTGCGACGGCACGGGATAGGGGGCGGGAGCCCGGGGCTGTGACCTTCTCGGCCCGAGAGGGCCAGCCTCCCGGACAGGAAGGGAAAGCCGCTGAGGAGTCACTGCTCATGGAAATAGGAACCAGAAGGCGGCCGAGGGCGATTCGTTCTCCCGCCTGCCTGACCCTCACTAGAAAGCGACTTATGTATTTCTGTATCTGTCCCCTAAGTACTTATCATGTCCTAATGTCTCCACTTAACAGAAATATCGGGAGCACTGTTTGGTTCCAAGCAAAACAAAAAATTTGAAGCTAGGAAGCTGGCCGGGCCGAGGGAAAAGAAAAACCTGGGTCTCACCCAGGTGAGAGACAGACTGGATAGGACAATGGCCAGACCGTGTGTGATAACACACCTCCGACCCCAGTCCCTGCAGCAAGCTTCCCCGGGTAGACCGGGATCGGCCCAGAAGGAGCAGCACTCCGGTCATTGACTGCCAGCTTCCCCAATTTTTGCCCCTGCTTCCAACTCGGGGCCAATCAGAGAAAGCCAAATATGTTCCCCGAGCCAATCACATCACACGCCCCGCTTCTAGTTAGCCTGCCTCCTGCTTCCTCATGCCAACGACCTCCAATCAGAGCGCGCCTCGAGACTTCCCTGTTTTCACTGCCTGCCTCTGAGTCTCCACCAAACTAAATGAAGGTGGCCGCTTCCCATGCTTAGCAAGCTCTGAATAAATCGCCTGTTCTCCTCTGGTCGTCTTTATTTCCACACAGCCAATGCAAAGGTGGTTGAGAAGTGTGAACAGCCTGTTCTTGAGGTTATGAAGAAGGTTCCCCTTACAATTTTTTAAATTCTAAATTTGTAGCATGTCATCGCCCAGATTTTTTTTTTTTAAGATTTTATTTATTGGAGAGAGAGTGAATGAGAGAGGGAACACAAGCTGGGGAAGTGGGAGAGGGAGAAGCAGGATTCCTGCTGAGCAGGGAGCCGGATGAGGAGCTTGATCCTGGCAATCAGGGTTCATGCCCTGAGAGGAAGGCAGACCTTAAGGACTGAGCCACCCAGGTGCCCCCTCCCAGATTTTTTTTATACCACCATTCATGTAAAGGAATAACCCTGCACCTTGGGCCCATTCTAGAGAGAGGATGGCTAAGTTGTTAATAAAAGGTTAAAATGTGAGAGGCCTTGTTTGCCTCACTGTCTTTCCAAGTAGCAGGAAATGTGAGGGGAAGGAGGGTAGAAAGTAAATGGGAGGGAGAGGAGCCTAAGGATTTAAAATGGGCCGCTGCCTGGTGGTGGATTTCTTTGCCTAGGCCACTCAAAAACGAGACTAGGCAGAGGAAACGATTGTGTTCACAAGTAAGTGAATGCCTTCAAAAGGGGCCTGGCTGAGGTCATGACCAGAAACAAGAGTGAGGAGGGAATATGAAATAGACGACCTCGTTCTCACCTAGAAATCTGCCAGGGCTAAAACCTTTAATGATCCTGCATGTTCTTGCAAGACACTCAGATATCCTTACAACTTAGCCCTTTGCAGTTTTATGGTGAGAAGCACAGATGGTGCAGAATTAAACTTTGTTTTGTTTTTTGTTTGTTTATATATATATATATTTTTTTTATTTATTTGACAGAGAGAAATCACAAGTAGGCAGAGAGGCAGACAGAGAGAGAGGAGGAAGCAGGCTCCCTGCAGAGCAGAGAGCCTGATGCGGGGCTCGATCCCAGGACCCTGAGATCATGACCTGAGCCAAAGGCAGAGGCTTTAACCCACTGAGCCACCCACACGCCCCCAGAATTAAACTTTGAATCATGGGGTCTTTCTTCTGGGTTCAATTTCGGTGGTTGGTAGGTCCAATCCCAGTTATCTCAATACAAGTTTTTTTCTTCTTAGTTCAAACAGATTAATGAGAATCATAGAAAATGGGACACTTTAGGAATACAGATGAATTATTTGATAATGTACACAGTATCTTTGTATTTATGAGTTATATTTTAAAATATCATGCAAAGGCTCAGACTCTTGAGTTTGGCTTAGGTCATGATCTCAGGGTTGTGAGATGGAGCCTTGCACTGGGCTCTGTGCTGGGTGTGGAGCCTGCTTAGGATTCTCCCTCTCCCTCTGCCCCATCCTTTACCCCGCACTTTCCCCCCACCCTCACTTGCTCCAAACCCCTCTCTCTAAAAAGAAAATCACAATTCTGATCCTTTGGCTTTTTAGTTAATATTGAATATGATAGTTTGGGTGATGTGTGGCAACTATGGCTTTAGGAGGGCGTGTTGTCCCCAGTGAGGTCACCTATTAATTGTAGTAAAGTGCTTCCCAAGATATATTGGTCATTTTTACTTTGTTTTTAGTCACTGGCTTTTCCCTGGTACCCTACTTATTGGGTTTTGAACTATGAAGCTGTTAGCTAAAGTGTTAGGTCTGCCTCGTTGGCTGGCTCCGAGAGAACTGGTCTGCAGGAAAGATATTTTTAAAAAGAGTCATATATAGAATTGAGGTTTTCAGCATGTTTAAAATACAACAGAGTTCTTTTTCTTTTTCTTTTTTTTTTTAAGTCATGAGCTGCAACTAGAAAATGCTACTTGGAATTTGATCACAATAATGGGTCCCCCCAGCAAATGTTATTTGCCAGTCTCACGTCCTGTCCTCATTTACTTACCTAAAAATAACTAGAAGGGAAAATAAATCACAGGTTAATTTATACTTGATTTCATTTAAACTTCAAGTTAAAATATTTAGAATCTAGAATTCCAAGTAATTTCAACCTGGAATATATACATCTGTGATACTATCTTAAAAACCCCAAATGTTTTCAACATGCTAAAATGGATTTCACACTTTTAGCTTTCTATGAGTTTTTTTTTTAAGGAAACAGGATAGTTGGTTTGTTTTTTTTTTAATTTCCAACTACTTCATTACTTAGAATAAAAAAGATGTGCCCATACCATATCCTCAGTAACATGATTATATCACACCTGCCTAAGCTTTATAGTACAGCCTTTCTCCCTTTCATGGTTTGCAGGATAATATTTTGATTTTCCAAAAGAAGGTTCAACAGATAAAGTTCTTCTCCAAATATGCTCAAAGCAACATCTGGTAATTGCTAACCAAGACTAAAGGCTAATGAGCCCAAGATGCCAAGTACCATTTCATTTGGACCCATCGCAGGTAAAAATTACTGCTTTAATTTACACACCTGAAGAAAATGAAGCAGCATCAGGCTACTGAGGACTTAGCAAAGCGATCCTCAGAGAGGTACAAGTACTACACAGAAGTTAATGCATACTAAGCAGATGTCTTTAATCACTGAGAGACCACACCAGGCACATTTTGTTGGAATAAATGTTCCACTTCTAGAATAAACTTAACTTGAAAAGTAGGAAAGCAATATTACAAACAGAGAGGGAAGTGGGTGGGTTAAACACATTTTCCCCAAACTGCCAGCTTTAGCTGCAGAATTTATATTCCCTTTGACAGAAAAAAAAAAAATCTCTCCATTCCCAGGGTACCACCACCAGCTAGCTCCGCTCATCAGGTTTCTTTTTTTTTTTTTTTTTTTTTAAAGATTTATTTATTTGACAGATAGAGATCACAAGTAGGCAGAGAGGCAGGCAGAGAGAGAGAGAGGAGGAAACAGGCCCCCAGCCAAGCAGAGAGCCCGATGCGGGGCTCGATGCCAGGACCCTGGGATCATGACCTGAGCTGAAGGCAGAGGCCTTAACCCGCTGAGCCACCCAGGCGCCCCCTGCTCATCAGGTTTCTTTCAATCTCATTAAGTTCCAGCATTGTTCTGGTCATCACCCAGAGAATCCTAGCTATTCGCATCGCCTCTTTGGTTCTTCTAAAATTACGGTGCACCAACAATTTTAACTTACTCGTCAATCTGAAAATAATGCGTGGCTAGGAAGATACTGAAATCTGAAGTCCAGCTCGTTAGGTATAAATTTAATTCGGTCTACTCAGATCTAGAAAGAACTTCCACCATTCCATCTATGGTGCCTTGGTCCCCTTGGGTACTGCTGAATTAGTTCAGGGCTGGTTGCTGACAGGTAATGTTGAAGGGGGTCCGTGGCGAACTTGTGGAATGGTCATGGTATTTGTATGTGTACCATGCTTTCTTTGTACCCAGGACCTATGTTTCTGAATAATCTCTCTTTATCTCTTTTAAATTTGTCTATTTATTTTAGAGTTAGAGCTTGTACATATAGGGGGGCGGGCAGAGGGTGAGAATCCTCAAGCAGACTCTGCTGAGCATGGAGCCCAGTCCGGGGCTCGATCCCACGACCATGAGATCACGATGCCCAACCGACTGTACCACCCCAGTGCCCCTGCATAACCTTCTCTTGCAAGGGTAGCAACAATCACGACAAGTGTCCCACCCTGACTTCCTGCCACTAGTCAATTTGCAGGACTTTTACTGGTCTTGGAAGATAGACGGGGATCTTATGTATGAGCTCTGGGAAGGTACCTTATAGCTGAAGAGTGGGCGGTCTCTTCAGTCCTGAGTGCCAAGGTTGGATTAAATACCGTCTGTGGCTACCAGGACAAGACAGGGAACATGGGGAGAAGAGAGTATTTCAGGGTGGAGGTCTCCCCAGTGACCTTCTAGCCCTTTATTTGCTTGATGAAGTTTGAAGATTACTCTTTAGCATGTCAAGCACCCCCTACATAACCCTTTAATATCTCCTAGTTTCTTATTCCACCTGGAGTCTGTACTCCATTGACAGATTGGTACTGCCAATGTGCCCAGCCAATTGATTTCTCACTCCTCCTCCAATACACTTGGGGCTCCGCTTTCTTGATAGGAGACCCATCCCCTCACCTTCCATTGTTTCCCCTTGAGAATCCTCTCATTTTCTTTCCTCTGGGCCTATCTAAAACCCATTCAAATCCCGGTAGATTGCCACAAGCTCCTACCCTTCCAACCTTCCTGTTCCCTTGCTTCCATCCAACCAGAGCTCAGGTTCCAGAGTCAGGCAGCTATAGGTTCAAATCCCAGTCCTGCCATTTATTAACTCCATAAACTTGGGAACCTTTCTATATCTGTATGTACGTATGTGTATGCGTGTGTATATATATATATATACACATACATACATACATATATTATTTATAAATATACACAAATTAAAATATATAAAATACATTGTATATATGTAATATATGTATATATGATTTATTTTAATAAATAATAATTTTATTTAATAAATATTTTATTAAATAAATTTAATAAAAATAATAAATTGTTTGTTTAAGTAAGTAATCTCTACACCCAACATGGGGCTCCAACTCACAACTCCCAGATCAAGAACTGCATGCTCCAGGGGCACCTGAGTGGCTCAGTCATTGGATGTCTGCCTTTGGCTCAGGTCATGATCCCACGGTCCTGGGATCGAGCCCTGCATCAAGCTCCCTGCTCAGTGGGGAGCCGGCTTCTTCCTCTCCCACGCCCCCTGCTTGTGTTTCCTCTCTCGCTGTGTCTCTCTCTGTCAAATAAATAAATAAAATCTTTTAAAAAAAAAAAAAAAAAAAGAATTGCGTGCTCCACTGACTGAGCCTGCCAGGTGCCCTGGGAGACTTTTCTGAACTTCTAAGCTTCATCCTCCTGGTTTATAAGATGGGGATAATAGGACCTAGAGCTATGTAAGAATAAATGAGAATTTGTATAAATCCCTTATTTTAGCAGTTTGTAGATAGCACTTAAAAATTACTTGGTATTGCTATTATTATTTTACTAGATTTTGTCTGAATCTATTTTTAATCTATCGGATTAGAGCCTCTGGTAGTCCAGTCAATTCTTCTTTTCTCCAGCCTCTATTCTCACTTACTTCTTCAGCTTGGTGCCTTACCAACCTCAGATAAACAAGTGCCACGCTCTAATTTCACAGCTTCTGCTCCAGGAATGCTGGTGCTGGAGAGAGGCGTGTAACCAAGCTGATTGGCTCCACGACAAATTCCTGTTCCCACACCTCAGCTGAGCCCTTTCTGCAGCTCTGCAAGCCTGTCACTGGTGTTTCCCAATCATGTGCTCATTAGCGTCAACACAGGCACTTTGGAAAACACGGGTGCCGGCGCCCCATCCCCGAGGAATTAAATCAGAATCCTTGGGGCGGGCGATGCAGCATCACTTTCTGCTTTAAGGCTCCCCCAAAGATCCTAATGCACAGCTGAGGAAAGGAACCACTGTTCTTAAAGGACACTTCCCCCCCACAGTAGCATTCCAAATCTCTTCTATCCCTACCTCACCTTCAAATCAAAGCCTTACCAAGGAAGCTTCATTACCTTTCCACCTCCCTTGCACAGGCTTCTGATTATTCCCATCTTAGAGGATGAAGTGCCACACCTCCAACCTCAAGCTAATCTGGCCTTGACATGTATCCCTTTTTAAATAAAATATCTCAGGGGCCCTTGGGTGGCTCAGTCCTTAAGCATCTGCCTTTGGTTCAGGTCATGAACCCAGGTTCCAGGGATTGAGCCCTGAATCAGGCTCCCTGCTTGGTGGTAAGCCTGCTTCTCCCTCCCCCACTCCCCCTGCTTGTGTTCCCTCCCTCTCTCTCTCTTTCTCTCTCTAGGAAATAAATAAATAAAATCTTAAAAAAAAAAATTCCAGGGGCGCCTGGGTGGCTCAGTGGGTTAAAGCCTCTGCCTTCAGCTCAGGTCATGATCCCAGGGTCCTGGGATCGAGCCCCACATTGAGCTCTGCTCAGCAGGGAGCCTGCTTCCTCCTCTCTCTGCCTGCCTCTGCCTACTTGTGATCTCTGTCTGTCAAATAAATAAATAAATAAATAAATCTTTAAAAACAAAAAATTCCATTGGTTACCACCTTTCCCTTACATTTTCATATCTCTCTCTTGGCTGGTTCTTCCCCTTAACCTGGATTCATGCCCAGCTTTTTCTCCATTCTAAACAACAAACAAAAACCATCTCCCCTCACTCCTATTAACAAGGTGAGTAGGAGAGGAGGGAGGAACTAGCTAGCATTGACTGAGGGCCTCCTAGACACAGGCATTATGCTAGGTGATATCCATTCTTGCTCTGGGGTTTTACTTCCATTTCTGCTTCTCTGCTAGTACTTCAACCCAAACCCCATGAGTAGGAGGCTGGCCCTACTGACCTTCAGATCACTGCTGGGATAAGACTACTCTTGTGATTTTTTTTGTTTTGTCTTTGAATTTCTTGATTCTTCTTATCATTCAAGTTTCCGCTTAATGTTACCTCCTTTGAGATCCTTTCCCCTGACTATGCTTTTTATTTTTTAGATTTTATTTATTTATTCGACAGGCAGAGATCACAATCAGGCAGAGAGGCAGGCAGAGAGAGAGGAAGGGAAGCAGGCTCCCTGCTGAGCAGAGAACCCGAAGTGGGGATTGATCCCAGGACCCTGGGCTTGATTCCAGGACCCTGGGATCATGACCCGAGCTGAAGGCAGAGGCTTTAACCCACTGAGCCACCCAGGCACCCCCTGACCATGCTTTTTAAAGTAGTCCTCCCTACCCCCCCTTCACTCTTTACCCCCCCCTTAAGTGACCTAAAATTATTTTGTTTATAGGCTTATTGTCTGTACCCTCCCTTGCAGCAAGCCCAGCTCAAATCCATTTCTACCCCTGGGCTTCCCTGATTCATCCCAACTCTTCCTTTGTGTTCCCACCACTTCGAGCTCTTTCACTGCTAAGGTGATAACAACCTGGTTTGTTGAGAACAGTTTGGGTTTATGCTCGTGTTTGTCCTCAGTAATTATTAATGGTGCTCTTGTTGATTCTCAAAAGTATCACAATTTGGACAGTAAGTTGTAAAACCACTATATTTATAGCCCTGAATCATAGCCAATTGTATATGTGTCTAATTTCTAAACTCGTTGAGGACAGGAACAAAGTCATGTTCATATTTCTTTGACCAATAACACCCAGTAAGGCATTTTGTGTAAATAGAATAGAAGCACGCAAGCGTTTGTTGAATTGGATTGGATGATGCATTAAAATGAGATCATGCATGTGGAGAGTCTAGCACAATATCTAACACATAGTATGTTAGGTCAAAAAAAGGATTCAGTCAATTAATCTTATTTTCCTTACCCTAGACGATGCCAAATGTCATGTCTTCCCGCCTAGTCCCCAAGCACACTCTGGCTAGTTTGCTTTGAGTGTTTCGAGGCCTTCTTTCTTTGTGCTAGATTGGAAGCTCACTGAAGACAAGTATCACATCTTACAGCAGGACTAGTTCTGTAAAATTGCTTGATATTGACATGCCCGGTACTTGTCAGTGCACTAATTTGCAGGAGAGAGTGAAAAGATAACAATGGGAGGAAATATCAGGTTAGGTGTCCACAGTAAGTGGCCCTAGAATCAAAGATCGCCGTCCCTCCTTATAGATGCAGGTTCTTCTTCCAGCCAGCAAAAGTAGGAGCTCCAGATTCCTCCATTCCTAACATTTTCAGTAATTAAAAGGGCACAGGTTCAAATGATCAAGTAATGTTTATGCAAAAGCACTGTGTCTTTGGGAAGTGGGGAAGAATGAAAACTGTATATAGTGCTGAGATTTGACTTTGGAATAATTAGACCTGGGTTTGAATCCCTAAGCCATCTATCCTCCAGGAACCTGTTTTCTCATCTGTAACATCAGCATGATGCATCTGCCTCTGGGGTGGTTGTAAGAAGAGTAAAGGAGAAACGTACGTGAAATCTTAGCATAGGGCCCGACTCATGGCAAATGCTATTTATGTTTATGGCGCGTAGTCTAGCCTGTTCCGATGCTAAAGGTAGGGCGGCTAAACACAGAATTGTTATCAAATTTTCAGTTAAACCTTGTTCCTAATGTCAATGACAAGCTGTAACTCTTGTCCATTCATTCAACCATTTATTCTTTTGTCCATCACTCATTATTCATTCATTTATTCTACACCAGGTACATAGTAAATACTTACTAAATGCTGTTGAATGAATCACAGAGTAATAATAAGTAACTTGGGGGAAATGAAGATTTGGGGAGTGGAGGGACACCTGGGTGGCTCAGTCGGTTAAGCGCCCAACTCTTGGTTTTGGCTCAAGGCATGATCTCATGGTTACGGGATCGAGCCCCACATCGGGCTCTGTGCTTAGTGCAGAGTCTGCTTCAGATTCCCTCTCCCTCTCCCTCACACAATCTCTCAAATAAATAAATTAAATTAAATTTAAAAAAGATTTGGTAGGCAGGGATATACCCAGGCTGGATGATATCTCTCTGAGTGATAAAAAGTTCTATGACTAGAGGCCGGACATCACACAGGAGGCAGCCGTCTCACCTACGGACAGCACAACCAAGAACACAGCATTCCTTCTAGTCCTCTGCTACCTGCGCCCAGCCAGTGACTGCCTCATTCTTCATGCAGAAAAATCAAGGTCCTAGAGAAAGTGCTCCTCACTTTCCCTTCCCCACCTCTAGACTCATCGTCCACAGAACCCAGCCTCACCTTCTCCCCCGATACCTCTCCCCTCCCGTACCCCAGGCGGGGTGAAGCACTCCATGCCTGTGCCCGCATCGTGCAATTTTCTACTACTGTGCCAATCACTCGGTATCAGAGTTAATGTGGTTGTAGGTTTGCCCTCCACAGTGACTGGATGTACCTGTGCCTTGGTCTCCTCTGTATGCCCAACACCTAGCCCGCTGCCTGGCATTCAGAGGTGCTCAGTAAATGGTTATTAATTAGGCTCTGGAGTCAACGGCACCTTCCCTTTTTGTCTTCTTCTCAAAAATCATCTTGCCCGAAGGTCGACGTATAATCTCAATCTCTGCTTCCTCGTCTGAGATCGTGCCCTCACCTCCCATTTCCAATCCATCACCAAGGCCTCTGGGTTGCACCTCTAAAATGCTTCCTGCATCCGTCTCCTCCGTGTGACCCCAAGGGCCTCCATCCTCACCCCCAGAGCTGCCTTTCACCGGCCTCTTGACTGTTGCAGTGCCCAACCTGGCCCCTTCTTTACTCCCTCTTGCCTTCCCCTAATCTGTTTTCCACACAGCCTCAGTGATATATTTTTTAATGTAAGTGAGAGCATCCCACCACCCATTTTCAGCAGCTCTGCAAGGAGCTGAGGGCGCGCTCCACATTCCCAAAGAACCTGCGTGAGCTGAATCCCACCCACCCCTCCTGCTTTAGCCCAGATTGCTGCACCCACTGAGGCCCTTGGGAGTTCTTGGATCACCTAAACTCATTCCCACCTCAAGACATTTGTATCTACTATTTTCTCTATCCCCCCCTACCTCCTCACACAGTTGGCTCCTTCTTGTTCTTCCTATCTCCAAAAAAATGTCATTCCTTCATGACCTCCGTCCCCTTACACACACCACCCTCCCTCCCAGGACTTGCCTTCTTCTTCTTCTTTTTAAGATTTTATTTATTTATTTGACAGACAGAGATCACTAGTAGGCAGAGAGGCAGGCAGAGAGAGGAAGGGAAGCAGGAGCCCAATGCGGGGCTCAAACCCAGGACCCTGGGATCATGACCTGAGCCGAAAGCAGAGGCTTTAACCCACTGTGCCATCCAGGCAGCCCTATTGCCTTCTTTTCTTCACAATCCTTATCATAGCTCTGAGTGTTATTTCTTCACAGGCTGATCTGGTCATCTTCCCTGTTAGAATATAAGCTTCAGGAGAACAGGAACCACGTAATATTTTGTTCCCTGTTGTACCCCAAGAGCCTAGGACAGTCCCTAGGGCAGAGAATACAACAAACAAAATTTGCAAGTGAATCCACGAAATGAATGCCCTCATTATCTTTAATTGCAAACTGTCTAGTTCTTCTCATTCCTTTCTTTCAACTTGTAAATTGGTGTAAGAGTCCCCAGACTAAAGACAGCCTGCCCTAGACTTCGTTTCCCTCCCCGCCAGCACCCCCCCCCCAACTGCTGCCTAGTTTCTTCTCTTAGACCGCCAAAGAGTGGATTATCTGTCTAGGCTTCAGCAGCTCCCACTCGATGAAACGGCTCTCACTAGTATCATCAATGACTCCTTTATCATTAAATCCAAGGACATACGCTCCAGTTCTCAGGCTACTTGACCTTTCCACGGCCACACTTCCTCAATTTTGTTCGCAAAACACTAGTCTCTTGACTGTGCTAGTGAAAAAGTGTCTCATGGTCCTTCCATTAGACGCTTTTGTACTATGCTGTACTTCAACTCCGTAGCATTTCGCAGAATGGCAGTTAATTAATTTGTTTAATTAGTTAATGTCTGAATTTCCTGAGGAATGTAAATTCTTGAGAACAGGAATCCTGTCTGCTCTGTTACTGCATTAGCCCCGTAATTCCAGCACATAAAAGATATTTAATTTTTACCGAAATGAATGAATGAATATGTTTCCCTTTGGGAAATTTACAGTGTGGATTAATATATTAAATGTAAAATCCCAAATGAAAGAAATGTGTTCAGATTTGTTTAGCACAGGATTTTTCAAGCTGGACTGCCCCGAGCTCTCTTTGTCCTCTCACTCCCTGCAGAATAAGGGCAAACCTCCCGAGGGATTTTATCAAACACACACATTAGCACACTGGATATTGTTATGCACTGTTTCTCCGTGTTTCCTTTCTTGGCTGGCAGGACCCTACTTTTCCTCATTCTCTTTCTTCCTTTTAAGGTGGTCTCACCCATAATCGTGAGGTCACCGGGCATTAATTAGTGTGTGGACAAGGCTCAGACGCATAGCCCCCAGCCCCACCCAGAGCCTGTGTGCCAGCCTGGCTGTCTCATCAGCTCTTGGGTCTGACGGTCGCAGAACCCCTCAACTGTCCTGCCCCTGTTGTCCTGTGTATCTTGTTTAATGGAATCACCAGCCATCTAAGCCAGAAACTTAGGGGTCTTATCCTTCGTTCCTCCCATGATCTTACTCCTCTGAATTAAAGCGATCATCTTCATTTCAGAAATACTGTTGGGCACCTGGGTGGCTCAGTTAGTTAAGTGTCTGCCTTCAGCTCAGGTCATGATCCCAGGGACCTGGGATTGAGCCCTGACTGGGGCTCCCTGCTCAGTAGGAAGTCTGCTTCTCGCTCTGCTCTGCTCCCCCATTCTCTCTCTCTCACTGTCTCAAATAAATAAAATCTTAAAAAAGAAAAAAAGAAGTACTGTTTATAATTTAGCTCTTGGTCTATACCCACTGCCTTTATCTTGATGTACATATTCATTATCTATTGCCTGCTTTACTGCAACAGTCCTCAGGATGACCGCTCCCATACCAGTTTTCTCCCCATTCCAATCTACCCTTCACCCCGCTCTTAGAACTGACTTCTTGTGGGTTTTTTAAAGACCTTATTTATTTATTTGAGAAAGAGAGAGTGAGTGAGCACACCAGCAGAGAGGAGTAGAAAGAGAGGGACAAGCAGACTTGGTGCTGAGTGTGGAGCCCTACATGGGGCTTAATCCCACGACCCTGAGATCATGACCTGAGCCAAAATAAAGAGTCAGATGCCCAACTGACGGAGCCGCCCCAGGCACCCCAGAACTGGCTCCTCAAGACAAATTTGTCCCAATCACTCTCCAGCTTGAAGACCCTACTATTTGCAGTTTTCCATAGGGTGAAATCCAGCATTCACAGATTGGCACACAAGGTACCTTCTTCTCCCAGCCTCTCCAAACTTAGCTCCCACCCCCCTTCTCTCAATATTCTCTGTCCCTCCACCCTCGTGCCTTGCCTGTGCAGAACTGCAGCTCGGCTGAATAAACATTAACTCAGGGGCACCCGGGGCAGGGGCTCAGTCATTAAGCATCTGCCTTCGGCTCAGGTCATGATCCCAGGGTCCTGGGATCGAGCCCCATTTTGGGCTCCCTGCTCAGCGGGAAGCCTGCTTCTCCCTTTCCCACTGCCCCTGCTTGTGTTCCCTCTCACGCTGTGTCTCTCTCTGCCAAATAAATAAATAAAATCCTTTTTAAAACATAGTTTTAAAAACCAAAATGAAACATTAACTCGCCATCCACCATGTGCCAGGAGTGGTACTGACTCTGAGGAGTGAATATGTACGAAAGCAGATAGCTGACCTCAAGGATTTCACACTCTAGTAGTAGCAAAGATAGACATATGAACAAAATAACATAACGATGCATTCTAATGAAAACACGAGCTTCTGAGAAGGAGGAAGAGGAGGAGGAGGAGGAGGAGGAATGTGCTAAGCCTGGAAGCATTACCCAGGAGGGAATAATTAATTCTGCGAGCGGGCAGGAGTGTGGTATTTCAGGGAAGGTTTCAAGATGAAATTCTGAGCTGGATTTTGAAGGTTGAGCAGGGATTGGTCCGAGGGGCCAAGATGGAAGAGCGTTACTGCCACAGTCAATAACAGGTGGCCAGGATGGGGAATGCCCCCCCCGCCAGTAGTTTAGGTGGGTATGCATGTTTTGGGGAGACAAGTGCCAATAGCTGAGTCCGGAGAGCCAGTCAAGAGTTGCTCTGTAGAGAGCCTATGTGTTGGCATTCAAGTTTGCATATTATTCTGTAGGTGAAGGGGAACCACTGAAGATTTCGAAGATGCAGGTGACTTAATGGGCGATTAGGACTATTACTTTGGCAGCTGAATAGAGATGGGTTTTAGAGAGTAAAGGAGATCACTCAGGAGGGCTCTCATCATCTCTCCCTTAGACTGTTGAAAACACCCATAACTGGTCTCCTTGGTCCCTCTGATCCACCCTCTACCCAGCATGAGGTCTAAGGAAGAGAAAGCAGATTTGAAAGATCAACAGTAAGTTAAATGACAAAACATGGAGATGGGTTGGATTTGGGAAAGAAGGGTGAGGAAGGGAGAAAGAATGATGTCGAGGTGTCTAGTCTGTGGACTTAATGAGGTTGGAGGCAACACCCACTGTTAGAATCTAAAAGGCAGATCAGGCTTCATGGTGGAGATGGATATATACTTTCAGAGATGGATAAATTGAGTGCTGAGTTTGAGATGCCCCTTGGGCACTGTCTTAGTTCAGGCTGCTGTAATACGAAATGCCATAGACTGGGTGACTCATTAACAATAGGAATTTCTTTCTCACAAGTCTGGAGACCAGAATTCTGAGATCAAGATGCCAACATAGTCAGGTTCTGGTGATAGCTCTCCTCTGGGATGTAACAACAGTTGACTTCTCATTGGTGGGAAAGAAAGCTAGCTAACTTCCTGGCATCTTTTTATAAGGAAGAGGATTAATCCTATTCATGAGGCTCTACCCTCATAACCTAATGAGCTCCCAGAGACCTCAGCTCCAAACACCATCACATTGGGAGTGGAGTTTCAACATATAATTTTGGGGAGATACAAGCATTCAGTATATTGTAGGTATCCACCTGGAGATTCAGAACTGGAGGTCAGGGGAGAGGGCAGAAGTGGAGATAGGAAAGATATATTCTCCATAAGAGAGTTAAATGACCAGAGTGGACATTACCTCCCAAGAAAGGTGAGTGGAACTGAGGCAGGAAAAGAAAGGATAAACTCAAGGAAGAGCGTGTTGGGGTGGGGCCAGGCGGAGAAAGGGGATGGAACAAAGAAGGCCCAGAAGAGACAGCACGGAGAAAGTGGGGATTCCAGAGAGGGAATTTCAAGGAAGAAGTAGCGTCAAGACTCACAAGAGTCCAGTGAGATGAGGACTGAAAACTATCCCGCGCTGCGGCAATGTCAAGACCATTGTTCACCTTGGCCAGAGCATTTTTGGTAGTCTACAGGGCAGAATGTAGATTTTGGTGGCACAATACGAATGTTTATTGAATGCTTTTTATGTGCCAGGCATGTGCTAAGTGTTTTATGTGAAGCATCTAATTTACTGCTCACGGCAGCCCTCTGAAGTGAGGCAGGCACAGTTACCTTTTCCCAGGCAAGGAAATTGATGCTTAAAGGAAGGAAACGCTTTGGGTTACTAATGGCAAGAGTCAGTTTGGATGTAAACCCAGATATTCTAACAACAAAATCTGTATTTTTTTAAAGATTTTATTTATTTAACAGACAGAGATCACAAGTAGGCAGAGCAGCAGGCAGAGAGAGAGGAGGAAGCAGGCTCCCTGCTGAGCAGAGAGCCTGATGCGGGCCTCTATCCCAGGACCCTGGGATCATGACCTGAGCCGAAGGCAGAGGCTTTAACCCACTGAGCCACCCAGGCGCCCCTCAAAATCTATATTCTTAATCACTATTCTTTCTTTCTTTCTCTCTCTCTCTCTCTCTCTTTTTTTTTTTAAGATTTATTTATTTATTTGACGGAGAGAACAGAGAGAGAGGAAACACTAGCAGGGAGAGTGGGAAAGAGAGAAGCGTTTCCCTGCTGAACAGGGAATCAGATGTTCATGACCTGAGCCGTAGGCAGACACTTAATGGTTGAGCCACCCAGGTGCCCCTTAATCACTATTCTTTATCCTTTCTTTCGCATGAATGTAAAGTGAGGGACTGGAGACAGACTCTTCTACGAATCTTGGCTGAGCGGAGGAGAAAAATAGGGTGATTCGGAGAAGGAAGAGCAGGGCTGACAATTATTTTAAAGGCATGGAAAGCTAGAGCATGCTTGTGTGCTCAGAGTATGTCTTAAAAAATAGTAAGAGGACTAACAACTCATAAGGAAGTCATTTCTCTGCCTTTCCTGTAGGGAACGTGTCGTATCGCAGCACGTACTAAGAACCCGGGTCTTCAGTGTGTGTTGAATGAATGGGGCAACAGATGACAGAGAGTAGGACGGTTTGAAAACAGAGGGGCTTTCAGAGGAAATGGAATGGCCATGGTGCTGGGTTCCCAGATAAAATACAGTATGCACAGTTAAATTAGAATTTCAGATAAACAAAGAATAAGGTTTTTTTTATATTTTATTTATTTATTTATTTGAGAGAGAGAGAGTGAGAGAGACTATGCATGTACAAGTAGGGTGGGGAGGGGCAGAGGGAGAGAGAGAATCCCAAGCAGGCTCCATGCCCAGCGCAGAGCAGGACACAGGCTTGATCCCACGACCCTGACCAAAATCACAACCAGAGCCAAAACCAAGAGTCAGATCCTCGACCAAGTGAGCCACTCAGGTGCCCCAAGAATAATTTTTTAGTATAAATATGTCTCAAATATTGTATTGAGACAATACTTGAACAAAAGTATAATCTACTGTTTACCTGAAATTCACATTTAACTGGCTTCCTGTATTTTTATTTGCTAAATTGGATCATCCTACCTGGGAGAAGCTGTGGGGTTCCACAACAATGCTTCCCAGCCTCTGGACCTTGTGCACAACATGGCATGAAAGAATGAATGGTCTTGGGGACACTTGGCTGGCTCAGTTGGTAGAGCATGCAACTCTTAGTCTCAGGGCTGTGAGTTCAAGTCCCATGTGGGCATGGACCCTACTTAAAATGGGGGAAAAAATAAATAAAAGAATGAAGGGTCTGAATGGGCACCATGAGAGAGCAGGTACCGGGGGCAGGCCAGGTCTCAGTCCAGAAGGACAGGACGGCTGCTCTCTGAACCAGATTAGAGTAGTAGTAACCTAACTAGTTGGGAGCACAGGTTTCAGGGCCAGACAGACCTGTATTTGACCTGGATCATGTAATAGCTATGTGACTTGGGGCAAGTTGCTTCTTATTTCTTTAAAAAATTTTTAATGTATTTATTCTTTTTAAGTAGGTTCCATGCTCATTGTGGGATTCGAACTCATAACTCTGAAATCAAGAGCTGAATGGTTGGGGCGCCTGGGTGGCTCAGTGGATTAAGCCGCTGCCTTCGGCTCAGGTCATGATCTCAGGGTCCTGGGATCAAGCCCCGCATCGGGCTCTCTGCTCTGCAGGGAGCCTGCTTCCTCCTCTCTCTCTGCCTGCCTCTCTGCCTACTTGTGATCTCTCTCTCTGTCAGATAAATAAATAAAATCTTTAAAAAAAAAAAAAAGAGTTGCATGGTCTATTGACTGAGCCTGCCAGGCACCCCCACTTTATATTTCTGAGACTTGATTCCTCACATAGAAAATTTGAATTATAATAATAGTACCTTGTCTAAAGTTATTGTGAAGACAAAAGGAGATTATGTATATACACAAAAACTTCCCCGAGGGGCACCTTGGTGGTGCAGTCAGTTAAGCATCTGACTCTTAGTTTTGACTCAGGTCATGATCTCAGGGTCATGAGATCGAGCCACATGTTGGGCTCCGTGCTCTGTGCAAAGCCTGCTTAAGACTCTTTTCCTTGGGGTGAGTTAAGCCTCTGCCTTCAGCTCAGGTCATGATCTCAGGGTCCTGAGATGGAGCCCCGCATCAGGCTCTCTGCTCAGCGGGGAGCCTGCTTCCTCCCCACCCCTCTCTGCCTACTTGTGATCTATCTCTCTGTCAAATCAATAAATAAAATAAAGTAAAAAAGACTCTTTTCCTTTCCCTCTGCTCCTCCCCTCTTCTAAAATGAATAAATAAATCTTAAAAAAAAACAACAACTTACCTCACTGCCTGACCCATCCTAAGCCACCTAATAAATGCATTTATTAATTCAAAAGTAGGTAAAGATATCACTGTGTGATAAGTGCCATTACAGAGGAAGTAGAGAGAGTACCCACGGAGAGCCAGCAGGAGGGGCACATAAGGGGTATGGCTTCCCAAAGGCAATTACACCTAAATCGAGACCAGAGTCAGAATTAGCCAGATGAAGGGCGGAGGGGAGGGAGAATGAGCACAGCATATAAACAGCCTGGAAACAAGGTGGAATTTGGTAAATATGAAGTAAAAGTAGTTCAGGTTGGTTGGAGTATAGAGGATGGGGAGAGGTGAGCACAGGCCAGATCCTAAAGGGTCTTCAGCTCAGGTCATGATCTCAGGGTCCTGGGATGGAGTATCGCATCGGGCTCTCTGCTCAGCAGGGAGCCTGCTTTCCCCTCTCTCTCTGCCTGCCTCTCTGTCTACTTGTGATCTCTCTCTGTCAAATTAAAAAAAAAAAAATTAAAAAAAAAAAAAAAAAAAGAGTTTGTACTTTACCCCAGAGCAGTGTGATGTCCTGAAAGCAGGGTGGAAAGCTCAGATGCCTTCAGGGAAAGGCAGGTGACCGAAATGAAGGTGAGGCAAAAACTTCAAGAGTACAAGCTCACTTTAAAGCATGCAATATGAATTTTGAAACCTGTGAACCTGAGAAAGGGTTTTATGCAGTAGCCACAGTCACATTTGTATTTTATTTTTTAAATTATTTTTAAAGATTTTATTTATTTATTTGTCAGCGAGAGAGAGCACAAGCAGGGGAAACAGCAGGCAGAGGGAGAAGCAGGCTCCCCAGTGAACAGGGAACCTGGCATGGGGCTTGATCCCAGGACTCTGGGATCATGACCTGAGCCAAAGGTGGACGCTTAACTGACTGAGCCCCCCAGGCATCCCGATCACATTTGTATTTTAGAAAAAGAAACTGGTGGGCATGGAATGGAGCTAGATTCGAGGCAGGAAGACCAGAAGGTGATCCAGATGAGAATGAAGGTGTGAGCTAGGATCAAGCATGGAGGGAAGGAAGTGGCAGATTCTAGAGATGTTCCGGAGGAAGAATCAACAGGTCTTGGGTGTGAACTTGGTATGAGGCTAAAGGAGAAGCCAAGATTCCCTTATGATTGTCACTGCTCTTACCGCCACAAGGATTCCATAGGACACAGGGGAAAGATGACACAGGGGTCAGTGGTAAGAGAAGCCAAATGGAAGGAAACACAAAGAAGTGAAAGGATGAGGAATTAAAAGAATATGTGACTCAAAAGAATGGCATTTGGGGGGCGCCTGGGTGGCTCAGTGGGTTAAAGCCTCTGCCTTCGGCTCAGGTCATAATCCCAGGGTCCTGGGATCAAGCCCCGCATCCAGCTCTCTGCTCAGCGGGGAGCCTGCTTCCTCCTCTCTCTCTGCCTGCCTCTCTGCCTACTTGTGATCTCTGTCTGTCAAATAAATAAATAAAATCTTAAAAAAAAAAAAAAAGAATGGCATTTGGGGGTTGCCTGGGTGGCTCAGTGGGTTGAGCCTCTGCCTTCAGCTCAGGTCATGATCTCAGCATCTTGGGATCGAGCCCCGCATCAGGCTCTCTGCTCGGCCGGAAGCCTGCTTCCCTCTCTCTCTGCCTGCCTCTCTGCCTACTTGTGATCTCTCTGTCAAATAAATAAATAAATAAATAAATAAATAAAATCTTTTAAAAAAATGGCATTTGGGTCTTTGACCCTGGATGCCGAGTCATGGAGGCCATTAGAAACCTGAAAGTTCACATTGGAGTTTCCAGTAAGATGCCAGATTAAGCTCGCATTTAAAAATTCCCCACCTTTTCAAAACTTCACTGAAATGATAGAAAAAGGACAAAGAGAACAGGAGAGGGGATGAATGTTAACTGTGTTAGCAGAACCAGGAAAACTGTATCCCAGACTATCAGAGAAAAAACCATGAAGCAACTTGATTTTCACCACAGAACTCCCAAAGACTCAGGAACTGAGGGTACAGGAACCCCACAGCCATGGGGCAAAGGGACTACATATTAGAGATGGGTTCAATCTCTTAACATGCAGTTAGGTATCCAGACCCTCTCTCCAGACCTGTTCGTCCCTCATCCCAGCAGAAAGCTAGAAACAGAAAGCAGGTAAAACAGAGACCTGAAGATACTACCTTTGGATGTTCCACAAAACAGCCTAGCTACATCAGTGCAGTTCCCAAAGGATAAGCCAACACCTTCCCTCCGCATCACCGCCCCCACATATAAACATCCAAGAATCACAAGGTAAATGAGGAATTCCTCTTATATGAAGGAGAGACCAAAATAAACAGAAAACAGTTACTTAAAGAAAACAGACTGGGTAGAAACCTAATTCCTGTCTTCCTTCCTTCCCTTCCCTTCCTCTTGACTAATTTAGTCCCAAAGCCATGGGCAAGGTAGATATCTATGTAGGGGCTGGGGGCGGGGACGGTATCAGGGCAGGGTGAGCAGGACTTCGGTAGGATGAGGGTGAGGGGTGGTGACTCTTGGTGTGACCCAGGTGTGGGGGGTTGCAGTCTAATTATGGTGCCAAGGAATCCACACAGGTATTGAGCTCATGCTCTCTTTCTCTCTGAAACCAAAAAGCATGATAAAGATTTCCAAAAAATACAAGAGACTGCAGCCATCTGAGGAAGGTGATCTTGCCTTGGGGTAGGGGGTTGGGGACTCCCTGTACCTTGTCCTTGGGGAGCTTGAACACCAGAAGGACCAATGCTCCATGGTGAAGGCTGACTTGTGTGGAAGGAATGGATCTACCCTGTTAGAACAAGCCATGCAGGAACACAGGAGGTACCAGCAAGAGAGGGACAGTTGCCAGTAGACAATGGCATTCCTGACAACCGTACCCCCCCCCCCCCCACCAAGAGGTGGGGACCTCAGGAGCAGGTCAAGCCCTCTGGAGATTCCCGAGTTGCTGTAGATTAGAACGGTTCTTCAGCCTCCCGCACCCCACTCCCGCTCCTGGCCAGCAGCCTGCAGGAGGCCAAGCTGTGCTGAGCCTTGAGTGGGAATATGGAGGGTTCTGGAAGGTCCTCTGAATAAAGCCCCCAGTGGGGGAGACCTTGAAAAAAAAATATTCAAGAGAAAGTCTGCAAGATAAAGTTGAAGAACTCTTATGGAGAAGACAAAGATAGAAAATAGAGGGGAAAAATAAAATAAAATAAAACAAAATAAGCCCTAAGATAATTAGATAAGACTAGGAGATCCAGCAGGTAAATAAAAGGTACTCAAGAAAAAGAGAACAGAAAATCAGAGGGGAGGAAATCCCCAAAGGAATACTTAAGAACGTTACCTAGAATTAAGCGATGTGAATTTCTGGATTGAAACATCCCATCTAGGGCCAACACAGTGAATGAAAACAGACCCACAAACAAGGTGCATCGGCAAGGCAAGAAAAAAAAAAAACGTATCTAAAATAGGCTACATAGGAATTTAAGAAACGAAACAGAGGATCACAGGGGCAGGGAGGGAAAAATAAAACCAGAAAAATTGGAGAGGGAGATAAACCATAAGAGACTCTTAACTCTAGGCAAAAAAGTGAGGTTTGTGGGAGGGGTGGGGGTGGGGGAATGGGGTAAGTGGGTGAAGGACATTGAGGAGGGCACGTGATGTAATGAGCCCTGGGTGTTATATCAGACTGATGAATTACTAGACCCTACCTCTGAAACTACAAATACATTATATGTTAGTTATTTAAATTTAAATAAAATAAAATAGATTTAATATAAAATAGGCTACATACAGAAGCTTAAGAATCAAAATGATTTTAAGATTTTTTTTTATTTGACAGAGAGAGAGAGAGACCACAAGTAGGCAGAGAGAGAGGGGAAGCAGGTTCCCTGCTGAGCAGAGAGCCCAATGTGGGACTTGATCCCAGGACCCTGAGATCATGACCTGAGCAGAAGGCAGAGGCTTAACCTACTGAGCCACCCAGGCACCCCTCAAAATGATTTTAGATCTATTAGAGCCACACTGGAAGAAGACCATGAAGGGACATCTTTAAGATTCGGATGGAGAATTTCTTACCACCTAGAATCCCAAATATAGCCAAGCTGTCAATGAAGTATGAAAGCAAAGACATTTCTGGGGCACCTGGCTGGCTCAGTCAGTGGAGCATAGTACTCTTGATCTTGAGGTGTGAGTTTGAGCCCCATGTAGGGTATAGAGGAGAAAAAAATCTTAAACAACAACAACACCAACAAAAAGAAAACAAAGACATTTTCGAGCATGCAAGTTCTCCAAAAATTTATTTCCTGACTACACTTTGTCAGGAAGCTGCTGAGGGCCATGCTTCACCGGATATTAAGAAGTAGACCCAGGAGGAGAACACAGGATGAGACAATGCAACACAGAGAAAGGTGGGGGGAGGGAATCTTGGTGACAAGTTGAGGGGAGGTCCTCGGAAGACAGCTGTGCATCAGGGCCACAACAGCCAGGGCAGACCAGAGTTGGGCAGGCTCTTCCTGGAGAGATGTCTCCAGAATGAAACCACAAGGACGCCCAGAACGCCTAGTACATTGAGTGAGGATTTCATAGTTGGAATGGAGCTGGGGGCTGAATTAATCAGTACATAGGAAACAAAGCATTCAAACAAACAAAAAGGATAAGTATTAACTTGGGGGAAGCTGAAAGTTCTCCAAGAAAGGAGAAGCAATCAGAGTACCCAAGTGCACTATGACTCAGTTGTGACTGGCATTTACATAGTCTTAAGGACTTAATGACCTTCATAAGACTAAACAACCCAAACCAGGGCAAGGGAGGTGGGACAGGTGAAGATGTGGTGGTGGTGATGATGCGTGGGAAGGAGAGATACATGTTCGTCCTCCCTAAAGGAGAAGCCAATACATAGCATCTGAAACAGAAAAGTTAGTGAGTAGCAGTATAACTGTGTTTTCACGACCTGCCGGAAAATAGAGAGGAATCAATTAAAAGAGTACAAAATGAGGAAGTAAAGTGGGGTAGAGGAAGCAAGACACTATTGTTTTTGTTTTTTTTTTTTTTGTAGAAAAAAAAAGAAGGAAGGAAGGAAAAGAAGGAAGGAAGGAAGCACAAGAGGACATAAGAAGAAATCTTTACCCACTGGGAACAAAATGTTCAGATGGAAACTCATTTGAAAACTTGTTTTGAAGGCCTTTGTTTTAGAAAATCTGTCCCCCAGGCAGTGCTGGGGCCTTACCGACTGGACTCTCTCATTGACCGTTGGAAGTTTCTGGCATGTGGTGGGCTGCAGAGGGTGAAGACTGACCTCAGCAAATCTGGCCCCCAAGTGGTCACGAAGCATTGAATATTTAGACTTTGTGATGCTTTACCTGTGGGCCCTCTCTCAAAGCACACTTTCTCTTGCTTTACATGCAATTTTAACACTTTTGGTTATTTGAAAAGCAATGGATTATAGCCTACTAAGCTCGAGATTAAGAAACACATGATCTGGGTGGAAATTCTTTTCTTACACACAATGAAGTATATTCGCTTATGTAGTAAGTCCTTCGTTTCTCAACCTGAAAACCCACTGCTATATTCCTATTATCTCACAGTACTGATGTGCATTTTGTATTGGACAGAGCTCTTTTGGGTATAAGTGACAGAATTTCAACTGAAACTAGTTTTTGTTTTTTTTTTTTTTTTTAAATAATGTTTATACCCAACATAGGGCTTGAACTCACAACCCTGAGATCAAGAGTCACACGCCTCATTGACTAAGTTAGCCAGGCGCCCCCTGAAATTAATTTTTTTTTAAAGATTTTATTTATTTATTTGACAGACAGAGATCACAAGTAGGCAGAGAGGCAGGCAGAGAGAGAGAGGGAGAAGCAGGCTTCCTGCCAAGCAGGGAGCCTGATGTGGGGCTCGATCCCAGGACCCTGGGATCATGATCTGAGCCAAAGGCAGAGGCTTTAACCCACTGAGCCACTCAGGTGCCCCCCTTCCAGTGGTTTCTGATCAGCTACAGGCAGATGATAAATGTTACTTATGTTTGTACCAAACTTCACCAATTATAATGTGCTCATCTGACCTTTGCTGCTGACATCATGGTCTGTCAGTCATAGCCCGAGGCCTGGCCTGACCAACCACAATATTCCATCTCCTTCCACCAATGACTGGTTTTTGGGAATGGCCACATGACCCAAGCTGGGCCTATCAGTCCTGGGTCAGGGTCCTGGGATCGAGCCCCACATCTGGCTCTCTGCTCGGCAGGAAGCATGCTTCTCCCTCTCTCTCTCTCTGCCTGCCTCTCTGCCTACTTGTGATCTCTGACTGTCGAATAAATAAATAAAATCTTTAAAAGAAAGAAAGAAAGAAACCACTGGAAGGGAAGAGGGTCTGTGCTAAGCAACTTTAGCCTAAGAGCAAAGAGAAATGGGAGCTGATAAGACAGAAGAAAACAGGAAAGACTGTAAAAATCTTATGTAACAATTTCAGAAGTGCAGAATTCTGGGACATTTCGTGTACAAATAGCTTCACGAACTTTATTATACCCTGTTGTCCAGTTTAGAAAAATTTTATATGCTTAAAAAAATTAGTGCTTGCCTAAGTGTTTAACTTGTTTTTCCAATGTGACTTTTCTCAAGGTTCCCAGATAGTTGGTGACTTAACAGAAATTCTGTCCCGGCAGAAAGTCAATCTAGTAGGGAAGACGGTGTAGATTTATTACAAAACAGTGTACAATGAGAACTAAATCAGTCATTTGTATGAAACCTCTACATAATAATTAAGGTTTTGGTTCCAGTCTCAAAGACAGAACATGAAATTGGGTGGGTCTTTTGAAGTAGGGTAATACTCATGTTTGCATGTTAAGCTCATTTGGCCAGAACTTGCTACCCTAAAAATATACTCAAACTACCTACATATGGGATGTAAACACCTCTCACTGCAGGTCTCTGCTTAATCTTCTGAGATCTCATCTGTAGTTTCATCATTAGTAGGGGACCTGTTGGTGGAACTTGCTTTTGGCAGCACAAGGCAGAAGCAGATGCTTAACACATGGATATTCCCACTGACAGTGCTTATCCGGTTGATGAAATGTTTTACCCATTTTCCCACCCCACAAAGAGCTCTGATGTTAGATCCTCCTGAAGCAGCAGCTTCCATTCAGAGATGGAAATCTCCTCCCCAGCTGATCTATAGGACACCCTAATAGAAATGTCACAGTTCATGCACTGTGTGTGATCACCTATTGTCCCAAGTTATGACCATATTAGGTTGAAAAAAGAGCAAGAAGAAGAAGGAAATAGAAGGAACTGGTTAATACATAGTTCGTTTATGAGCTTTCCAGATTATAACTGTTCTTCTCAATCTATACCCTTTGTGTTTGGGTTGCAGAGTAACCTAATTATTTTTTTCAAATATTTATTTATTTATTTTAGAGCTGGGGTGGGGCAGGCAGGGGAAGAGGGAAAGAGATTCTTAAGACTTTGGGCGGAGTGTGGAACACAGCATGGGACCTGATGCGGGAGTCAACCCGGGGCTGGATCGCACAACTCTGAGCTTACCCTGAACTGAGACCAAGAGCTGGGGGTTAACTAACTGAGCCGCCCAGGCATCCCCAAAGTAACCTAATTCTTTTTTTTTTTTAAGATTTTATTTATTTATTTGACAGACAGAGATCACAAGTAGGCAGAGAGGCAGGCAGAGAGAGAGAGAGAGAGGAGGAAGGAGGCTCCCTGCTAAGCAGAGAGCCCGATGTGGGTCTCAATCCCAGGACCCTGAGATCATGACCCGAGCCGAAGACAGAGGCTTTAACCCAGTGAGCCACCCAGGCGCCCCCAAAGTAACCTAATTCTTAATTTTTTGGATCATTATTGCTCTGAATCATTATTTTATACCAACTTGTATACATCTTACTACTTCCTTGATACTCTGGGCCACTTACATTCCTACTCATAAAAATTTATTACTATTTCCTTATATAGCTATTTAATAGAAAACAAAATGTCAATATTCAAGGTATTCCTAATTACAATCAATATATATTGGACCAGTATATACCAATATCTATCTATCTATCTATAATATATTGCTACATTGCTCAATCAATATAACTCCAAAAAAGGGTTTTTGCAGGAGTCAATCCCACTGGTGAGAGGTAAGTTTGCAAACAGAATGTATAAATTGGGAAGCCAGTACCCATAGTTATGCACACATTCGAGTGTCTTACCACACCAGGAAGAGAGAGCAATTGGGAGAGAAAGTTGGAGGTGCGGGGAGGAGGTGGGTTAGTGGCAAAGGCAGTGGCTAACTGTGGTGTAGTGGTGAGTGGCCATGAGAGAAAACAGAGAGGTAGAGCCCAGGGTGAATTCAGCAGCCCAACTAGAGGAAACTAGTTGTATTTGTTTATGTCTCCATGGCAACCAAAGTACCTTAGAAACAGGAAATAGGCCAGGTGGAGAAATAAAGGAAGTGCAAATCTCTGAATTATAACATCCTTAACTGGACTTTAGGAGGGCTGGTTACAGAGTTTCTTTAAATTACCTTTACAGAAATCACTTGTTTCTAGTTTTAATGTTGCGAATCTCCCCCCTCCCCCTCCCCACCCCCACAAGATGTCTTTTTGTCTGGGCACATTAAGAGCTATTTCTGAAAGAAGTGGCTACACTGTATTGTGACTTTATTTCTACCCAGTCTTGGGTTCTGGAAAATAGATAAAATGCAAAGTGGAAATGCCTGAAACACCCTTCTTCATCTTTTCAATTTCCTTTTTGTAACAGGTGAGGATCTGCCTCCCCAAAAAAGTTTATCCGGACTAGAGAAAATCTGGTCACAGCGACATTGCTGCTGACATGTTACTACAAATGCATCTCTGTTGACGAAGATTTAAATTGCTAATCTCATCGCAGACTGGATACTTTCCCTTGGCCTACACTCTCTCCGTGACCATCCATCCATCCTTCTCACTGGCCACCAGAGTGGTAAAATTTTACGTAAAATTTACACAAAAATTTTATGACACTCTGTTACCTAACAAGGGACCGAACTCTTTAAACCCATCTAGAACCTTATCTTAATATTCTCATTTCCCACGACATTCTTTATCCTTCTCCACCTCCTTATCCTCAAAGCCTCAACTCAAAGCCACCACTTCTCCCAGGCCTTACGTTTCGCTGCTTACATTGTCCGCTTCCTCCATTAGAACGGAAGGCCCACGAAGGCTGCCTTCTGTGTGGCCCAGTTTTTAAAATCTCTCACTCCTCCGTCTTTTCCCTGAACCTATCCTTCCTCCATCCATTCAACATCTATTGATTGTTTACTCTCCGCCAGGCAAAGAGTATAAATGAGTCATTTTCCTGTTCTAGTAATTGTAGAGACAATTTTTAAACGAATAATGGTTACGTTTCTTGAGCACTTACTGTGTATCAAGTGCTATGAGAAATGTTATACATTTTTTAAAACTGCTTATTTTGAAATAGTTACACCACAGAACACTGAAACAGCAGTACCCAGAGTCCTATCTGCCCTTCACCCAACCTCCCCTAAAGGTAACATCTTATATAACTGAATGCAATATGAATGCGAGGGCATTGACATTAGAACAGTGTTGCTAACTAGACCACAGACCTTATTCAGGCTTTGCCATTTTTTGTAGGCATTCATCCTTATGTGCGAGGTCCCACGCGATTTTAAATCGTGAACAGATTTGTGCAACCACGACCACAATCAGGATCAATAACTGTTCTGTCACCACAGAACGTCCTTGTGCTAGCCCTTAACATTTTTAAAGATTTTATTTTATTTATTTGACAGAGAAAGAGATCACAAGTAGGCAGAGAGGCAGTCAGATAGAGAGGGAAACAGGCTCCCTGCTGAGCAGAGAGCTCGATGTGGGGCTCAATCCCAGTACCCTGGGATCATGACCTGAGCTGAAGGCAGAGGCTTTAACCCACTGAGCAACCCAGGCGCCCTCTTTACATTTTTAATTAATTAATTAATTTCAGAAAGAGAGAGATAGAGGTGCATGAGAAGGGGGGGCAGTGGGAAAGGGAGAGAGAGACTCTCAAGCAGACTCCACACTTGTGAAAGCAGAGTCCAGTGAGGGGCTCAATCCCATGACCCTGAGATCATGACTTAACCCAAAATCAAGAGTCAGAAGCTTAATCGACTGAGCCACCCAGGTGCCCCATCCCTTTACATCTGTGAGCAACACACACACACACACACACACACACACACACACACACACACACACGTTGTGTCTGTTCTCTACCACTGCTGATCACTTCTCCATCTCTATAGTTTTGTCATCTTGAGAATGTCATGCAAATGGCATCATTCAGCGGTTGACTTTTCTCACATTTTACATAGAAATTCATGATCCGTTTTGAGTTAACTTTTGTATATGATGTGAGGTTTAGGTCAAGTTTTTTTGCATATGGATGTCCAATTTCTCCAGTGCCGTTTGTTGAAAAGACCATCATTCTTCCTTTGAATTGCTCTTGTCTCTTTGTGAAAATGCTGAAGGGCCTATTTGTGGGAGGCTCTCCTGGGCACCCTGATCTGTTCCATTGAACTATGTGTCTATCAGTCCACACCGGGTGGATTACTGCGGCTCTGAAGTGAGTCCATAGCTACATTGTAAGCTTTAACATGACACAGAGTGATTCCTCCCACTTGATCTTCCTTTTCAAAATTGTTTTAGCTATTCTCACTCCTTTGCCTTTTCATATGATTTTAGAATAAGCTTGTCTACACCTATAAAACATCTTTCTGAGATCTTGAATTCTAATAATTCTAAAAGTTTTCAGGGTATCTGGCTGGCTCAGAGATAGTGGACTATGTGAGTCTTGATCTCAGGGTTGTGAGTTCAAGCCCCAAATTTGGTGTAGAGATTACTTAAAAACAAAATATTGAAAAAATAATTTTTAAAGTTTTCTTCATTTAATTTATTTTGTTTTTATTAATGTTTCTTTTTATGGGGTGCCTGGGTGGCTCAGTCGGTTGAGCATCTGCCTTCAGCTCGGGTCATGATCCCAGGGTCCTGGAATCAAGCCCTGCGTGGGGCTCCCTGCTCCGCAAGGAGTCTGCTTCTTTCCTCTCTGTCTGCCCTTCCTCCTGCTCATACTCTCACTGTCTCTCTCTCTCTCAAATAAATAAATAAATAAAATCTTTAAAAAAAATGTTTCTTTTTTCATAACAGTTTCAACTTTAACTTTTTTTTTCTAGTGTTCCAAGATTCATTGTTTATGCACCCCACCCAGTGCTCCATGCAATACGTGCCCTCCTTAATACCCACCACCAGGCTCACCCAAACCCCCACCCTTGTCCCCTCCAAAACCCTCAGTTTGTTTCTGAGAGTCTACAGTCTCTCATGGTTTATCTTCCCCTCTGATTTCCCCCAACTCATTTCTCCTCTCCATTTCCCAATGTCCTCTGTGTTATTCCTTATGCTCCACAAGTAAGTGAAACTATATGACAGTTGACTCTCTCTGCTTGACTTATGTCACTCAGCATAATCTCCTCCACTCCTGATTTTTAATCTTTGACAAAGCAGGAAAAAATATACAGTGGAAAAAATATACAGTGAAGAGACCAAGACAGTCTCTTGAATAAATGGTGCTGGGAAAATTGGACAGCTATGTGTAGAAGAATGAAACTCGACCGTTCTCTTACACCATACACAAAAATAAACTCAAAATGCATAAAAGACCTCAATGTGAGGTAGGAATGTATCAGAATCCTAGAGGAGAACATAAGCAGTAACCTCTTCAACATCGGCCACAGCAACTTCTTTCAAGACATGTCTCCAAAGGCAAAGGAAACAAAAGCAATAATGAACTTTAGGGACTTCATCAAGATCGAAAGCTTCTACACAGTCAAGGAAACAGTCAACAAAACAAAGAGGCAACCCATGGAATGGGACAAGATATTCGCAAATGCCACTACAGACAAAGGGGTGATATTTAAGATCTATAAAGAAGTCCTCAAACTCAACGTGCACAAAACAGATAATCACGTCAAAAAATGGGCAAAAGACATGAACAGACACTTCTCCAAAGAAGATATACAAATGGCCAACAGACACACGAAAAAAATGTTTCTTTTTATTACTTATTCTACTGTATGTCACACAGATAGTCAGAAGACTTCAATTTTCCTGTGTAGATAAGATAATCCCACTTGCAGCATAATGTCCACCAAACCATCCCATACGTTATCTTTACATGTGTTCTTTAAACTTCACAGTAACCCTAAGAGGAAGACACTAGCATTATTTCCATTTTGCAAATGAGGAAACTGAGGCCTGGAGAGATTAAATAATTTGTCCAACATCTCCTAGCTAGTAAGCAGCAGAGCTGGGATTTGAATCTCAGCAATCAACACACACTTGCATCCTCTGTGCTATGCTGCCTTTCTTTATAAACAGTTATTAAATTCAAGAAATATTTATTGAGTGCCTGTTATGTGCCAGGGACTGTTCTAGGTGCTGGGACTACAGCAGCCGTGAATAAAATAAAATAAAGCAGTGAATAAAACTAAATCCCTGCTTTCATGCAGCTTATATTCTAAGTGGGGGGGGGGGAGTTTGGAATGAACAGAATAATTATTCTTTTGTTAAAGCATTGTTTATTTTTTTAAAAGCTGAAGAACATCTTTTAATATTTCTTTTTTAAAAAGATTTATTTATTTGAGAGAGAGAGAGAGAGTGAGTACGTGCATGCACGATGCTAGGGGGAGGGACAGAGGGAGAAGGAGAAGCAGGATCCCCACTGAGCAGGGAGACCGATGTAGGACTTGATCCTAGGACCCTAGGATCATGACTTAAGCCAAAGAGATACTTAACTGACTGAGCCACCCAGGTGCCCTGTTTTGTTAAAGTATTATTTTATTATTGGGTTTATATTGGGGGCATGGCCACACTTAAATATAGAGGTTGGGATCTCACCCAAAAAATCTGTCTGTTCACTGAGTAATTTACCATAGTGCTACCAATTTTCTGGGGTCTGAAATATCTTTCAGCTGGGACTCAGGAACTGGCTGGGAGACCCAGGGAAATGGTCCAGGGAAATGGTAAACTAAGCCACCAAGGGGACAAGACTGTCTAGACTTTAGCTCGTCTGTGGTGGAAATAAGACCACATCTGCTGGGGCGCCTGGGTGGCTCAGTGGGTTAGGCCGCTGCCTTCGGCTTGGGTCATGATCTCAGGGTCCTGGGATCGAGTCCCACATCGGGCTCTCTGCTCGGTGGAGAGCCTGCTTCCTTTCCTCTCTCTCTGCTTGCTTCTCTTGTGATTTCTCTCTGTCAAATAAATAAATAAAATCTTTAAAAAAAAAAAAAAAAGACCACATCTGCTCCCAACTAGTGTTCAAAGGCTTGGGAAATCAGGAACGCATGCAAAGGGCTTGGGCACTTGTCCAGTCCGAGATTGGGCTATAGAGGATTCAAACCAAGCTCCTGAGTGAGTTAGCGATAGGACAATCAGGAGGGCAGAGCCTTCTATACTATTTTCTAAAAAACATTTTGTTGAAGTACAGTGTACATATAGAATAGTACACACATCGTAAGTGTATATCTTGATGAATTCATGCAACCAACATCCAAAGCGAAGAAATAGAATATTACCAGTGCCCCCGGAGTCCCTGTGCGCCTTCTAGCCACTAGCCTCAAAGACAGTTATTATCTTGACTTCAAACACCATCGATTAGTGTTGCCTATTTGGGGGGCTTTTGATGATTGGAACCACACCACGTACCCCCTTCTGCGTCTGGATTTCCTCACGCAACAGTGTGTTGCTGAGGTCCACTCATTTGTTGCATAAGGTTGTGCTTTGCCCATTTTTGTGCTGTGTAAGAAGAATTCCATTGTGTGAGGATACCCTAACCTTTCGATTTTATTGCTCATGGCCATTTAGGTTGTTTCTGTTATTTGGCTATTACAGATAGTTCTGTTATTAACACCCGAGCATATGGTTTTAGAGAGCAGACATACCCAAAACACTGCCCACTGGGTGTGTTCCTGGGAACAGCTTCGTGGGGTCATCGCATGCTTGTATGATTATGATCAGCTCTAGTAGGTACGGTCAGTTTCCTAAGTCATACCATTGCTTCCCATTGCTTCCAATGATATCCTTTGGTTCTCCCTTATTGTGCAGTAAAATCTCTAGTGGAGGACTCCAACCCATTTCATCTACAAACAAGTTTTAAAATCTACGTGCGGACTAGAGGATTAGTGAGGGAACAGTGAAGAGAGGAACCCTGAGGGGCAGGGAACCTGGGACAGACCAGGGCTCTGGTCAGGCAATTCTTTCTCTCCAGATATGGTCTTCCAAGAACTAAGCTTTGGAGGTTCTGGTTCTGCTTAATAGAGCACAATATTCCTTTACATAGCTGAGTTGAATGGTTTTTCAATGAATACTAATTAAATTGCCTCCTTATTTCTTTTAGGTTAAATCATTAAGCTGTAAACTTAGGTGGTAAGAGACCTTGTGTGTCTTTCAACACTGAAGCTTCAGACATAATAGAGGTTCAATAAATGTTAGTAGGAACAAACAAACAAATGAACAAGTTTCCTAAAACTTCACAACTAGGCAACATGGCGTGATGTAGTGGACTTGGTTCATTATGCAGATACTCATTCTCTGTCTCAAATCCAACCATTCAGGCCCTTCTCCCAAGTCTGTCCCAAATACCATGAAACTGCCTTGGAGCTCTCTTGGGATTATGCATGTAGGATCAGTCAGCTGGACAACTACACTCCCTCAGGGCGTACATCCTGGCCCCACTCTCATAGAGCTCAAGGTCGAAAAGCAGAGGCGCCGAGAGCGAGCGCATTGAAGATACGCCCGCACAGAATGAAGCTGCTCTCACTTAACTGTCCATGAGCATGAATAAGGGGCTCATTTACATAGAGGATCACATTTAATCTTCTCGAAAGCCTTATGGGCACGTTATTCATGTCTTCGTTTTAGAAAATAAGGCAGTTCAGAGAAATGCAGTGACTTGGCCATGGTTACAATTAGTGTTAGTAAAGCCTAGATTTCACTTATGTCTGTCTAAATCAAGATCCTCAGATTTTAATGATTATCTGTGCATGGACATTTAAAAATTAAAGTTGCGGGGGCCTAGGTGGCTCAGTGGGTTAAAACCTCTGCCTTCGGCTCAGGTCATGATCCCAGGGTCCTGGGATTGAGCCCCGCATCGGGCTCTCTGCTCAGCGGGGAGCCTGCTTCCCCCTCTCTGCCTGCTTCTCTGCCTACTTGTGATCTCTGTCTGTCAAATAAATAAACAAAATCTTTTAAAAAAAAATTAAAGTTGCCTTAGCTCTCAAGGGCAGTGGTGTTTTGCATGTGATTTCAGTTAAGTTAAACACATTCGGTGCCTGCCACGCACAGGAAGAGCTGAGTGTGACTTAAGCTAACAGTAAACTCTATTTACTTTCTCTAAACACTCCTTCAGTTTCTCTGGTTAGGAGAAACCTGGGCTGGGTCCTGAATGAAAATTCTTGTTTGGCGATCACAGCAGAGACGAACCAGAGCCCGAAGGAGTGGGTCTTAGGGTTCAGAAAGGCTTTCCAGAATGATGATACACAGGAGTATGATGGAAGGGAGGAAGATGACCTAGCAGAAAAAAAGGCAGGGGAGAAGGAAGCCTGAAAATATTTTCCCATCAGAGCTTTCTTTACTCTGTTTTCAAGACAGCTTTTCACTTCTGGAAGGCCAAAGAAAGCAGAACAGACTTGAGGATCATTGGCAGGTCCTTGCATCGCAGGACTGCAGAGAACATAAGCACTCTGGGTTACAGATGACGTGGCTGGCCACCTCAGCCGCACTTTTGCCCTCTGGGTCTGGGCGATGCCAGCACCTTGGCAGCATGGCAAGGCTGCAGAGGGGAGGGGCTGTAGGGCGGGGGAGGAGCAGAGTGGCAAGTGACATGACAACATTGCAGTATACCGGGAAGCCGCCTAAGAGACCTGTGGTCCCCCGGTCGGGTCCTGGGACGGTCCAGGGGACTGCAGGAATCCCAGGGCGGGGGTGGAGTGGGAGGGCTAGAATATCACTGTTGGCGTGGCTCTAGCCAGGAAGAAAATGCTATAAAATTCGGCTTCCTGGCCCGATTCCCAGCCTAGCTAACGCTTGGAACTGTCCAGTTGCCTGGACAGTTTTAAATCTTTATTATATGCACTCATGCCTTGGTGTTCAGTTTGCTTTTGCCACTCAGTTTCAGATGGCCCGCTGTGGCCCCGGCTCATGATTCAGACTGAAATAGCGGCCTGCTTTGCATGCCAGTTCAAGCTACATTTCGGTTCTTGTTTCTTTGAAAAGGTCCTGTCAAGGATGCAATATGAAATGTCAGGTTCCGGTCTGGTATTCCCCCACTTACCTCCATCCTTATAGTGTGACTTCTATGGGATTCCCACTCCTACCCAGAATCCCTGCATGTTAATGGGCTTGTCTAATTCAGAAATGGCTAGAAGATGTGATGATGTCATGGCCCTATGAGATCAGACATTTGCACCTTATATCACCTTCTGCGTCAGCTGGAATTCACATCCGTTAGCCCATCTCATTCTCTATTGGGACATGCCTATTACAGACAAAGAGTTATCAAGGCGTTATCAAATTCCTCCTACAAAGTAACCAAAGAGGTGTGTACTGATTTTTTTACAATCATCTGTTGTCCAGACTCCCACCTCTGACAGCTGGCTATTCCTTACTGATACTGCCCCACAGCTGTCCTAAGGCAGTTTAAGTTTAGACTTTGTCTTCCTGTGTTGGGCATAAATAGATAATGGCTTCCCATCACTTTTTCGATGTCCCTATCCCCATGAAGGTCTGTTCCCATATAAGACCAGTTAGATCTTTATCACAGCCCTGAGAAACTTAAGTTCAAAGTTATATGTAATACACTGGGAACTTAAACTTGGAGATTTTTGAAAGTTTATTTACTTAAGCAATCTCTACACCCAGCGTGGGGCTTGACCTCACGACCCCAAAATCAAGAGCCATATGATCTACTGATGGAGCGGGCTAGGTGCCCCTTAAAACTGGAGATTTTTAAGATGAAAATTCTCAAGACCTTACTGATTTGCTTAGGGCTACACTTGTCAACTTTTCTGGGTATTAGAGCTGATCAGAGATGGCTAATATCCCTTTCAGAAACGGGGTATTTTTATTCTGATCCCCTTTCTCTAGCCTTCCACTTTCCGAAGAAGAGCCCCTTTCCAGATACCTATATATTCTTTAATATTCTCTTTATTCAGAAAGCCCCTTTCTGGATGTTCTGAACAAATGACCCAGGTGTGTTAAGAGTTGGTTACTGATAGGAAAGCCAGAATCCAGAGTAATCAGTCAGAATTCGTCAAGAACCCCACTGAAAAATAAATGAACTTGAACGGTTCACAAAAGAGGAAATATACAGGGCTAAAAGACACGTGGGAAAATGTTCAAGTTCACTAATAACAAAAGAAATGCAAATTTTAAAAACCAGTTACCCATTTTTTTTTTATCTATCAAACTTGCAAAGTTAAAAAAAGAAAAAAAAGAAGAAGAATATCCAGAGCTGGCAAGCAATGAGTGCGGGGTGGGGTGGTGGGGTGCCGTGGGGACAGGGAGGGCTCATCCTTTGCTCTGCTGCGGATAGACTGATGCTCACACTCAGAGGAACCATCTGGTGATGTGTATCAATTTTGTTCCTGTTTAATTATCCCAAGAATAGCATCCAAAATACATACAAAAATTTATTCACAAAGATGCAGCGTTCTTTATGTCTCAAAATGGAAACAACTTAGATGTCAAAAAAGAAGAGACTGGCTAAACAAATTTCAGTATATTCCCACAGCAGAACATTAATGCAAGCCATTAGAAAAGATGTTTTGTAAAGTTTCTAGTAACACGGAGAAATGCTTCTATTGCAATGTTAAGTAAAAAGAGCAAAATAGGGGCGCCTGGGTGGCTCAGTGGATTAAGCCGCTGCCTTCGGCTCAGGTCATGATCTCAGGGTCCTGAGATCGAGCCCCGCGTCGGGCTCTCTGCTCCACAGGGAGCCTGCTTCCTCCTCTCTCTCTGACTGCCTCTCTGCCTACTTGTGATCTCTCTCTGTCAAATAAATAAAATAAAATCTTAAAAAAAAGAGAGCAAAATACTATATTGCATATACATTATAATCTCAATGTGTTAAAAAATAAAATCCAAAAACATGGAAACAAGGAAGGGATAAGATATACTAACTCATTAACAGGGTTATCTTGCTGTATTGGAATCATTAGAAATTTTTCCTTCTTCTTCCCCTTTTCCACTAATGTTCTATAATGATAATATGTTGTCTTTATAATAAAAACATTATTCAAAAATAATAAGGGGCTACAGAAGTCAAGACATGCAGTACTGGCGTGAGAACAGACATACTGGTAGAAGAGATTGGAGAGTCCCCAAATAAATTGTTACATTTATGGTCTATTGATTTTCAGCAAGGGCGCTAAGACAATTCAAAGGGGGGTGGGGAGATTGGTCTTTTCAATAAATGGTGCTGGGTGAGGTGGACATCCACTTGCAAAAGAATGAAGCCGGACCCCTTCCTCATACCATGCACAAAATTGCCTAAATGGAGGGGGGGCTTAGTGGCTCAGTGGGTGGCTCAGTGGGTTAAAGCCTCTGCCTTCAGTTCAGGTCATGATCCCAGGGTCCTGGGATCGAGCCCCGCATCAGGCTCTCTGCTCAGCAGGGAACCTGCTCCCCCCACCACTCTCTGCCTGTCTCTCTGCCTACTTGTGATTTCTGTCTGTCAAATGAATAAATAAAATCTTTTTTAAAAATTGACTAGATGGGATCATGGACCTAATTATGAAAGACAAAACTATAAAATCCTTAGAAGAAACATAGGAGCACATCTTCATGACCTTAGGTTAGACAAAGCCTTCTTAAGTACGACACCAAAAGCACAAACAACAAAAGAAAAATGGATAAATTGAACTTCATCAAAATTAACTATTTTTGTGCTTCAAAGAACATGACCAAGAAAGTGAAGACAACCTACATAATTTGGGGAAATAGTTACAAATCACATATCTGATAAGAAAGTTTTAGCCAGCGGTGCCTGGGTGGCTCAGTCGCTTAAAAGTCTGCCTTTGGCTCAGGTCATGCTCCCAGGGTCCTGGGATCGAGCCCCATGTCTGGCCCTGTGTCTGTCAGCCAGGAGTCTGCTTCTCCCTCTCCCTCTGCTCCTTCCCCTGCTCATGCTCGCTCTTGCTCTCTCTCTCAAATCAATCAAATCTTTAAAAAAAATTTTTTTTTAAAGATTTTATTTATTTATTTGACAGAGAGAGATCACAAGTAGATAGAGAGGCAGGCAGAGAGAGAGAGAGGGAAGCAGGCTCCCCGCTGAGCAGAGAGCCCAATGCGGGACTCGATCCCAGGACCCTGAGATCATGACCTGAGCCGAAGGCAGCGGCTTAACCCACTGAGCCACCAGAGAGACTTGTACCTAGATTATATTAAGAACTCTTACAACTCAACAATGAAAAGATTAATAAGCCAATTGACAAATGGACATTTCGAATAAACATTTCTCCAAAGAAGATATACAAATGTCTAATAAGCACTTGTTTATTCATTTCTTATTGCTGCCATAATTAAATTACCACAAACTTAGTGGCTTAAAACAATACCAGTTTATTGCGGCACCTGGCTGGCTCAGTCAGTGGAGCGTGTGATTCTTGATCTCGGAGTTGTGAGTTCGAGCCCCACATTGGTTGTAGAGATTATGTAAAAATAAAATATATTTTAAAAATTTAGTATCTTACAGTTCTAGAAGGCAGAAGTCCAATATGAGAAGAAATGGAGACTGACTGACTGTTTATGGGTATAGGGTTTCCTTTGGGGATGATGAAAATATTTATTTTTTTATTTTTATTTTATATTACTGAAAATATTTTTTAAAGGTATTTTTAAAAAAAGATTTTACTTATTTATTTGACGGAGAAAGAGAGAGAGCACAAGTAGGGGGAGCAGCAGGCAGAGGGAGAGGGAGAAGCAGGCTTTCCACTGAGCAGGGAGCCCCATGTGGGACTCGATCCCTGGGCCCTGGGATCACTACCCAGGCCGAAGGCAGCCACTTAATCGACTAAGTCACTCAGGTGTCGTGATGAAAATATTTTAAAATTGATTTTGGTGATGGTTGCACAACTGTCAATACACGAAAAACCACTGATTTGTGTGTATACTTTAAATAGATAGATTATATATATGTAAATTATATCTCAATAAAGCTGTTAAAAAATAATAAGTGAATCCTAAGTAGGGTCCCATTTCAGTTTAACAAAAAAATCCAACTCAAACTGGCTTAAAGAATAAAGGAAACTGGGTGCCGGAGTGGCTCAGTTGGTGAAGCTTCGGCCTTCCGCTCAGGTTATGATCTCAGGGTCCTGGGATTGAGCCCTGCTTTGGGCTCCCTGCTCAGTGGAGCGCCTGCTTCTCCCTCTGCCTGCTGCTCTGCCTATTTGTGCTCTCTCTCTGTCAAATAAATAAATAAAATCTTAAAAAATGGCTCGATGAACTGAAAAGTACAGAGAAAGAAAGGAGGACGCCAAGTGCAATGCAGTCGGGAGCTCCCCTCCGCAGGAGCTGGAGTCCCAGCTGTGCACACTGCTGCCCAAGGCGGAGAGGGTGGGAAGGATATTGTGGAGGTAACACCCACCACAGTCCTAAGGGCAGAGAGAAGAATACGGAAGAAGATCAAGTTCAAAGATAGGAACTTTGGGACTGTGTGCACCAGGCTGAAGCTAGGGAAGGAGAGGTGCGCTAGACTGAGGTGTGAGAAAACCAGCTAATGACAGTGATAAAGACACTTTAAAAAGTATTTAAGATCGACTGTGAATGGCTATGGGATTTCTTTAAGGTGGCACCAAAATGTTCTAAAATTAGATTGTTGTGATGATTTCACGGCTTTGTACATATAGTTTAAAAACACTAAATTATACCCTTTAAATAGAGGAACACTTTAAATGGTATGTGAATCATATTTACATAAGGCTGTTTTTTTAAAAAAAATGTCTAGAGCAAGAAGATAATTATTAATTTAGCACTTGGGCATATGGTGCCGGATTTACAAGTGACAGAGAGAAAACCACGCCTCTCCTATTTAGTGCTTTCCTAAGGAGAATAGAGTTAAATGTGAATTGAAGTCCAAGATGTGAGAAAGATAATTAACGAGACTTTAAAATGTGTATTTTAAAGGAGTCCAAGACCCTAGTGCCCAGATAATCTACCTTCTAGGGCACTGAAAGAGCTGTAGCATAGTCATTATTTCTTCTACAATCTGTGAGAAATTATAGAGAAATGGGAAAAAGAAGTTTTGAAGATAGACACACATACAGATTTATCATAAGTGACATGGGTGGGGGGGAAAGAGGAAGGAATCCTCCTGGAAATCACACCTATTTCAAAGAACACAAACTCTACAAGGCAGGGACTTCATCTGTTCATAACCATATCCTTAGCTCCTAGAACATTGCCTAACCCATTACAGGCACTCAAATATTTGTTTAAGGTTGAGTGTTGACTCTTTCAGGATTGGTTGTGGGGGAGAACCTTGGTACACCATGGAAAGCATGGAAGTTAGGCTATAAACAAGGTGAATCTTGGACAACAGAAATCTTAGTGAGAGTTTTGTTGTTGTTGTTATACACTGGTTTTGGATTTGGCCAAATACTTTTTTTTTAAAGATTTTATTTATTTATTTGACATACAGAGATCACAAGTAGGCAGAGAGGCAGGCAGAGAGAGAGGAGGAAGCAGGCTCCCCGCTTGAGCAGAGAGGCTCGATCCCAGGACCCTGAGATCATGACCTGAGCCGAAGGCAGAGGCTTCAACCCACTGGGCCACCCAGGCGCCCCTTGGCCAAATACTTTTTCTGTATCTATTGAAATAATCATATGGTTTTTCTCCTTTATTCTGTTACCTTGATGAATTACATTAATTGATTTTCAAATGTTAAACCAATCTCGCATTCCTAGGATAAACCCACTTGGGAATACTGTGTTATCCTTTTTACATATTGCTGAATTCAATTTGCTAATATTTTGTTAACAATGAAGCCATCCTGGGCCTAAGGGGACATTTTTCATTACCAATCCAATTTATTTCATTGATCTAGGACTATTCAGGTATTTCATTTCTTCCTGGGTCAGTTATGATCATTTGTGTCTTTCAAGGACTGTATCCATTTCATCTAAGTTCTTAAATTTTTATTGGCATAAAGTGTTTCATAATATTCCATTGTTATATTTATTTGTTTGTTTGTTTAAATAGGCTCCATGCCTAGTGTGGAGCCCAACACGGGACTTGAACTCACAACCCTGAGATGAAGACCTGAGTAGAGGTCAAGAGTCAGACACTTAACTGACAGCCACCCTGTTGCTGTCTTTTTTTATTTTATTTTATTTTATTTATTTGACAGAGAGAGAGAGAGATCACAAGTGGGCAGAGAGGCAGGCAGAGAGAGAGGAGGAAGCAGACTCCCTGCAGAGCAGAGAGCCCGATGCGGGGCTCGATCCCAGGACCCTAGGATCATGACCTGAGCCGAAGGCAGAGGCTTTAACCCACTGAGCCACCCAGGCGCCCCTGTTGCTGTCTTTTTAATGTCTATAGAGTGTAATAAAATCCTCTCTTATATTTGCACCAAAACTAATCTTGATACAAGGAAAGCAATAAAGTGCAGTAATATGCAACAAACAAACAAATAACCCCTAAATCTTGCACCAGGGTCAGATTTGAAATTCGAGGGAAACTGCAGTTGGTTGCTCTGTCTCTTACATCTCCTATGCTTACTTTCCTTCCATCGCCAACCCTGGCGGATCACTTTTAGATTTACTAATGAGAGCTACTAGGAAGAAAGGCAGCCCCCAGAAACAACAAGTAGCAAGCCCAGGGTCGATCTTGGGTGAGATTCTAGGATAGGTTTGTGCGCAATACGAAAAAATTGGTGATCACTGAGAGCTGTCATATATTCACTAAGAAGAATTTTGCTTTACTTCCTAATTGCTCTAATATCTACCTCCCTTGACAGCGGAGATTGTTTAAACTAGTGTTTACTGTGGGGTTATTCTGTACCAAGCATTGTGCTTGGGGCTGGCAAAACAGGGGTGAGAAAAAGACGCACTGTCTGCCTTTACCATGTAGTGAGGGTGATTGTCACGGACCCAGTTAGGTGCACGAATGTAATTACAAACTGTGGGAAGCACTGGGAGAGAATTGTGTGAGATCTTTCATTTAGGTTTGGTGGTGGGAAGGGGGAAGGAGGCTGGTCTAAGAAAGGCCTCCAAGGGGCACCTGGGTGGCTCAGTGGATTAAGCCGCTGCCTTCGGCTCAGGTCATGATCTCAGGGTCCTGGGATCGAGCCCCGCATCAGGCTCTCTGCTCCATGGGGAGACTGCTTCCTCCTCTCTCTCTGCCTGCCTCTCTGCCTACTTGTGATCTCTCTCTGTCAAATAAATAAATAAAAAAAAAAAAAAGAAAGGCCTCCAAGAGGAACTCCCGTTTAAAGATGAGTAGGAGTTTGACCAGGAAATGACAGGAAAACTATTCTCAGCAGCATGGGCTTGAGTCAGGAAAAGTGTCTGGTGAGTTTGAGGAACTGAGAGAAGGCAAGTGTTGCTGGAAAGTAATGGGAGAGTGAGATGCGTTAGGGCTGAAGAGAGGGGAGGGTGAAACCCATCCAAGCTTTAAAGGAATGATCCCATAGTTAACCCTTTATCCTATGGGCACTGGAAAGCCATTGAAGGAGTTTGGGCGTGAATGTGGCATGACCCAGTTTCGTTTTACTCATTATGGAAAAATTTAAACATGTCTGTGACAACAGGTATAATAGTATTATGACCTGCTATGTGCCCGTGGCCAGCTTCAAAAATTAACTTATGGCCAACCTTTGGGATTCCAGAATAAGAAATAGAAATTCCCAGAGATTCTCGATATTATAAGGGATTCTGTATTTTTCTGAAACATTTTATTTACATGTTTTAAGTAATAATGAGTGATCGGAGTGCCTCGCTGGCTCAGTCCGGAGAACGTGCAACTCTAGATTTCAGGGTTGTGAGTCTGAGCCCCGTGTTGGGTATAGAGATTACTTTAAAAAATACGATCTTTAAAAATAGTAATAGGGGCACCTGGGTGGCTCAGTCATTAAGCGGCTGCCTTCGGCCCAGGTCATGATCCCAGGGTCCTGGGATCAAGCCCCGCATCATGCTCCAGGCTCAGCAGGAGGCCTGTTTCTCCCTCTCCCACTCCCCTTGCTTGTGTTCCCTTTCTTGCTGTGTCTCTCTCTCTAGCAAATTAATTAATTAATTAATTATTATTAAAAATAATAATACTAATGAGTGATCGTGATAATAAACAGTGTACCAGTTTTCTGTGATAGGTGTATACTAAAGGTTTCACAGTTTCGCTATTAGAAAAAGCGGTGTAATAAGTGCACATTTATCATTATTGTAAACCTATATACTGTGATAAGATTAAATGTATATATATATTTTTTAAGATTTATTTATTTGTCATAAACAGAGCGAGCACGAGTGGCGGAAAGGGTCAGAGGGAGAAGCAGGCTGGAGCCGAAGGCAGCCGCTCAGCCAACATAGCTGACTTAGCCGACTGAGCCGCCCGATGCCCCACCCACATCATTCTTTACATAGGCTACGTAGTAGTTCGTAGGAGCATGTGGATTTCTTTAACCACCACATTCGAATGAGCGTGGCGGGTAGAGGAGCAGTTCCTACACGAAACTAGTAACCTGGACAAAAAAAGGGATTTGACACATCCAGTCATGGAGGGAGTAAGAAGAGCTCAGCCTTGCGCTGTGGGTACAAGGCAGGATGAAATGGTAAGTAAGGGACTCTACCAAGGAAGGGACTTTACTTCTGGCCTATTTAAGGAACAAAATAGAGAGCATAGAAAACCATGATCCAAGAGTGAAACCGATAAACGCGAGAGCTTCCCACTGAATTAACATAGTTGGAGTGCCCGGAAGCCGCCAGCGTGGATCACACACAGCCATGACCCCTGGAACAAGCGAAAGCGGCAAGTGTCTGGGCCCCATTCATCTTGGAGGAGAAAGTCCCACAGGTTTCCCAGTGACTAGAGAAAGTTACCCAAGTAAGTGCTGATGAAATTCTACCAGAAGATGTCTCAAAGTCCATCAGGGCTCCTTGCTGGCAACCCCCACCACTTTCGCTTTCCTGGTCCATTTCTCATTCGCAGAAACAAGCCCATTTTGCCCTTGTAGCTCTCTCTCCTTCCTGAGAGCCCTCACCACTCTCACTATTCAATCTTATTTCCTTCTGAATCTTTCATTCCCACCTTGTGCTCCACTCAGACTGTCACAGTCAACAAAACCATGACGTACTTTTAGTCTCTAGCACAGAGTCTATTAAACTGGGCTGTACTATCGGGATGGTATTTACCTATTTGAGAACACAGTGAGAACCTATCCATGTCAATTTCTCTTTGCTCCCATGCTATAAGTGCGTGTTCGTGGCTCTGCTGCTAACAACAAGTATTGTTGTAAATAAAGTAAGTATAAATAAACTTAGAGGCATAATTTACAGAAATCCAGTGAGTGTAATTCAAGAAATAACAAGGCTGGTAGGCAAAGGTAAGTCCTTAAATTGACCATTTGAATCTGGGATTCTGTGTAGTGCCAGAAAATCTGAGTGTTCCATGATTTGAATACTACTCAACAATGTTCACTGGTGCATTGGTGGTTTTTTTAACATTTAAATATTCGCTATGGGTTATAGTCATTTGTAAATACTTCCACAGAAGAAATGCGAAGAAAGGAGAGGAGAATGTTATAGATGACACTGACATGAAATCAGAAACTGATCTAAGACCAGAACTCGCAAAAGTAATACCAATTTCAACGCTAAAACCAAGTCATTATAAAGGGAAATGAGTTTGTATGAAGCAACATGTATGCTAAAGCCTAACTTAAAGATGCTTTTGGGTGTATTTTTAGCAATTCAACCAACATCAGTGCAAATATAAGAAATATATTCTTATCAGATAAAGGGCTAGTATCCAAAATCTATAAAAAACTTACCTAACTCAACACCCAAAGAACAAATAATCCAATCAAGAAATGGGCAGAAGACATGAACAGATATTTCTGTGAAGAAGACATCCAGAGGGCCAACAGACATGTGAAAAAGTGCTCCACGTCACTCGGCATCAGGGAAATACAAATCAAAACCAGAGTGAGATACCACCTCAAGCCAGTCAGAATGGCTAAAATTAACCAGTCAGGAAACGACAGAAGTCGGCGAGGATGTGGAGAAAGGGGAACCCTCCTACACTGTTGGTGGGAATGCAAGCTGGTGAAGCCACTCTGGAAAACAGCATGGAGGTTCCTCAAAAAGTTGAAAATAGAGCTACCCTACAACCCAGCCATTGCACTACTGGGTATTTACCCTAAAGATACAAATGTAGCGATCCAAAAGGGCCCATGCACCCGAATGTTTATAGCAGCAATGTCCACAATAGCCAGACTGTGGAAAGAGCCTAGATGTCCATCAACAGATGAATGGATAAAGAAGATGTGGTGTATATATACAATGGAATACTATGCAGCCATCAAAAAAAACAAACAAAAATCTTGCCATTTGCCACCATATGGTTGGAACTAGAGGGTATTATGCTAAGCAAAATAAGACAGTCAAAGAAAGACAATTATCATACAATCTCTCTGAAATGAGGAATGTGAGAGGCAGAGTGGGGGGGGTTGAGGTTGGTAGGGAGGGAAAAAATGAAACAAGATGGGATCAGGAGGGAGACAAACCATAAGAGACTCTTAATCTCAGGAAAAAAACTGAGGGTTGCTAGGGGGTCGGGGGGGAGGGATAGGATGGCTGGGTTATGGACATTGGGGAGGGTATGTGTTATGGTGAGTGCTATGAATTGTGTAAGCCTGATGATTCACAGACCTGTATCTCCGGGTCAAATAATACATTATATGTTAATAAAAAGAAAGAAAGAAATATCTTTTATACCTGGATTATCTTTCATTAAACAAAAAACACAAAAAAATTATTAGACAGGGCAAGTAATGCTTTGCGTGTTTAAAATTTTCATTTTAGGGACGCCTGGGTGGCTCAGTCAGTTGGGCAGCTGCCTTTGGCTCAGGTCCTAATCCCTGGGTCCTGGGATCAAGCCCCACATCCGGCTCCCTGCTCAGCGGGGAGTCTGCTTCTCCCTCTCTCTCTGCCCTTTTCCCTGCCTATGTTCTCTCTTTCTCACTCTTTCTCAAATAAATAGATAAATTATTATTTTTTTTAATTTTAAGAATTCTACCTTTTGGGCGCTTGGGTGGCTTAGTGGGTTAAAGCCTCTGTCTTCGGCTCAGGTCATGATCTTGGGGTCCTGGGATCGAGTCCCACATCGGGCTCTCTGCTCAGCAGGGAGCCTGCTTTCTCCTCTCTCTCTCTCACTCTCTGCCTCTCTGTCAAATAAATAAATAAAATCTTTAAGAAAAAAAGAATGCGGGCGCCTGGGTGGCTCAGTGGGTTAAAGCCTCTGCTTTCGGCTCAGGTCATGATCCCGGGGTTCTGGGATCGAGCCCCGCATCGGGCTCTCTGCTCCGCGGAGAGCCTGCTTCCTCCTCTCTCTCTGACTGTCTCCCTGCCTACTTGGGATTTCTGTCTGTCAAACAAATAAATAAAATCTTAAAAAAAAAATTTAAAAAAAAAAAAAAAAAAAAAAAAAAAAGAAAAAAGAATGCTACCTTTTAAATACTAAATATTTATAGCATCATCTTTCAACTTTTTACACGGTGTTTATTTGGCATTTACTTTGTGTTAACTTTTTAGATTGTCTTTTAGTGTTTCCTATTGTCAAATGACTATATCAAGTAGAGATCATGTTTATATGTTATTGAAATATATAATCTTGGGCACCTGGGTGGCTCAGTCGGTTAGGCATCTGCCTTCAGTTCAGGTCATTACCCCAGGATCCTTCCCTGCCCATGCTCTCTCTCTCTCTCTCTTTTAAGTAAATAAATAAAACCTTTAATTAAAAAAAAAAAGAATGATGTGGATCTATTGATACACTAGTGTGGAAAACTCCATGATATATTTTTCAGTTAAAAAGAAATCACCAGGGGCGCCTGGGTGGCTCAGTGGGTTAAAGCCTCTGCCTTCGGCTCAGGTCATGATCCCAGGGTCCTGGGATCGAGCCCCACTGGATCTCTGCTCAGCAGGGAGCCTGCTTCCCTTTCTCTCTGCCTGCCTCTCTGCCTACTTGTGATCTCTCTCAAACAAATAAATAAAATCTAAAAAAAAAAAAAAAAGAAAAGAAAAGAAATCACCAAACATTTGGGGTGTGTGTGTGTGTTTATAATTGCATAGAAATGGTCCTGGAGGTGCTGGGTGGCCCAGTCAGTTGAGTGCCCCACTCTTGATCTATGCTTGGGTCCTGATCTCAGAGCTATAAGTTCGAGCCTCTTGTTGGGCTCCATGCTGGATGTGGGGCCTACTTAATCAAAAAGAAGAAGAAGGAGAAGGAGAAGAAGGAAGAAATAGTTCTGGAAAGAGATGTCCTAAGTTCTTCACTCCACAGGAAGGAGTATGTATACGATAGGACGGAGATATCAATTTTTTTTCCACTTTGATTCTACACTAATTTGCATGCACTAGTTTTGTAATTTGAAACAAAAATTTTGAAAATCCAAAACCTTGCTCTCCTTGTATTCACGTGAACCTTAAACTTAGTGATATCCCTGAAGAAAGTTCCTCCGTTAGACTTCTGTTCTTACCGAACAGGGATTAAAGGAGCACCTGTTCTGTGTCAGGTACAGAAATAAGCGCTGGCAAATTCAAGGTGAGAGGCGTTTGTGTCCTTTAAGGACTTCAAATTTTAGAGGGGAGAGAGAGCAGGAAACAAGAAATTGAAGGGTAGGCAATGCAAATGCCTCAGAGCTATAGCAGGGGATGCTTGGAGAGCAACAGGGTAGACATACGTGGAGAGAAGAGGCAGGCACGAAAGGCTTCTAGAGCAGGTCATAACAAGAGAAATCTTTTATTTTCCCTATTATTTCATTACTCAAAATTTCAAATGCAAAAGTTGAAACATCTTCAGATCTGCCACACAGATTCAACAACTGTTAACATTTTGCCATGTTCACATAATAAGAAAAAAAAAACCCCAGATAAATAAATGTTAAGCCATTTGAAACGTCACCCTTGACTATGTAAGTGCCTAACTCCTAAACAATGATATTGCCTTACAGAACCATAACACTTTGCAAGCATCAGAATTAACATTAATCCTTTTTAATTACCTAACAGCTAGTTCATCTAAAAATCATCCCGATTTCCCCAAAACGCCTTTCAGGGGCTTTTGCCTTCCAAACCAGGATCCAGGCCAGATTCGCACATTGCACGTGGCAGTGGTGGTTTGTACTGTGAGAACTTGGTTAAGCTGGAATTCTCTTTGCCAGAAACCTCTCCCCCAGATGGTTTCAGGTTAGAGTAGGTCAAAAGAGGAACGCGCATGAGATTGGCAAAGCAGAAATGAAGCGGCAAGTATTTTTCTCTGAAGGTCATTGTGGTTAGATGTGGTGAGAGTTGCAAACGTAAGTGTCAGTGAGCTCAAGCTTGTCCTTGCCTTGCTCTGATTAGTGTACAGAAGTTCTTCCCAACTGGTGACCCAGCTGACCAGCAGTGGCCCCAGGCCCACCTCCAGGGACTTGGCGGGGGGCCCATAGCGGTGATGGCTCCATAAGCTTTCTCATCATGGGCCCATGCCAGCTAGGTGGGGTTGTTGGTAACTCCTGTTGGGATCCTCTTCACTTCCCCAGCTCCTTCCATCACTGTGGAAGGTCTGATTCTGATAGAAACTTCCCATCTTATAATTCATGGTGGTTCTGCTTCTCTGTCTGATATGCTTACTGGTACTGGCTATAAAGACAGGGAATTCCCTGGCTTAAAGACAGGGAATCTGGAATTGGTTCTTCGACCTGATTAAATTTAAATGTATTAATCACTGGGGCACCTGGCTGGCTCAGTCAGAAGAGCATGTGATCTCCTGGTCATGGAGTTCAAGTCCCACAATGGGTGTAGAAGTTACTTAAAAATAAAATTAAAAAATAATAAATGCATTAATGATTATTGTCAGTGGTCAAGGGGATGTTGGTATTCTATGACATTCAGTGGAAAAAAATAGTCCCTTAAATTCTCACCTGCAGACAGCTATGAAAATTGCTTATGGAAGGCAAGCCTTTGGGTGATGAAATAGAATATTTTGATAGAAATAGTAGCATAACTGAGCTTTGCTGGTTGCTTCTAAGTATGCTAGAGAGTTTGGAGAAAGACAATGACAAGCTTAGGGCTTTAAATTCTAACTTAAGATATGGGAAAGGGACAAAAAAATGTCTCTGACTACCCTAAAAGAAACTCTTATCTCTTAGAGCCTTAGGGTCAAGACTTCTCATATCCCAGACCTAAATTTCTACTTACAGGGAACTGAATTCCAATAAATATTGAATTAATAACCGGATAGGGTCTCGTGTTAAAAATAAGACATTGACTGGGAAGGAGTAAACCCTGAATCTCAGGGGACATAAGGACAGATTCTGATGATGTTGGAAACCTCAAACTACACGCTACTGCCCTTCCTTCAGCAGGGAAGGTACAGTCCATCCTTCCTTATCTGAAAAAGTATAATGGTCTCCTCAAGGCAGTTGCCTTGCAGGGGACTGCTGATTCTCCTAGGAATGTAACCGTACCACTTCTTTCAGATCTGCAACCAGACTCAAGTAACAGCAGGCCTCAGCGTGACCCAGGAGAAAATACCACACATACCACAAGAATACTGAGACTCTGTCAGTCTGTGTGTTGTTTCGCTTTTTGTTTTGACAAAATTTCAGGTTTGCTGAAAAGTTACACAACTGGTACAAACAACAATTCTCTTTACCTTTGATCAAGACCCCTCAAATGCCAATTTATATTGACAGAAACACAGGGAATAGTATGAGAGTAGATCCTAAAGGTGTTGGGTCAGGCTGGAAGGAATATAGGTTTGGACTGGGCTGAATGTATTAATATGGGGGCACTGAGCAGAGATTCTGAATGTCATGTAGTTGTTCAGGTTGAGTGGGAATGGCTCTGAATAGTTTGCTGTTAAACCCACAGAGGGTTTGCGCTAAATGAGGCTGAGATGTTGGAACTTCCGATATGGAAGAGAAAGGTATCCAGAATGCGAGAGTAGACCTACAAGGTCAAACCGCCTCATGATGTTCCCTGGTAGGGTCCAGAGGACACTGCCTTCACCGGAGAAATGCATTAGTGGGAAGAACACTGGCGTCGTTGCAGGGCTCTAAAAGCAAAGCATGATAATGGGAAACGCTATCATCAAAGTGGGCTCCCTGAACTGATGCAACAGGGATGATGGGGTGTTGGAGGGTTGGGAGTCAAGTGCAGGTCTTTAGTAACTGAGACAAAGTCAGCTACTTTGGGCAGCGGTGTCAAAGCAGGTCTCAGAGTAGTTGGGCCTGCTGAGCTTTGGCGTTGGCTAGGTGCTCACAGTGTCCCTAGGACAGAAATGCCTAGGCAGCCCACTGAAGTCTTACTTGGTTTGTATACGTGGAAAGACTGCCATTGTGTGAACAGAAGTCTGACTCCTGATAACAGAGTAAGGGTCCCTCAAGCAGTTCTTAGATTGGAGCCAGTTCATAAACCGCAACCCCCTGGAATGAAGGGATGACTGGGACCACTTGAGGAAGGACCTTACTCTACTGCCAAAAAGTCCTACTGTCAATCTTCCTTCTACACTTTCCCCTAAAGCCACTTGCCAGGTAACTATGCAATAGAACGGAACATAACCAGATTGTTGGAAGATTAGTGAACTGTGGCTCCAAACTGATGCTAATCCCTGGAGACTCAAAATGCTGCTGCTGTCCCCTGTCAGTGGAGGGGCTGATGGCAGTCAAATGATCTTTGCAAGTTTTGGCTTGACTCCATCTCACAGCAAGCCCAGTGGTTCCCAGAACCATCCCATCAGTATTTCCTCAGCTCCAGAACATATAGGTGGGTATCCACTGCCGAGCGGGTATCTGAGTAGATACGCTTGACAACTGTAGACTCCCTACATTGGTCCTCTGACCCATAGCATAAAGACTATGATGAAAGAAAGAGCCAACCGGAAGTCACTAGAACTGTGTCCACATACCAAAATGGTAAATTAAAACCAGTATCACATTTCTGGAAGCACCAAAAAGATTAATGCCACCAATGGGGTCTTGAAAGATACAGGGGTGGTGATTCCTACCCTATCTCCACTCCAATCACCTATTCGTCTGTCAAAAGTCTGATGGGCCTTGGAGAATCACAGGGAGTATCCAAAACTTGGTGGTTTTCCAGTTGCAGCTACTGTACCAGGTACGATTTCTTTGCTAAAGCAAATCAACATAACCTATGACACTCGGTTTGCTAGGGGTCTGGCTAATGCTTTTCAGTCTATGCCTTTTAGAAAAGACCACTAGGTGCTGTTTTCTTTTAGGTGGCCAGGCCAGCAACCCACCTTCACTGATTTACCCCAGGGCTCTGTCAACTCCGAGCCTCCATCATAATCGAGTCTTTGCCTTTCGACCCAATGCAAATTAGTGCTGCTTATTGGCACGATGCTTCAGTTCCGCAACACATATGACTCTCCACAGGGATGCTTGCGTGTCCTTGAAACATTACTGGGGGGGGCATCCCCCAAGGCCATCTAAGAGCAACATGGACAATGTTGACGTTGTCGAGACTATGACGAAGTCTCAAAGTCACACACTATCACTTCAACATACTGACCTAATGTCCTCTTGGTCCCACAGGTCAGCACTGTTGAATGGGGGTAGGGACTCCCCAAGGCCATGGGTACCCAGAGGCAGAGATTATGGGGAGGCCATCCTGGGGGCTGGCTCCCATAGTCATGAAACCTGTGAAAGTTCTTTGTTCTGTCTGTCCATCTTTCAAAGTTTGGAATTGTTTCACAATAAGAATTTAATTTTAGGGGCGCCTGGGTGGCTCAGCGGGTTAAAGCCTCTGCATTCGGCTCAGGTCATGATCCCAGGGTCCTGGGATCGAGCCCCGCATCGGGCTCTCTGCTTGGCTGGGAGCCTGCTTCCTCCTCTTTCTCTCTCTGCCTGCCTACTTGTAATCTCTATCTGTCAAAAAAATAAATCTTAAAAAAAAAAAAAAAAGAATTTAATTTTACATGCTCTATCCATGCAAATGCTATTATTATTCATATTATTCACTGAGTAGATCAAATCATAGGCAGAAGACAAGGACCCTGGCTTCAGTTCCTGCGTCTGACGCTGCCTCAGGGTGTGTCCATGAGCATTTTTTTCTCTTCACATCTTCGGACCTAAACTTCTCTGTGGGTAAAATAAAGAACAAATTCCTGCCCTTCCTTCC